>NC_056738.1:84030760-84330760 GCF_019279795.1 Protopterus annectens | reverse complement strand
CTTTCCTTCTGATCCAGTAGCATATGACACTAGTAATTGTTCAGTTTTTCTTAGAGCTTTGTCCTGCTCAAGTAGAATCTTAGCTGTCTGTGTACGTCCAAGGAATGCAAAATTCTCTTCCCTTTGTTCTGCGGATTTGGATAAAAAGTTGGCAGATGAATTGTTTGGTTAAGAGCCACACTGGAAACCACCTTAGACAAAAGCAGGATTTGTCCTTAGAGACACCCTGTCTGGGTAAAATATGATAAAAGGCTAAAAAGCCATGAGGGCCTGTAGCTCTGAAACTCTTCTTGCTGATGTAATTGCTAGTAGCAGAGCTGTCTTCCATGATAGGAACTTTATATCAGCAGTAGCGGCTGGTTCAAATGGAGGCAGGGTGAGCTTTTCCAACACATAATTGAGGTCCCATGCAGGTAACGGTAATCTTCTAGGAGGCCTTAGGTTTTTGGCTCCTCTAAGATACTGCTTTAGTTAAGGGTGAGAAAAGATTGGTGGCTCTGCATTGTAATGAGCCGAAATGGCAGAGGCATGGATTTTGATTGATGAGAAAGATGGGCCTTTGTCAAGCATCTCAGTTAAGTATTGTAATATCTGAGGAATATGTGGTTCTGCTGCATCAGTTCCTTGTGCTCGATTCTAAGCACAGAATCTCTTCCATTTGTCAGCATAAGATTTTCTAGTACTAGGCCTTCTGGCTTCCAAAATGACATCCATCACAGCTTTACTGAAAGGTGTCGTGTCGTTCGTATGATTACATGATTAGCCATGCTGCCAGGTTCAGAGTCTGTAGTTGATTGTGCAGGATCTGATTGTTTTGCTGGGACAGCAGTTGTGGTCTTTGAGGCAAGGTCCAAGCTGGGTATTGAGACAAGTTCCTTAGGATTGTGTACCAGTATTGGCGGGGCCAGTCTGGGGCAATTAATATCATCTTTGGCTTCTCTTGTCTGACTTTTAGGAGGACCTTGGGTAGAAAAGGCAGAGGAGGAAAGGCGCAAGCTGACAGGTTTTTCCAACTGAAGGACAGGGCGTCCACTTTCCATGCTTGTCTGTGATAAGTCCTTGTGCAGAATCTTTTCAATTGATAATTTTGAGGTGAGGCAAATAGATCTATGTCTGGGCTCCCCCATTTCTCTGTTATCATGCTGAATACTTGTGGATTTAGTTTCCACTCGTGAGGATCCATAAGGTTTCTGCTTAAATCGTCTGCCAGAGTGTTCTGTTTTCCTGGCAGGAATTGAGCTTGAAGATTTACTTGGTAGGTCAAAGCTGTGTCCCACAGTGCCATGGCTAATCTGCAAAGGGGGTATGAGTGTGTGCCCCCTTGCTTGTTTATATACCACATGACTGTGGTGTTGTCTGTCTTTATCAGTAGTTGTCCTGGATGAAGCAAGTCCTTGAAGGCTGCTACGGCATTTTGAACAGCTAGCATCTCTTTCTGGTTGATATGTAGATGCATTTGATTTGGTGCCCATATGCCCTGAATGCATCTTCCTGCCATGTGGGTCCCCCAGGCATAATCTGCTGCGTCTGTTGTTAAGGTTTGGCTGGCAGGGGGTAGAGTGAAGGGCCTTCCCATGTTTTGGTGACAGGCCTTTGCCCACCATAGAAACTCTTGTTGCAGGCAGGGGATGAGAAGGATCATTGTTTCCAGACTGTGTGAATGTTGAATTTGCCTTGCAGAAGACTGGGTTTTTGTTGCCATCAGTTTGAAGTAAGTAGTCAGTTGCCTTTGCTTGTCTGGCGTGAGGTAAGCCATCTGGGCAGTTGAATGCAAGCTTGCACCCAGGAATGTTATCTTTTGAGAGCGTACCAGTTGTGATTTCTTTTTGTTTATTGTGTACCCTAGGCATGCTAGAAGCCTTTTCACAAATGCCAGGTGTCGTAGAAGAGTGTCTTTGTTTCTCTGCTTGAATGAGACAGTCGTCCAAGTAAGGATATATTTGAATACTTCTTTGTCTGCAAAATGCAATTACTGGTGCCAGGCACTTTGTAAAGACCCTGGGCGCAGTAGATAAGCCAAAGGGCAGTGCAGAGAATTGGCAATACATTAAGCCAGCCTTGAATAGCCTTGAATCTGAGGTATCTTCTGCACGACTGTCTTATTGGGACATGCAGGTATGCCTCTTAAGTCTAAAGTCACCAGCCAAGCATTCTTGCCCAGCATGGGCAGAAGCTGTTGCAAGGTGAGCATTTTGAATTTTGGAATGTCCAGGTATGTGTTCAAAATAGATAAATCTAGTATTGGCTGCCAGGCCTTATCCTTTCTGGGTACCAAGAACAGTCTTGAGTAAAAACCTTATCCTTTTTCCTGTTCTGGTACTGTCTGAATGGCCCCCATATTTATGAGGGAAATAACCTGTTTCTGCGCCTCTGCCCATTGTTTTTTTGGCAAGTCTGGCCAACCATTTGTCAGTGGCAGAGTGTGGAAATGGAATCTGTATCCCTGTGATACGATGTTCAGTACCCACTTGTCCTGTGTTAATTGCCAATTGTTTGCAAAACGTGCTAATTTTCCCCCTATGGGTGCTGCCAACAGATAAGTGCTTGGTGTAGGCAGAGGGAAGTCATTGCGATTACTTTCTGTAGGTTTACGCTTTATCTCCCCCAGATTTGGAGGAGGATGCGCCCCATTGCTTTGACCTGTATGAGTCTTGAGCCTGGTACCTGGAACCCTTAGGGCGTCTGGATTTGCCCCTTTGAGCTCTGTCTGACAGAGGAAAGGACCAATTTTTTTGTAGGTCAGTGTCTACTGAATCTACGTGGCTGCACTTGTAAGAAATCTTTAACAGTTTGCATAGACTTAGCTTTGTCTTCCATTTTCTTTAAAACCTCTTCTGCCTTAATACCAAACAGAGAATCATGCTGTAAAGGTGCATCTAGCAATTTAGCTTTAACATGATCAGGCGAATTTTGTTCCTTTAACCAGGCATGCCTCCTAATCACAGATCCAGTAACTGCGGCCCTGTAGGTGGCCTCTAAAGAATCAAAACCACATTGCAAAGTATGCTTTCCAACTTGTTCAGCTGCATGCAATAATTCCTGCAATTCCTTACTTTCTGCACATTCTGAAATCAACATCATTTTCTGTTTCAGCAATCCCATAACATGTTGTTGGTACTTAAGCATATGAAACTGACAGTTTAAGGCACTAATTGCCAAGGCTGCAGATGTATAAACCTTTTTTCCCCCATCTGTCCAGCGCCCTTGAATCTCTGTCGGAGGGGGTAGGGATTTTTGCTGTTGAGGCCTTAACTCCCTTTGGACCCTGTGAAATAGTTTCAGGATCAGCAGCAGGATTTCTAAATAAAAATTTATGAGAGTCAGGGACCCTGTAATACCTGTCAGGATTGCTGGGAGCCGGAGGTAGAGTCAGGGGTCAGGCTTGACTCCGAAAAAACATCATCCACAATGTCTAACACAGGGGAAATGGCTAAATGCTTGTGCTGAGGAAGAAAGAGGAAATCCCTGAGCCTCTTTTTTGATTCTGAGAAGTCTTGACTCTTCCAGTGAAAATGCTCCCTCAAAGTATGCAAGGTTTCTCCAAACGAATAATCCACAGGAGGAGATGCAGATGGAATAGACTCCTCAGCATCAGAATCCTCATAAGGAGGTAAAGATAATTCCTGATCTGAAGAGGAATCAGAAGAAATAGAAACCTGATCTGAAGATTCATAATCGGTGTCTTGCCTAGGCCTCTTACCTTGAGGGGGATGGGTACCCCCTGATCAAGGTAATAAGGTCTTCAGCCATTTTGATCATCTGTTTTTTTAGGCATAGAGGCCTGTGCACGTGGCTCAGATGTCATTTTTTTGTGTTTTTGAAGGCGTCTTTGCCTTTGGTTTTGCAGCTTTCGTCGGTTTAATATAAAAATGTTGAGGTCTGAATACACCCTCAGAAGCCTGTGCCTACTCAGTGGCTCCAGACCCATCCGAGGGAGATACATCCGTCGGTCCAATACCTTGAGTTTTATGCAGCATGCCGGACTCCACATGGGTGTCGGTGGAGGCCTCCGACTCGAAAGTAGCAGGCATCAGTGGCTACGAAAGCGCCTCACTGAGTACCGGCGAACCAGCGACTGGCTTAGGAGAAGCTTCGTTGTCGGTTTTGGATCTTGAATGCCTTTCTTTGTCCTTTTCTTTGCGTTTTTTATGTACTCCAGAAGTCGGATTGCTATCCGGCGACATCTCTGGGTAGTTAACGACATCTCTGGGTAGTTAAATCTGTTTCCAAAATATTTAGATGCAAAAATATACAGACGCTTAATAGTGCGTTGGTTAAATCTAGCACAAAACCAACAGCTAGGCACGTTGTGATCAGGGCCTAGGCAAGGAATACAGTATAAATGGAAATCCTTATGAGGTATTTGCTTCCCACAAGTAATACAATTAACTTTTTCTGACATCGGTAAAAAGCAAGAAAATAGTTTCCCCAACGGGGTACTTGGCTTTATTGAAGACTTCAGTTCTCAAACGCAAATATTTCAGTAGTCAGCCGACCGGCACTTGCGAAATGCTTCTGCTTTGGGCACCGTGCGGCAAGAAAGACTGAAGAAAATGGTGTCGGATGCATGTTTTATACCCCTGACGACCTGACGTCATGGAAGAGGAGACAGCAACTGACGCAAGATCCAAGACTTTGGAATTCAGGCCGACTGAGGGCAACCTGCCAGCAGATTACCCAAATGTAATGACTGCAACAATGAAACAAGAAGAACATCCAACTGTCCCCTCTTTTACCAGTATCATTAGGAGTCCCTCAAGGCTCCATTCCTTGGTCATTACTTTTCTTTCTATTTACCAACCAGCTTTCTTCCTCCACACCCAATGCCTTTGTAGTACAATACACAGACAACACCACCCTTATATGTGCTGTCCCCACATTAGATGACCTTCACTCCCTAACCCAAAAAGTACAGTTTTGTACCTACCATAAATGTAGATGTTCGAGTGTTCACCTTGCTGCAGTCATCACACTTGGGTTATCCTGCCGTCAGGCGGTCCCGCAGTTGGCCCAAATTCCAAAGTCTTGGTCCAGCGTCGGCTGCTGCCACTTCTTCCCTGACATCAGTGCGTCAGGGGTATACAAGAGGCATCCAACGCCATTTTCTTCAGTTTGTCTTGCCCCAGATGTCAGGTGCCCCCCCCCCCCCAAAAAAAAAAAAAAAAAAAAAATATATATATATATATATATATATATATATATATATATATATATATCTATATATACACACACACATATGGCTATATAAAAATAAAACAAAAAAGTGGTAGAGATAAGTTCAGCTAGTTCAGAGGGGATGGAGGGAAGGTAACCTGGACTGCAGCAGGGTGAACACTCTAACATCTACATTTATGGTAGGTACAAAACTGTACTACGTTCATCGTGTTACCCTGCTGCAGTCATCACACTTGGGTTGAATCCCAAAGCTAAGGAGGGGAGGTGGAGTCAAACAGGGTTAGAAGAGGCTAGTAGGCCCTGCAAAACTGCAGTGGCAAAACCAGCTCTAGTCTTAAAGAGGTAAGTGATAGTGTTTGGTGAAGGTGTGCACTGAACTCCAAGTAGCAGCTTCCAGAATATCCTTGGTTGGCACTCCCCTGAGAAAGACTGCTGATGTAGCTGTAGCCCTGGTGGATTGAGACCTAATGTTAGCAGGTACTGGTTTCCCATGATGTATGCAGCAGAAACGTATGCAATGTCCTATCCATTTAGAAATGGTCTGTTTTGAGATAGCTTTTCCTTGTGATCCTGCAACATAGGCTACAAAGAGCTGGTCAGTTTTTCTGAAAGCCTTAGTTTTATCCAAGTATTAACGTAATTGCCTGTGAATGTCCAAAGAGTGCAGGAGTTTTTCTCCTTTGTTCTGGGGATTTGGGAAGAAGGTGGGCAAGTGAATGGTTTGGTTTAGGGCCACACTGGATACCACCTTTGGCATAAAGGAAGGATTAGTTTGTACAGAAACTCTGTCTTGATGAAAAATGAGGAAAGGTTCCACTGCCATTAGTGCCTGTAGCTCTGAGACTCTTCTAGCTGAGGTTATTGCTTGTAGTAGGGCAATTTTCCATGAAAGAAATTTTAAATCAGTTGAAAAAGCTGGTTCAAAGGGCGGCAGTGTAAGCGTTTCCAGGACAAAGTTGAAATCCGAAGTAGGTGTTGGAGCTCTCCTTGGTGGCCATAAGTTCTTAGCCCCTCTGAGGTACTGTCTTAGGAGTGGATGTGAAAATAAAGGAGGATCCGTGCTGTAATGAGCTGAAATTGCTCAGGCGTGGATCTTAATAGATGAAAAGGAAAGTCCTTTGTGTAACATTTCAGTTAAATATTGTAGAATCTGAGGAATGTTCGGCTCCAGGGGATTTAGGCCTTTAGCCTGGTTCCAGGAGCAAAATCTTTTCCATTTGTCTGAATAGGTTTTCCTGGTGCTGGGCCTCCTGGCCTCCAGAATGACATCCATAACAGCTTTGGATAAAGGTGTTGGCTGGTTGTTTAGGTAATTTGCCATGCAGCCGGATTTAAAGTCTTGAGCTGGCTGTGTAGAATAAGATTGTCTCGCTGGGTGAGAAGGTGAGGAATTTGTGGCAAAATCCATGGTGGGCCCTGGGCCATGGTCCTTAAAATTGCATACCAATGTTGGCGTGGCCAATCTGGTGCAATGAGAATAATTTGTGGCCTCTCTAATCTGACTTTCAGCAGTACCTTTGCTAGAAAAGGCAGTGGAGGGAAGGCATACACTGTTAATGTTTTCCAACTGAATGAGAGAGCGTCCACTTTCCAAGCTAGTGGATGGAAGGTCCTTGTGCAGAATTTTTGAAGTTGGTGGTTGTGGGAGCTTGCAAACAGATCTATGTCTGGGCGTCCCCATTTTTGAGCTATCATTGCAAATACTTGTGGATCTAGTTTCCATTCGTGTGGATCCATGATGTTTCTGCTTAGGTCGTCTGCCAATGTGTTTTTCTTTCCTGGCAGGAATTGTGCTTGTAATTGAACCTGGTAAGACAGTGCAGTGTTCCACAAGGTCATTGCTTGTCTGCAGAGAGGGTAGGAATGTGTGCCCCCTTGCTTATGTACCACATAACTGTGGTGTTGTCTGTCCTTATTAGTAGCTGTCCTGGGTGTAGAAGGTCCTTGAAAGCTGTTAGGGCATTCTGCAGCTAGCATTTCTTTTTGATTGATATGCAGGTGTCTCTGATCTGTAGTCCATTTGCCCTGAATGCACTGTCCTGCCATGTGTACTCCCCAGGCATAGTCTGATGCATCTGTTGTCATAGTTTGCCTGGCTGTGGGTAAGGTGAAAGGCTGACCCTTGTTGAGGTGACATGCCTGTGCCCACCATAGAAACTCCTGCTGAAGGCAGGGAATGAGTGCAATCATTGTTTCCAAGCTGTGGCTGTGCTGAGTCCATACACTTTTCAGGTACCATTGTAATTTCCTCATATACAGTTTTGCAAATGGTATTGGTAGAATGCAAGATGCCATGAATCCCAAGGCCTGCAGAATTTTTCTTGCAGGGAGTTGGGTCTTTGTTGCCATTATTTTGAAATATTGAGACAGTTGTCGTTGTTTGTCTGGCGTGAGATAAGCCATCTGGGCCGTTGTATTCAAGCTGGCATCCAGGAATGTTAGGTTTTGTGAGGGCACTAGTTTTGATTTCTTTTCATTTACTGTGTACCCTAGGCAACTTAGAAGGTGTTTGACAAATGCCAAATGCTGTAAAAGAATGTCCTTGCTTTCTGTTTGAATAAGACAGTCATCCAGGTATGGGTATATATTTGAATTCCTCTTTGTCTGCAGTATGCAACTACTGGTGCCAGGCATTTTGTGAAGACCCTGGGCACAGTAGAAAAGCCAAAGGGCAGTGCAGAGAATTGGTAATGCGTTGAACCAGCAATGAAGCAGAGGTATCTTCTGCAATTTTGTCTGATAGGGACATGCAGGTATGCCTCCTTGAGGTCCAAAGTGACTAGCCAAGCATTCTTGCCCAGCATGGGAAGAAGCTGCTGTAGTGTTAGCATCTTGAATTCTGGTACTTGCAGATAGGTGTTCAGAATTGAAAGATCCAGAATGGGTCTCCATGCTTTGTCCCATCTTCGAACTAGGAAGAGTCCTGAGTAAAATCCTTGTCCCTGCTCCTGTGTAGGTACCTGTTGAATGGCTCTCATGTTCATGAGAGCTGTAATTTGTTTTTGTGCCTCTGCCCATTGATTTGGTGGCAGGTTTTGCATTCCTTTGATCCTTGGTAAGGTATGAAAGCGGAATCTGTATCCTTGAGAGACAATGTTTAGAACCCATTTGTCTTTTGTGATGATGTGCCAGTTGTCTGCAAAAAATGCTAGTTTTTCTCCCCAGGGTGTTGCCAGGAGAGAATTGCTTGGTAGTTTGAGGCTGGAGTCATTGTGTCTGCCTTCTGTTAGCTTGGGGCCTGTCTTCTCCTCCTTTCTGGGTAGCAGAACCCCATTGGCGAGGTTTGTAAGGGCCCTGTGACTGACCTCTGCCTCTTGGGCGTCTGTATTTGCCCCTCTGTGATTTGTCTGAAGCTGGAATGGACCAAATTTTTGTTGGCCAATTTCTGCTGAAGCGAGGGGGTTGTACCTGCAAGAAATCCTTGACCGTTTGCATAGATTTAGCCTTCTCCTCCATTTTCTTTAAAACGTCTTCTGCTTTGACACCAAATAATACATCCTGTTGTAAAGGTGCATCTAATAATTTTGCTTTAACATGGTCAGGGATGGTTTGCTCTTTTAACCAAGCATGTCTACGAATGACTGAGCCAGTAACAGCTGCTCTACAGGAAGCTTCCAGTGAATCAAATCCGCATTGTAAAGTATGCTTGCCCACCTGTTCAGCTGCATGCAACAGATCTTGCATTTCCTTGAACTCAGGCGGTTCCGAGTGTGTGCTCATTTTTTGTTTTAACTGAGACATCAGGAATTGTTGATATTTCAACATGTGAAACTGGCAATTTAATGCTCTCATAGCCAGAGTTGCAGAGGTGTATATTTTCTTTCCCCATCTATCTAGGGCTCTGGAATCTCTTTCAGAGGGCACAAGATTTTTAGCCATAGAAGCCTTTGCTCCCTTAGGACCCTGGGATATGGTTTCTGGGTCAGCTACAGGGCTTTTATAAAGGAATTTGTGTGAGTCAGGTACTCTGTAGTATCTGTCTGGTTTGGCTGGAGCAGGAGGTAGAGAGTCTGGATTTAAACTAGACTCCAAGTAGACATCATCCACAATATCTAAAACAGGAGGAATAGCAAGAGGTTTGTGCTGGGGTAATAGAAGGAACTCTCAGAGCCTTTTCTTAGAATCAGAGTAATCCTGGCCTTCCCAGTGGAAATGTTCCCTCATGGTATGTAATGTTTCCCCAAAGGAGTAGTCTTCAGGGGGAGATGCTGAGGGAATAGTCTTCAGCATCAGTATCCTCATAAGGTGGAAAAGTGTAATCCTGTTCCTCAGAAGAATCTGAGGAGAGAGAAACCTGGTCAGAGGATGCATAATCCTCCTCTTGTCTTGGTCTTTTATCAGGAAGGGGATGGGAACCCCTGATGAGGGTAATTAAATCTTCAGCCATCTTAAGCATCTGTTTTCTTAGGCATGGGGCCTTGACCTGTAGACTGATGAACAGTTTTCTTAGGTTTTAAAGGAGTTTTAAGTTTTGCATAAGATTTAATCGTGAGAGAAGTCGGTCTGAAGACACCTTCTGCAACTGAAGGTGTTTCCTCTGCACCGGTGTCTAAATCTGCTCCGGTGTCGGTAGATGGCTGCGCCGGCCTAGTAGACTCCGCGTGGGAGTCGGCAGCTGTCTGGGGTTCCAGCTCTGCGGTCATCAGGGGCTGTGTAGGCGTCTCACTGAAAACCAGTGACAGGGCCAGCTGAGGCCTCGTGGTCTGGCTTATTCCTAGGCTGCCTGTCCTTATCCTTAAGTTTTTCTAAGAATAGCGGTCATCGGCTGCTCCGACGGCATGATATAATTGAATTTCCTACCAAAATAATGCCGTGCAAAGTCAAAACGGTGTTTGATAGTGCGTTTATTAAACCTAGCGCAAAACCGACAACCTGTGACGTCGTGGTCTGGGCCTAGGCAAGGAATACAACAGGAATGGAAGTCCTTATGAGGTATTTGCTTCCCACAAGAAATGCAATTGTTAACTTTTTCTGACATCAGACTGAGGCAAGAAAATGTTCCCCACTGGGGTACTTAGCTTTATTGAAGACTTCGGACTGAAATTCAAATTGAAAATCTCAGGTGTCGGCCGACCGGCACTTGCGAACTGCTTTTGCTTCGGGCACCGCGTGGCAAGAAAGACTGAAGAAAATGGCGTCGGATGCCTCTTATATACCCCTGACGCACTGACGTCAGGGAAGAAGCTACAGCAACAGACGCTGGACCAAGACTTTGGAATTCGGGCCGACTGAGGGACCGCCTGACGGCAGGATAACCCAAGTGTGATGACTGGAGCAGGGTAACACGATGAACATCTGCTTTTCATTAGTCGAAGCCTGGTTCACTAACTCCCAGCTTATTCTTAACCCCAATAAAACAAAACTACTTTTCAGCCCATGTAGATCTCCCCCTCCAAGTGATAATTTTATCATCATGTCAAAAAACAAAACCAAGATCACCCCAACCACCCAAACAAAACTGTTATGTGTAGAAATAGACAACAACCTGAGATTTGGCATTCACATAGCCCAAACTATCAAGGAAGTTCACAAAAAACTAGGACTTCTCTATTGGAACAAGCAATTTCTCACTAAATACACTAAAGCCACAATAGCTAGAAAGTACAGTTTTGTACCTACCATAAATGTAGATGTCCGAACTGGATAGCATCTGCAGTCATAACAAATGGGTTGTCCTGTCGTCAGGCAGCCCTTCGGTCGGCCGGATTCCAAAGACTGGGTCCGGCTTCGGCTGATGTCGCACTTCACCCGACGTCATCTCTGCTGGTCTTCGGGTATAAAGGCATCAGCCGATGTCATTTTCCTCAGTGTTTCTTGCCCCAGATGCCAATTGCCCTCTTGGAAAGCTAAATTTTGGATAAATGCCAATGTTTCCAAAATAGTAGAAGGCAAACACAAAAAATAAACCTGTATGTACATATATACAAACAAATACACCATAAGAGACCCCCCCCCCCCCAGCTAGCTATTAGGAGGGTAAATACCCTAGGAGTACCGCAGAGGGGAAGGAGGGAGGGTAATCCTGACTGCAGATGCTATCCAGTTCGGACATCTACATTTATGGTAGGTACAAAACTGTACTATGTCCTTCATGGATGCATCTGCAGTCATAACAAATGGGTAGAATACCATAGCCAAACTAGGGGAGGAGGAATAAGAATTATGGTGTAGTCAGGATCCCTTGCAGTACAGCAGTGGCAAACCCTGCTCGGGATCTAGAATATAGAGGTAAATTATAATGCTTGGCAAATGTATGCACGGAGGTCCAAGTAGCCGCCTCAATAATGTCCTTGGTTGCCACTCCTCTTAAGAAAGCTGTGGTAGTGGCTGTAGCCCTTGTAGAATGAGGTCTTATGTTCTGTGGAATTGGTTTTCCATGGTAGGAGTAACAGAATCTTATGCAATTTCCTATCCATTTGGAGATTGTCTGTTTGGAAATTGCTTTTCCTTCCCTTCCTGTTGCATAGGCTACAAAGAGCTGGTCAGTTTTCTGTTACCTTTGGTTCTGTCCAGGTAGTAGCGTAACTGTCTATGTACATCCAAGGTATGCATTATTCTTTCACCTCTGTTTTGTGGATTGGGAAAGAAGGTAGGTAGGTGGATTGCCTGGTTTAAAGACACTCTGGATACCACCTTAGGCATAAATGTAGGATTAGTTCTCATGGACACCCTATCTTGATGGAAGATTAGGAAGGGTTGCACTGCCATTAAGGCCTGTAGTTCAAACCCTCCTTGCTGAAGTAATAGCCAGTAGGAAAGCAGTTTTCCATGACAGGTGTTGTAGATCTGCTGTTGCTGCTGGTTCAAGCGGAGGAGTGTCAACTTTTCTAGTACAAAATTCAAGTCCCATGCTGGTAATGGTGGTTTCCTAGGAGGTTTTACATTCTTGATCCCTCTGAGGAACTGCCTGAGTAGAGGATGTGAAAAGACAGGAGGATCAAAGCTGTATTCTGCTGAAATAGCTGATGCATGTATCTTGATGGAGGAATAGGACAGGCCTGTATGTAGAAGCTCTGCCAAGTACTCCAGAATGTTAGCAATATCTATGTTCGACACATCTTTTCCTCTTTCAGTACTCCAAATGACGAACCTTTTCCATTTTCCTGCATAGTTCCTTCTTGTTGAAGGTCTGCGGGCTTCAAGGATAATGTCTTTAACCCTTTGTGAAAGGTCTGGGTTAGTTACTGCTATGTGATGTTCCAGGCAGTCAGTTGCAAGGTTTTAGGTTTGGATGTATGATGTTGTAGTTGTTCTGAGTTAACATCAGAGGCATCAGGGTATTGACCACATTTTCTCCCGAGACATGGTCCTCAGCAATGGGTACCAGTGTTGTCTTGGCCAGTTCGGCGCCATCAGAATTATCCTTGGACGTTCCTCTTTGATTTTCAGTAGTACCTTGTGCATCAAGGGAAGAGGTGGAAATGCATATGCTGTCAGGCCTTTCCAGCTGAAGGATAGAGAGTCCACCTTCCATGCAAGTGGGTGGAATGTCCTTGTGCAGAATTTTTTGAGCTGGTGATTTTGTGGGGAAGCGAATAGATCTATTTGTGGCATTCCCCATTTCTTTGTGATGGTCTTGAAGATGTCCGGGTGTAGCATCCATTCGTGAGCATCCGAGGTGGTTCTGCTTAAAATGTCTGCTAGGGTGTTCTCTTTTCCCGGTACAAATATTGCCTGTAACTGGATGTTGTAGCTGAGAGCCAGATTACAAAGGTCCAAAGTCTTTCTGCATAGGGGGTAAGAATGAGTGCCTCCCTGTTTGTTGATGTACCACATGACTGTGGTGGTGTCTGTCCTTATCATCAAATGACCTTCTTTGAGGAATGGTCTGAATTTTAGGATTGCCAGTTTTACTGCCAGCATTTCTTTTTGGTTTATGTGCAGGTGCAGCTGGTCCTGAGTCCACAGTCCTTGTACGCATTTGTCCATAATGTGTGCCCCCCATCCTAGGTCTGAGGCATCCGTTGTGATGGTTTGGTTTGCTCGAAAGTTGTGGAAGGGTAAGCCTGGGTTTGACTGGCATGCCCGAGCCCACCATAGGAACTCCTGTTTTAAGCATGGGATCAGTGGTATTTCTGTTTCTAAGCTGTGACTGTGTTGAGACCATAAATTCTTTAGGTACCACTGTAACTTTCTCATATGCAGTCTGGCATGTGGGACCAAGATTATGCATGATGCCATGAAGCCCAAGGCCTGCAGAACTTTTCTTGCTGTTAGTTTGTTCTGTTTTGTTAATGCCAAGAAGTAAAGAGGGAGTTCTTTTGTTTTCTGCAGTTAGGAATGCCATCTGTTGTACTGTGTCCAATTCCGCGCCCAAGAAAGTTCTTGTCTGGGATGGTGTCAGCCTTGACTTTTGTAAATTGACTGTGTATCCCAGGGCTTGAAGCAAGTAAATGACCCTTTGTAAATCTGTTGTCAGCTTGCTTTTGTTGTCCGCTTGTAACAGGCAGTCGTCCAGGTATGGATAAATTTGGATTCCCTGTACTCTGCAGTGAGCGATTACTGATGCCAGGCATTTTGTGAATACTCTGGGCGCAGTAGATAAGCCAAAGGGCAATGCTGAGAATTGATAATGCTCTGATCCTGCAATAAATCTGAGGTATCTTCTGCAATTTGGTCGAATGGGGACGTGCAGGTATGCCTCCTTGAGATCTAGAGTTACCAGCCAACACTCCTTGCCCAGCATGGGAAGAAGTTGCTGTAGGGTCAGCATTTTGAATTTTGGTACAATGATGTATGTGTTTAAGATGGACAGGTCGAGAATAGGTCTCCAGTTTTTCTCTTTTCTTGGTACTAGAAGAGTCTGGAGTAGAATCCTTTGCCCTGTTCTGTTATTGGTACCCTTTCCACAGCTCTCATCTTTATTAATTCCGCTATCTGATGCAGGGCTTCTATTTTTTGATTTGGGGGCAGGTTTGGCATTCCTCTTTTTACTGGTAAAGTGTGGAAGTGGAACTGGTAGCCTTGGTCTATGGTTTGCAAAATCCACTTGTCTTTTGTAATATAGTGCCAATTTTTCAAGAATAAGGCTAACTTTCCGCCTAATGGTGCTGCTATTTGCTCCCTGGTAGGCGGAGTCAGAGCCAAGTCACTGTGATTGTCCTGTTGCAGTGGCAGTGGTTGTGTCTGTGCCTCGGTTATTGCCTTGCCACTGTCGTCCTCTCCTCTGGATTGATTTCTGCCCCTCGAGCGTCTGTTCCTGCCCCTTTGTGATCTTGTGGAGTCAGGAAAGGACCAATTTTTGGCAGGCCAGTTCCTGCTAAACCTTGGGGGCTGAACCTGTAGGAAATCTTTAACTGTTTGTACAGATTTTGCCTTCTCTTCCATTTTCTTCATTACCTGCTTTGCAGGTTCCCCAAATAGACTGGCCTTATCCATAGGAGCATCCAATAGCTTAGCTTTAACATGATCCGGCAAGACCTGTTCTTTCAACCATGCATGCCTTCTTATAACTGTGCCAGTCATGGCTGATCCAAATGAAGCCTCCAGTGCATCATAGCCACATTTTAAAGAATGGTTACTAACCTGTTGGATGTTATTCACCATTTCTAATACATATTTCTTATCTAAAGATTCATCAGAGGACAGCTTTTTAATTAACTGATCAAGCATAAACTCTTGGAATTGGATCATGTGGAACTGACAGTTTAAAGCTCTAGCTGAGAGAGTAGCAGAGGTGTAGACTTTTTTCCCCCATCTCTCTAAGGACCTGGATTCCCTTTCAGAGGGAATAGGGTTTTGCTGTGGTCGAGGCTACTGCCTTAGGCCCCTGGGATATAGTTTGGGGTCTGCAAGTGGGGCCTTGTATAGGTGGTGATGAGTGTCTGGCACCCTGTAAAATCTATCTGGTTTGGCAGGGGCTGGAGGTAAAGAATCAGGTGCAGTGCAGACATCATTAAATGCATCGTCCACAACAGATAGGACAGGAGGTATAGCTAAGGGCCTATGTTGTGGTAAGTGCAGAAAAGTCCTAAGCCTTTTTCTTGAATCTGAGAAATCTTGTCCCTGCCATTGGAATTGTTCTCTCATGGCATGTAAGGTTTCCCCAAAGGAGAATTCCTCTGGTGGAGAGGCAGCTGGAATGGATTCTTCAGCATCTGAATCTTCATAATTGGAGAAAGGAGCCTCTGGCTGGTCTGTAATGTCTGAGTCATCCATGAGAATCATCAGAGGACACACGCTCGGGGGGCGCTGCTCTAGGCCTGTTTTCTGGGGGCTGAGAGGCCCGGTCTGGGTGAGATTGGGATCCCCTAATTAAGGATATTAAATCTTCTGCCAGAGTAAGCATTTGTGAACTAGAAGTGGGCCTGAGTGAGGGTGGTTTAACAGGCACTGATTTAGCTGATTTGGCTGCTTTAGCCCTGGCAAAGGCCTTAATAGACATGGCTGCAGGAGGCCTAGCAGCACCACGTGCTGGGGTAGAGATATCCAAGGGGATGGTGTCTGATAGATCAGTAGGAACCACAGTTGTAGGCAAAATTTCTGAGGCTAGTTCAGGTAAGGTAGCAGGAGCCTCAGTAGTAGTCATGGATTTGGCTGTAGATTGACCAGTTTTCTTGGTTTCGTTCTTTGCGTTTTTTAACAATTTGGGTAGTCGGAGGATCCGACGGCATAATGTACGCAAAATCTGAGCCGAAAAACTGTTCAGCAAACTCCGACCGACGCCTAAGCGTTCGTCGGTTGAAGGAAGCACAGGCCGAACAGGCTGCTACGTCGTGGTCTGGGCCTAAGCAAGGCAAACAGTAAGAGTGGAAATCTTTATGAGGTATTTGTTTCCCACAAGTTAAACAGTTATTGACTTTTTCTGACATCGGCTGAGGCAAGAAAGAGTCCCCAACGGGTACTTAGCTTTTAGAAGTCTTGAAGTAGTATTCGGTAGTAGTAATCTCTGGATCTGACCGACCGGCACTTGCGAACAGCTTCTGCTTGGGCCACGGCAAGAAAGACAGAGGAAAATGGCGTCGGCTGATGCCTTTATACCCGAAGACCAGCAGAGATGACGTCGGGTGAAGTGCGACATCAGCCGAAGCCGGACCCAGACTTTGGAATCCGGCCGACCGAAGGGCTGCCTGACGACAGGACAACCCATTTGTTATGACTGCAGATGCATCCATGAAGGACATCACATCTCTTACCTACCCCCCTCCTCTACGCATATCCATTTCTAACTAACCTTCGCAAGCCTGACTTAAACAAATTAGAATCTTATGATAACAAGATTGCCAAGTTTGCCACAGAGGCCTCATATAGTACCCATCACTGTATATCACTCAAACAGCTAAACTGGTTTGAGCTGCCTCAGCTACTGCAACTCAATCATCACTTGCACACAAATTACACTACTACCCTGATAAAATCCTAGTGCTCCGGAATCTAATTTAACCCTACACTACAACAAGAACCTTAAGATTTAATAACCAAAACCTCCTAAATGTCATTAAATACAATAATGATTCTGGGAAATCTTGCTTTGGTTACTCTATTTCTAAAGCTTGGAATACTCTACCTAGTCACCTGACATCTAAAAAAAACTCTTGAAAACACACTATATGAACAACTAGTTATGATCCTGCGACTCCCCAGGGTAAACATGCACAATCTATTTTCCATCACACAACCAATAGGCTTCATACAAAACCCTGCAATATCTACAGAACTAACCATTTGTACCTTGTATTGATCCAATAATCACTACTTGCTTGGCCTCTCCGGTCATCATGCTCACTACCAACTTATTTTCTATTTTTCCACTCATAGTGTCAGTATTCTGTTATGCTGCTTCACCTTTTTACTTAGTAACAATCTGACTACCTTCAATATCTGACACAGTTACAATCTGTGAATTCTACATTAATCCCACTTAAAGTATTATGAGTAACTCATTTACAATGTGTGATTTCCATATTAATCCCACTGACAGTAAAAATAATATGCATTCATAAGAATACTATGTACTGCATGATATTATGTTATTATGAGTTGGGTTTCTTCTTGATTGGCACAGGTTATCTGGAGCTGATTGCTACTTACTGCTTGCTATTCCTGGATTATGTTTTGTTCGTTTCTTACTGATTGATGTATGTAAACTGGAAATTTTCTCCCCGGGCCTCTGCTGAAAATGGACCCGTGTCCAATCGGACTATCCCAGTAAACTAATGTAAAACACAATAAAATAAATAGGTAGGGGGGAGCTCAGATTTTGGAGCCTGCAGCTTTAGTATACGTCTGTGTCAGATCCGATGCTTGGATCAGAGACCCAAGGCAACAACATCAGAATACATGGCAGGAAGACCCAAGAATCAGTACTGCAACATTGGTTATAAAGAACATCAACAAAGTTGTTGTATGAAAACAATGTGGCATTACAAGCAGACTCTGAGGAAGACCTTAAGCAAAGTATAGGGAAATGGAAAGCAAAACTGAAGACGCATTGGACCTATCTGCAAATATACAGAGCTGAGTATATTTTTTTAGAGTTTGTACTGTTAATTGTTGCTTAGATCTCTGCTGAAACTGGTTTGTCCCACCCACCCACCCTCCCTATTTCTGGCTTGCAGTTTAAATTTGGTAGCTTTTCAGTTGCCCGCTCTACTGTAGATTTGATCTGGGACACTCCCCAGTCCCATCTCTTTACCACATTTTACCTAATAAACTCTTCCTGCACTTACTTTTAGTTCTTTTTAATTTAATTGCATTTTTTAAACTGTGTTTGGTCTAATACTGCTACATACTCAAGTGTGCTAGCTTGCACTGCATGTGAATTGTTTTAACTACTGTTTTAGCTACTTTTCTGGAAAAAAAAAAAAAACTAAGCCTGCTTCCTACCTTTCCTCTAACTAGTGTTCCACATACAGATATGCTGTATCCAGGACTGTATGTAAGCTTCTGAGCCCCCCCCGCCCCCCACAAGCCTTTCCTTGTTGGAGGGAAGCCTTCTAGCTTATCAGTGGGAGTGGTAAGCACTAGGTAACCTGTCTACCACATAAGGAGTGGTTCTGGCCCCAAAATTGTAGTTACTGGATGTTTGGGCAATCTCTTTCATCTCTCTCAACATTCTGATTTGAAAGCCTGCATTTGGACTTGTTTCTGTCCTGTAACTCGTCTAGTGCAGATATAGATGCTTAGTTTTAGCACTTAAATTTGCTTACTCGTGCTCAGCACTTGTTCAGAACTTGGAAGCAATAAATAAGCTACTAATTACTACAGCACTCAACCTTCATTACCTACAGGAAAACAGTTTTTGTACTTACTTTTCTCACTTGCTTAGAGAAAAACAGCTCTTGTACTCACTTTCCTCACTTATCTAGAGGAAAATAGTTTTTTATTCAGGCATGTCCAAGGGTCAGCTCCCAGTGTTCTCTCCTGTCTATCTGATGAATCTGGGCATCTTGAGGCAATGTACAAATTGCCTCATGTACACAGACAAGCCTCTCCTCCTACCACCCAACACTACAACCTGTGAGAGATGCACTTATCTAGCCAAACTGGAGGTAAAGCTCTCTCCAACCAAGACTGAACTTAACAGTCATGAGGAGAAGGTAAACATTTGCACCAAACCACACTCATCACATAGTCTCACTAAATCGACACCACCAAAATCCATACATAGTAACACAAAAACATTCGCGGAGGCTCTCAATAATAATCTGTCTAAGCAGCAGTGACCTCCAAAGCAGAAATGCAAGCAACCTCCATCCCCCAACACAACCCAAATGACACACAGCCCACAGACTCAGTGTGCCACTCAACCACAGCCAATAAGGCAAAACAACGTACCCAACACACTAGTCATAGGTGACTCTGTAGTTAGGCACACTGATGTCCCACTCACCAGGCTAAACAAGGAGAAGGTTACTGTCAGCTTCCTGTCGGGTGCCAGGATCCGCCACATAACCCACGCACTCAGGTCACTCCACAACAAGTACAAATATGGCTCAGTCATTGTCCATGTTGGTGTGAATGACCTGAGACGTACCTCCCTGGACTACATGAAAAGAGACATGGAAGAGCTCTCCGATCTTGTAGCCCAGGCAGGTATGACCCTAGCCCAGAGTAGCATTCTGCCATCGCCCAGAATGATACCGCACTACAAGGACAAAATGATTGACTTCAACAATTGGCTAAGCTTCTGGTGTCATTCTAAGGGGATCCAGTATCTGTCTGCTTGGGATGACATGGTCGACAGACCACGATGCTTTGCCACAGATGGCCTGCACCTGTCGCCCCTGGGATTTCGGATACTGGCGAAGGCTCTTGCTGCCCCTATAGTGCCTTTTTAGGCAAGGTTCAAATGACAAATTCACTACCATAGCAGGAACAGGCAAGCAAAAACTGAGGGCAATGCTACTAAATGCTAGTAAATCTCAAAATGCACTCACTCAAGGCACTCCTTAAAATGGAGAACATCGATATCTGCACAGTGACTGAGACCTGGTTCAAGGCTCCAGAGAGCACCCCTGCACTACCAGGTGATAACTCATACCACACTTTTCAGCCATGTAACCTGGACCGAAACACCAAAAGCGGAGGTGTGTCCATTTTCATTAAGGATATCCACACCTCCAGGCTAGTTGCTCAGCATAATACATCCGAGGTTATCCAAGTGCAACTAACTCTGGGCAAAACTGCAATCCAAATTGTAGCTTGCTACATTTCCCCCACCATGCCCCAGGATTCCCACTCCTCTTTTTTGATGTACTGGAAAATATTAGGGTTCAACCAAACACCCTAATAATGGGCGACTTCAACTACCCCACCGTTAACTGGGAAAACTACTCGTGTACCAACTCCTTAGCTCAACGCTTTCTGGAATTCATAAACTCCAATGCCCTGGATCAACTTATCCACACTCCCACCAGGGGCAACAATATCCTAGACCTAGTCATTACCAACATCAGTGACCGGTGTTCCACACCTGAAGTCAACTTCTTGTTGGTCCGATCTGACCATAAGCTAATCACCCTTGATATCCACATCCCACTCCCACCCTCCATTAAGAAAACCACGGTAAAACATTTCTCCAAAGCCAACTTCATGCTTCTTAAGACAGAAGTGGTGAACTTCATGACACCTATGCAGATGGACAATATAGTTATGACTGCTGAATCCTATACAAATGCACTCTATAAGCACTTACACGAGTGCATGGATCGTGCTATCCCAAACAGAACCAAGACGCTATCCAAAAAAAGGAAGCCAATCTGGTGGTCCCCTGCCATAAACAAACTGTACAACAGAAGGAAGAAACTGTTGCAAAAGATAGTAAAATCCCATGAGTGGAGGAGCTCCCTGTTCAGCCTCAGTAAGAAGCTGAGATCCCGTACAAGATCCTCCAAAGCTAGCTACGAAAACAAAATCACCACTAATTCTAAGAACAACCACAAAGCATTCTATAGCTATGTCAAGAATCTCGATGGCAACACCCAGATCTGCTCTGAGATACGGCACGAAAATTACAGAACCAACTGATATTGCCAACATCCTGGCAGACAGGTTTAGTGCTAACTTTACCCCCCACCCCCCTAAAGGGCCCATATCTATACAGGAAGAATGCAGAGTCCCTGTAATCACAACTACACAGGTAAAAGCTGCACTCTTTAAAGCCAAAAACACAGCATCCATGGGACCGGACAACACCCCAGGCTGCATTTTACACTAACTTCAGAACGAACTGGCTCCCCACTTAAGCACCATGTTCAATAATAGCCTCACATCAGGCTTTGTGCCCACTGAATGGCGCACAGCAACAGTTATCCCACTCCACAAAGGGGGAGCCATCACTGGTCCTGGGAACAATCGACCTATTAGCCTGACGACCCTGGTCTGCAAGGCCATGGAACGTATCATTATGGAACTCATTAACAAAGACATTGGTAACCGCCAAATTCTGGATCCCACCAAGTTCGAGTTTGTGAAAGGCAGATCATGCCTCCTGAACCTGATCAACTTCTTTGAGGCGGTCAAAGCCATAGATGAGGGTAAGGTGGTTCACTCAGCCTATCTTGACCTCTCCAAGGCTTTTGACACCATCCCCCATTCTAGAATTATAGCTACACTCACTAAAATATTCATTTTACATTTTTTTTTTCACCTGCTCCTAAGTTTGTGACCAAATGAATCTCAGTTGTGACTGTATATAAATGCTTGCTTATCTTATGTCTCTGCAATATCAGCAAATGCTAACATATGTTACGGTCCATTGTATCCTTAAATAATGTCTATCCTTACTTGTATATACCTATGTCTTACCCTGTTGGCTCATATATTACAGCAAATAAGCCTATCTTTACTTGAATCTACCCTTATAGTACCATGATAGCTTACATGTTACAGCATTTATTAATTGTTTGTCTAAACACCTAATTTTTATCTCTCTATTCCTCCTAGCTCTCTACCCCCTATCCTGTACTAAGAGACCTGCTTGGTCTTTCAGGACCCCCTTGTGATTTACTTGTTCCAAACGTCCCACCGTGTGACCAAGGAAACCTGTTGCCCAAGCTCAATATTTTTGCTCTCAGCTGCAATAAGAAAGAAAAAAGACTAACAAAGTATGTTCCACCTTGAACCTACCTATTAAGCTGTATTTTGTAGTTATACTTGACCTAGGACCTAGAGAAACCAAGCTACCAAATAGGGAACCCTGCAGCAATTTCTTTCTCCTCTAAATCCATATAGTGATCTGCCACTTTCTCCCTTTGCTATCTCTTATCTGTAGTCCATCATCCAGCTATCTCTATTATACATACTTCTGTTGGATTTTACTTTCACCCACTAGATGGCACCCCAATCCAGACTAGGGTCATACCTCGTTCTCCACCCTCCTATATATCTGCTCTGTATACTATTTCCAGCTCTCTTCCCCTGACTAATTGCAAATCTCCTTGCTGCATCACTCTGCTGCTACCTTTCTTTTCCCACCATTTAGCTACACTCTTTTCAATCCTTCCACTCCACCAACATTTCTCTACCAATCACCTGATCTACCACTCTCTTTCAACCTGGACATACTTCTTTGCCTCAAGAATCTGCTGCTGCTCTCTGATTGTCTCTGCAGACTCACACTTACCTGCTCTAACCCACTCCGTTCGCCCTGCGGGCTCACTCCGCTCCCCTACCCTATCCCCAATTCCCACCCACCCCCAGTGGACCTACTCTTATACTTACAAAGCCACACCCCCTCCTTCCTATCCAATAGCTATCCCTAACACATTACAGACCAATCATACACACACATACTCCCTTACTGACATTTTACCCTCACTCACCTCTTACATATTTTCTATACTCCACACTCGCTCTACCCCTACCTCCTAAATCATATACTATTCTATAATCTCCTACAAACATGCCTCTTACTCACACTCACATATGTACAAATACCACTCCTACTTTCTTTCCTATCTATCCTTTCAATACCATACACAATTACCTTTTATGAAAATCTACAATTCACATCATCTCACCAACCCCTAAAACAAACATTGCTAATAAATGATCTTAAATCCCTAAGCCATTCAAACATAACATCCAACTCAACCTATCTATCTCCTAAATTCCACAGAGTAGCCCATCTTACATTCACGCAATATAGAAAATCACAACAAAATTGCATTAAACTTCTGAAGCATTCCTACTATCCCAATAGATCTCCTCTCCTTCATGGGGACATTCATCCCAACCCAGGATCAGGCAGCAACACCCTTAGCCACCCCACTCCCCCTTTCACTCCCCGTCTAACCTCAAATTCTCTACTCATAGCTCACCTTAATATAAGGAGTGTTAACAACAAAGTAAGCCAACTACATGCACTACTAGATACTCACTCTTTTGATATCCTATGCATAACTGAAACCTGGCTTAAACCTGTTACAAAAGACAATGAAATACTCCCACCTGGTTATAATATCTTAAGATTAGACCGACCCACCAAAAAGGGTGGTGGGGTAGCAATACTGCATAAATCTCATTTACAAATCACTTCTCTACTAATACAACCACCTCCAGACACCAATGTAGAAATCCTTATCTCTAAGCTCCAGCTCAGTGCTACAAAATCCATTTACATAATATGCGCCTACATACCCCCAGGCAATAACATCAGCGCCCTAGAAAGTATCCCCTGCTGGCTTTCGACATCCTTCCCTCAAGAAACCATTGGTCTTGGTGACTTTAATATAGACTGGAACACCTGTGCCACTCTTAAACCTACAACCCATATAAATCTCAATGGCTTCTCCCAAACTATTATCACCCCCACCAGAATCCATAAACCCAGCGGCAAAGAAAGTATACTAGATTGGATCCTCATCAACAAACACCCCCTCTCTTACAAAGTTGGCATCCTTCCCGATGATATTAGTGACCACTCACTTACCTATTTATCTAGACAAAAATCCTTTATCCCAAATCAAACTCCCTTTAAAATCACCCGCAACAAAAAACACTTTGACCCCTTAGCCTTTCAATCCGAACTTCAATCCTGTGACTGGTCACCTTTAAGGCACCTACCACTTGATGAAGCAGTATCCTATTTCAACTCCAAATTCCTACAAATTCTTGAATTCCATGCCCCTTCACGCACTATAAGAATTAGAAACAAAGCAGCCCCATGGCTTACTAAAGAAACCAGACAACAAATCCTTCAAAGAAACAAAATCTGGTCCAAATGGAGAAACACTAAAGACCCAACCGATCAGCAGTTCTTTAGACAGCTTAGAAATGCCACCAAAAAATCAATAGTTCAGGATAAAAAAAACTATTTCTTGAAACTCCAGAACAAGCACCAAAGTCAACCCAAAACCTTCTGGTCAGGCATAAGCAAACTATTACATCCAGGCCACTCCAAAACACCAACCCCATCTGGTCTCTCTCCAAACTCTCCCATCCAGATAGCAGATGCTTTCAATACATTTTTTTCAGAAACTGTCCAATCTCTAGCTAACACCTTACCACCTATTAACTCTACCCCCTCATCCTCCCTAACATCCCTACCATCTACCTTTCACCTAAAACCTATTCCTACAACCTACATCTATACTCTACTTCACAAACTTAAACCTTGTACTCCCTCAGCTGATCTCCTACCACCTGAATTCCTTCAAACTGCTGCAAAAGTTCTTGCCTATCCCATTTCTATCCTAATCAATAGAACCATAACCGAAGCTACATCCCTTCACTCTGGAAAATCTCTCACATAATCCCACTTCACAAGGGTGGTAACGCAACTGAACTCTCCAACTATAGACCTATAGCCCTACTATCGCCACTTACCAAAATCATGGAAAAATGCATACATCAACAATTTCTTGACCACATCCTCCAAAATAATCTACTAGCTGACTGTCAACATGGTTTTAGACCATCCCATAGTACCACCACTGCCCTCCTATCCTTTACGGACTGTATAAATAAACTTCGTAACAATAACATGCTCTCCTCTGCACTATTTATTGACCTATCTAAAGCTTTTGATATGGTTAACCATCAAATACTTCTCAACACACTAAATTCATTCTCACTTGACACACAAGCACTACAATGGTTCAAGTCTTACTTGGACAATAGACATCAGTCTGTCCTGTGGGACAACAACCTATCCAAACATCTCCCTGTTACCCTTGGTGTCCCTCAAGGATCAATCCTGGGACCACTACTTTTCTCCATATTCAGTAACGACCTTTCCACTATATTACCTCTACCTACCTGCATACAATATGCAGAGGACTCCACTTTGATTTGTAAAGCTTCCACCTCATCTGAACTGCACTCCATCACCCACACTGTATTTAACCAAGTAGAAAACTGGTTCCAACAACGTTGTCTACTCCTAAACGCCAAAAAAAACAAACTACTACTCTTCACTTCTACTATAAAATCCACCCCGATTCATTTCTCTATTACATCCATCGATAGCACAATCATAGCTCCTGACCCAACTACCAAACTCTTAGGTGTAATAATTGATAATAACCTCAACTTTGATTCACATATTAATGCTACAATTAAAACTGTAAACAGAAAACTTGGATCCTTGTATAGGATAAAACCCTTTCTCACCCCAGATGCTAGAGCTACTATTGCCCAGACCCATCTGACCTTCACCCTCCTCTATGCCTCACCTATTTTTACTAATCTTTCCAAAAGCAACCTAAACAAATTGATCACTTCTTATAACAATACTGCCAGGTTTGCTACAGGTTCCCCATTTAGAACTCATCACTGTCTAAATCTCAAACTTCTAGGTTGGCTAGAACATAATAACCAAATTGAATTTCAACAACTCTCCATTACCCATAATATTCTATACCAGCCTAATAAAACTCCTATTCTCAAAAACCTCATCTCCCCCTACACAAACCTATCTACCCTTCGATCTGCAAATAAACTACTGGTAACCATTCAGAAATCCCACAATAAGGCAGGTAACTCTCTTTTCTCAAACTCAGTGGGGAAGATTTGGAACCAGCTTCCCAGTAAACCAACATCTCTCTCATCATTACCACTCTTTAAAAAACAACTAAAAATTCAACTAAAATTACAATGGCTATGTCCATGTACTAACCCCATTATTACCTTTTTCTACATCTCCCCTCCACTCACCCACCTTGCTGAATTTAGTAAATTAATCCTCTCACTCCCCTCTTTGTGAATTATCTAAGACTTTTCTCATGGTAAACATTACTGTATTTTTGCCTTGCTAAACATTTGTACTCACCCACAGTAGAATTAAGTTATGGTATAAATCAGCTTGTTGATGGATATTTTCAAGTTTATGTATTTTGGATT
Organism: Protopterus annectens; assembly: GCF_019279795.1. Lineage (NCBI taxonomy): Eukaryota > Metazoa > Chordata > Ceratodontiformes > Protopteridae > Protopterus > Protopterus annectens. The sequence goes on along the minus strand of NC_056738.1, from coordinate 84,304,801 downwards.
GTTTTTTTTTTGTTGTTTTGTACTTTTTGTTTGTCTCGTATTTATGTAGATTATAGTGGAGCTCATCTCCCCGGGCCTCTACTGAAAATGGACTTGTATCCAGTTGGACTAGCCCGGTCAACAAATGTAAAATAAATAAATAAATAAATAAATAAAATAGGTATAAATCCCTACGTCATAAGATAGGTTGACAACTGGCTCACTGACAGAACACACAATGTAAAAGCTGCAGACTCCAAATCTGACCTCAAAGCAGTGACAAGGAGTACCACAGGGTTCCATCCTGGGACCTCTCCTGTTTGGTATCTACTTCTCTGTAGTACAGGCTAACACAGAAGGCCTCTGGCTAAAGTACAGTTGTGTACACTTACCATAAATGTAGATGTTAGAGTGCATTCACTGTTGCAGTCATTACACTTGGGTTATCCTGCTGGCAGGCTACCCTCAGTCGGCCTGAGTTCCAAAGTCTAGGTCCGGTGTCGGTTGCTGTCGTCTCTTCCCTGACGTCAGTGCACCAGGGGTATAAAAGATGCAGCTGATGCCATTTTCTTCAGTTTTTCTTGTCCCAGATGTCAAGTGCCCCCAAAAGGGTAGGCTAAAAATATGCCAATAAAACAAGCATGCACCAAAATATATGCTATACCTTCATCTACAAGCAAATACACCACATAGGTTGTATACATTAGAGAAGTGCAGATAAATTCCAGCAAAGATAAGGGGGATGGTGGGTGGGTAACCCAGACTGCAACAGTGAATACACTCGAACATCTACATTTATGCTAAGTTTACACAACTGTATTATGTTCTTCGTGTTTCACTGTTGCAGTCATTACACTTGGGTTGAATCCCAAAGCTATGGTTGGGAGGCTGGAGCTAAATAGCATTAGTAGCGGCTATGAGGCCCTGCAAGACTGCAGTGGCAAAGCCTGCCCTAGATTTAGAATAGAGTGGTAAGTGGTAGTGCTTTGTAAAGGTGTGCACTGAACACCAGGTAGCAGCCTCTAAAATGTCTTTGGTTGGTACTCCCCTGAGGAAGGCTGCTGAAGTGGCTGCTGCTCTGGTTGAATATGGCCTAATGCCCTTAGGCACTGGCTTGCCATGTTGTGAATAGCAGAAAGGAATGCAGTAGCCTATCCACTTTGAAATAGTCTGCTTAGAGATGGCCTTTCCTTGTGATCCTGCAGCATATGCCACTAGTAGTTGCTCAGTCTTTCTGAAAGCTTTGGTTCTGTTCAAGTAGAAGCGTAGCTGCCTGTGTATGTCCAAAGAATGCAGAATTCTCTCCCCCTTATTCTGTGGGGTTGGATAAAAAGTAGGCAGATGAATAGTTTGGTTAAGGGCCACACTGGACACTACCTTGGGCATAAATGTGGGGTTTGTCATCAGTGAAACCCTGTCTGGATAAAAAAATGAAAAGTTCCACAGCCATGAGTGCCTGTAGCTCTGAGACTCGTCTTGCAGAGGTTATAGCTAGGAGCAGAGCGGTTTTCCAAGATAAAAATTTTATATCAGCTGTAGCGGCTGGCTCAAAAGGAGGCAGGATGAGTTTTTCCAAAATATAACTGAGGTCCCATGCAGGTATTGGTGATCTCCTTGGAGGCCTTATGTTTTTGGCTCCTCTGAGGTACTGCCTTAAAGGATGAGAAAAGATTGGTGGCTCTGTATTGTAATGAGCCGAAATGGCAGAGGCATGAATCTTAATTGATGAAAAGGACAGGCCTTTGTCCAGTATCTCAGTTAAGTATTGCAAAATCTGAGGAATATTTGGTACAGCTGTGTCAATTCCTTGTGCCTGGTTCCAGGCACAGAATCTCTTCCATTTCCCGGCGTAAGATTTTCTGGTACTAGGCCTTCTAGCCTCCAAAATGACATCCATCACAGCTTTAGTGAGAGGTGCATTTTGTATGACTACATTATCCACCATGCTGCCAGATTTAAGGTCTTCAGTTGGCTGTGTAGGATCTAATTGTTTTGTTGGGACAGTAGGTGAGGTATCTGAGGCAAGGCCCAAGCTGGGCATTGAGACAAGTTCCTCAGGATTGGATACCAGTACTGGCGGGGCCAGTCTGGGGCAATCAGTATCATCTTTGGCTTCTCTTGTCTTGTGGAGGAAAGGCATATACTGCTACATTTTTCCAGTTGAAAGATAGGTCGTCCACTTTCCATGCTTGTCTGTGATAAGTCCTTGTGCAGAATCTTTTTAGTTTGTAGTTGTGAGGAGAGGCAAACAGATCTATATCTGGGCATCCCCATTTTTTTTGTTATCATGCTGAAGACTTGTGGATCCAATTTCCACTCGTGGGGATCCATGAGGTTTCTGCTTAGTTCGTCTGCCAGAGTATTTATCTTTCCTGGCAGGAATTGTGCCTGCAGATGTACTTGATAAGTCAATGCTATGTCCCACAAAGTCATGGCCAGTCTGCAAAGAGGGCAATAATGAGTGCCTCCCTGCTTGTTTATGTACCACATGACCGTGGTGTTGTCTGTCTTTATCAGTAGTTGTCCCGGATGAAGTTGGTCCTTGAAGGCTGTTAGGGCATTCTGAACAGCTAGCATCTCTTTTTGATTGATATGCAGATGCATTTGGTTTGTGGACCATGTGCCTTGAATAAATCTTCCTGCCATGTGGGCCCCCCCAGGCATAATCTGATGCATCCGTTGTTAATGTCTGCCTGGCTGGGGGTAAAGTAAATGGCTGTCCCTTGTTCTGGTGACAAGCCTTCACCCATCGAAACTCCTGCTGCAGGCAGGGAATGAGGGTAATTATTGTTTCCAGGCCGTGGCAATGTTGAGCCCAAACACTTTTTAGGTACCACTGAAGTTTCCTCATATGCAGTCTCGCATATGGAATTAGTAGAATGCAGGATGCAATGAAGCCCAAAGCCTGCAGAATTTTTCTTGCAGATAACTGGGCCTTTGTTGCTAACAGTTTGAAATGTGTAGTCAGTTGCCTTTGTTTGTCTGGTGTGAGATAAGCCATCTGGGCAGTTGTATTTAAGCTTGCACCCAGGAATATTATCTCTTGAGGGGGTACTAGTTTTGATTTCTTTTCGGTGACTGTGTACCCTAGGCCTGTTAGAAATCTCTTCACAAACGCCAGATGCTGTAGCAGAATGTCCTTGTTCTCTGCTTGAATGAGGCAGTCGGTCCAAGTAAGGATATATTTGTATTCCTCTTTGCCTGCAAAATGCAATTACTGGTGCCAGGCACTTTGTGAAGACCCTGGGAGCAGTAGATAAGCCAAAGGGCGGCGCAGAGAATTGGCAGTGCATTGAGCCAGCTTTGAATCTGAGGTATCTTCTGCATGTTTGTCTGATTGGGATTCTGCATGTTTGTCTGATTGGGACATGCAGGTATGCCTCTTTTAGGTCTAAAGTCACAAGCCAAGCCTTCTTGCCCAGCATGGGCAGAAGCTGCTGCAGAGTCAACATTTTGAATTTTGGTATATCCAGATATGAGTTTAGAATAGATAGGTCCAGTATTGGTCTCCATGTCTTGTCCTTTCTTGGTACCAAGAACAGTCTCGAATAAAAATCTTGTCCATGCTCTTGCTCTGGCACTTGTTGAATGGCCCTCATTGTCCATACGGGATAAGACTTGTTTTTGTGCCTCTGCCCACTGATGTTTTGGCAGGTCTGGCCAGCCGTTTGTCCTTGGCAGGGTATGGAAGTGAAACTTGTAGCCTTGTGACACTATGTCTAGGACCCATTTGTCTTGGATTATTATGTGCCAATTTTGAGAAAAAAGTGCTAGTTTTCCTCCTAAAGGTGCTGCCAGAAGATAAGTGCTTGCTGCAGGCAGGGGGAAGTCATTGGGACTGTTTCCTGTATGGCTGTGATTTAGATCTGTACGATCCCTGGGGCTGGGATCTGCCTCTTGGGCATCTGTATCTGCCCCTTTGTGGTCTGTCTGACACTGGAAAGGACCAATTCTTTGTAGGCCAGTGTCTGGCTAAATTTTGGTGGTTGTACCTGTAAAAAATCCTTAATCGTTTGCACAGATTTAGCTTTGTCCTCCATTTTCTTTAACACCTCTTCTGCTTTAACACCAAACAAGGTATCATGCTGTAATGCAGCGTCTAATAATTTTGCTTTGACATGGTCAGGCAGATTTTGTTCCTTTAACCAAGCATGTCTCCTGATGACAGAACCCGTAACAGCGGCCCTGCAGGAGGCCTCCAAAGAATCAAAACCACATTGCAAAGTATGCTTTCCAATTTGCTCAGCTGCATGCAATAAATCATGCATTTCTTTGTTTTCTGCACATTTAAAATTTATCAATATTTTCTGTTTAAGCAGTGACATAATATATTGCTGATATTTGAGCATATGAAACTTACAATTTAAAGCCCTTATAGCCAAGGTAGCAGAAGTGTAAATCTTCTTCCCTCATCTGTCCAATGCCCTAGAATCCCTGTCTGAGGGGGTATAGTTTTCTGCAGTGGATGCCTTGACCCCTTTGGGACCCTGAGAGATGGTTTCTGGGTCAGCAGCCAGGGTTTTTGCAAAGGAATTTATGAGAGTCAGGAACCCTGTAGTACCTGTCCGGCTTAACAGGAGCTGGAGGTAAGGAGTCAGGGGTCAGACTGGACTCTGAAAATACATCATCTACAATGTCTAACAGGTGGAATAGCTAGGGTGTTGTGGGAGTAAAAGGAAGTCTCTGAGCCTTTTCTTAGATTCTGAGTAATCTTGGCTCTCCTAGTGGAAATGTTCCCTCATAGTATGCAAGGTTTCCCCAAAAGAGAATCCTCAGGAGGAGAGGCTGAAGGGATAGACTCTTCAGCATCAGAATCCTCATAGGGAGGAAGAGAGTATTAATGATCAGAAGAGGAATCAGATGAAATGGAAACCTGATCTGAAGATTCATATTCTGTCTCTTGCCTAGGCCTTTTATCAGGAGGGGGATGGGAACCCCTGATCAAAGTAATTAAGTCTTTGGCCATTTTGAGCATCTGTTTTTTGGGCATGGAGGCCTGGCCATGAGGCTGCTGTAGTTGTTTCTTTGTCTTTAAAGGTGCTTTAGTCTTTGCCTTTGAAGCTGGAGTCGCTTTAATATACAAGTGAGTAGGTCTGAAAACACCGTCAGAAACAGATGCCTGCTCAGCGGCTCCGGACCCATCTGAGGGAATAGTCTCTGAAGGTCCAATACCTTGAGCTTCCAGCGGCCTAGCCGACTCCACATGGGAGTCTGTAGCGGCCTGCAGGTCCAAAGTAGTGGGCATCAGGGGCTGTGAAGGTGCCTCATTGAGAACCGGCGACTGGCTTAGAGGAAGCCTCTTCGTTGGTTTTGGACCTCAGATGCCTGTCCTTTTCTTTTTCTTTGCGTTTCTTGTGAATTCCGGTAGTCGGACAGCTATCCGACGGCATTGTGTAATTAAATCTTCTGCCAAAACAGTGAAATGCAAAATCATACCGATGCTTAATAGTGTGTTGGTTAAATCTAGCACAAAACCGACAACTAACAATGTCATGGTCAGGACCTAGGCAAGGAGTACAGTAAGAATGAAAGTCCTTATGAGGTATTTGCTTCCCACAAGAAATACAATTATTAACTTTTTCTGACATAGGTCTGGAGCAAGAAAAAAGGTTTCCCCAACGGGGTACTTAGCTTTTAATGAAGACTTCGGATCTGAAATTCGAACACGAAAATCTCAGGAGTCGGCCGACCGGCACTTGCGAACTGCTTCTGCTTCGGGCACCGCGTGGCAAGAAAGACTGAAGAAAATGGCGTTGGCTGCATCTTTTATACCCCTGGCGCACTGACGTCAGGGAAGAGGCGACAGCAACCGACGCCAGCCTTGACTTTGGAACTCAGGCCGACTGAGGGTAGCCTGCCAGCAGGATAACCCAAGTGTAATGAGTGCAACGGTGAAACATGAAGAACATCGGAGTTCGCAGATGACTGCAAACTAGGAGCCATAGTCAAGTCCCCAAATGATGTGGGCATCCTATAAAAGGGCCTCGCTGAGACAGATGCCTGGTGTCAGAGCCATGGCCTCAAGCTCAATGCCAAAAAGTGCAGTGTCGTCCCCTTTGGTAAAAACTCTGTACCCATGAACTACCACATAGGCAGCAATCGACTTAACACCGAATGTGTGATAAGAGACCTTGGGACCCAGGTGGACAGTAGTCTCTCCTTTGATAGTCACATTGCCACAGTAGTCAGAAAGTCCTTCTACGTGGCAAACCATAATAAAAGGGTTCTCATCCAGGAAAAACGAGGTCATTGTTCCTTCTCTACTCAACACTCATTAGACCCACTATAGAGTACAACGCCCCTTTTGGAATGTACCTCACAAGACATCTGCACCTCATAAAGAGGATTACTGGCCTCAAACAAATGCCCTACACCGACTGTCTCAAAAAACTCCAGCTTTACTCCGTAGCATATCACCTACTCCGAGGTGATCTCTGCCTAACATATAAAGCTATGTCAAACCCAGAGCTGTTGGACATGCTATACCTAAAGAAATCCTAATCCCTCCGAGCTACACGCTCTAGGGACCTAAACCTTGTCACCACAATAAACAGGACATGCTGGAGGGATAGATGCCTGTCCCAGACACTTCCCATACTTTGGAACAGGCTACCCATCTATGTCAAGCAAAGTTCTTCATTTGCACTCAAGAAAAATCTTGATGAGTGGATGGGAAATAGGAAATACGCCCCGGGGATCACTTCTGTGTCTCTGCTCAACAGTGGCACAGGAAAATAACTTTCTTCGGTGGCGTAAGCCAGGGAACCTTGTTGGCTAAGCTGACGTAGGCCCTTGGGCCGATAGCCTAGTACCTACCTATGAAACAGAGTGCATTAAGACAGTTGGCAGCAAATGGGGAATTAGAAGATGATGAAAACTGAGACAGAAGGTGGATCATGTTAATAGCTTCAAATATCTGAGAGGGGTGGTGGAGAAGGGGAGTCTGAATGAAGAAGTCACAGCTGGAATTAGAGGGGCTGCAGTCAACTGGCACAGAGTGACAGGAGTAGTGTATGGCAGAAGAATGCCAAGTAAGCTGAAAAATAGGGTGTAGAAAACAGTAGTGCAACCAGTACTACTGTAGGGCACTGAAACCTGGGCAGTAAAGGCAGAGCTGCTAAGGAAGCCAGAAGTGATGGAAATGAAGCGTCTGAGATGGGTGGTAGGATGCAGACTGTGGGATAGATGATGAAATGAGGACATCAGGGGAGAGGCCAAAGTAGCTCCAGTTACAGAGAAGGTCAAGAAGAAAATATTACGGTGATTTGTGCACATGTGCAGAGTGGCACCAAATCGGGAGGGATGGCGACAGTTGACATGACACTCAGACCACATGCAGAAATTTTGAAAAAGGGAATTGATGGTGACACCTTGTTATGATTTCTGGTTGAAATTCTCCATCAGAAGAAACAGAGAAAAAGGGAAAAAGAGTCCATTTTCTGAATGGCACATCCTTCAGGCACTCCAATGGAGGGGAAAAAAAGATGCTGGAGGAAATGGTGAAAAGATGCTACACAAAGTTAGTCATGGAAGCAAAAAGGTCACAGAAAGGCTTGATCCAATGAGAGGAAAAACGTCAAGCTATAAATGGACTGATGGCCAAATCATGCAGCCTCAGCAGACAATGGTTTGACCTGCCTGCAAGAGTGCTGGCATTCTCCAGTATATGGCTGACTATCAAGAAGTGGTTGACTGCCCATTCCCAAACTTCTCATCACTTCTCAAAACAAGAGGCATGAGAGGGCTCCCCCTGTTGTGTGTTGCTATACCACATCAGTGGTGAAGGAAGCCCCAAAATGCTTGGCAGGTAAAAACAGTCTTCATCTCAAGAATATTAATGCAAAGGCTGACCTGCATCTCTAAACACACTGGATAATCTGCCTTGAAAATGTCCAATCCCCATCCTAAAACAGAAGCAGCCATGGTAACTGCCACCAGTGGTGTAGAAATGTGGAATGGATTGCCTTGAACTAAACTTGGTAAATGCATCTTTCACTGCAGATATGACCTTCACGTTATCCAAGTTTTGACTTGTGTTGCAGAGTTTGATATCTGAGATCACGATACTTGAAGTGTTACTGGCAAAACTCATATGTGTTTTTTTTAACAAAAAATCCCATGGGAATTGATGCTGTTATCATCAAGCTCGAAGCCCCAAGACAAATGTGGACAGTGGCACACTGTAAATGTTCAAGCTGGCAAACCATGGGCTGGAGAAGAATAATACTGTCTAATGGTAGGTGGGTTCTGCACACTATTATAACTAGACTGCAGCCTATGTATGTGAGCAAATGGAATGGTTCTAAGACTTTGTAATGTACCATATCTACAAGGACAGAAATAGTCAGATCATAGACTTCAGCATACATCAAGCCATTTTAGAAGGAAGCACCCATGAGCCAGTCATGCAAGCAGGGGGATACTTTTGTCTCTTGCAGCCTCTGCATCAGTGCAATTGCACTTTGAGGTTGTGGTGAGACCAAATGAAAGAATCCTGAATTGGTAACGGATGGATCCTACATTACAGGGATAGCCTCATGGACTCCTTGGTTATCTTTATCTGATGCATGCAAAGGGATCTAACCAGCATATCCAGACTCTTTCTGACAAAAACAGAATGATGGTCGGCGGACTGCTTTCCTGGAAATCAAGTTGTCCATCTCAGTTCCCAACATCCAATGAGCCTCACCTCTCTGCATGCAGATATAGTCTTGTGCCCCCCTACTTGTTTGGGTATCATACAAATAACTGGTTCTTTGAACAGATGAGAAGAGTTCTGAGAAGCACCTGCTTCTACAAGCACTTTGGAGCCAGGACAACTGATCTGAACTCCAAATGGCTGACATACCCCCATTTCTTAAGAAGGGAACACCTCTACCTGTACATTGTGGGTACCTACGTGGGCTTCCCAAGCCACAAGCAAAGTGTATGTTCAAGGCCTGCAACAGGATCAGTTGCAAAACACTCACCAGCAAATGGGTGGGAAATGTCCACCACTCCTAGGCCAAGATACAAAGAGCCAATAGTAGGCCTATGAGTATGTAGTGGCTCTAAACCCACCAACACACCCTAGTCCAACTGAGCACTGGCATCCTCAGGCATGCAAACATTATCATGAAGACCACAGCTGCCACCAAATCCAGAAGGTGCAGCAGAGCAGAGTCCAGCCCAGGACTGTGTAGCTGTTCCTCACCATGGAAGCGAACACCATGGCATCCTTAACCCACTCTGAGAGGTGGAATTACTGACATTGGAGGTTGAGCAACCACGCCTAATAACAGACTAAATCTGATTCTAGATCAAAGAGAACTTAACAGGGAGTGCATCAGACACCCAAAGGAGGGCTGCATACAGGGTGTACATGAAAAGGAGAACCAGAAGCAAATCTTCCAAGAAGAGGAACATCAAGCTGTCCTTGTGCAAGGTTTGGCTACTATGGCCAACAACTAGGTGAAGACTGTATTTAATTGATGCCTGTCCAGGGCAACTCAAAGAAGTCTTCTCTGTGGTCTTCATATAATGATGTGTCAAAACCTATCACTAACGCCCACTGAAACCACACCCAAGCATCCTGCATCAAGATCCCCTGTAGGAAGACCACCCAGAACCAAAAATATAAGATTTCCTGGTTAAGTTACAGAAGCCCAAATGGGACAAAATTCAAATGACTCTTCTAGACCAGGAAGACATAAGAGTAAAACTTTGACCTTCCACTAATAGTATGACATCCCTCTGAGTAGTATAAAGGCCTGTCTCACGAGCTCTGCTGTAACGGACTGATGTGTTAGCGGACTTCTTTCTGGAAGAGGACCAATGAGCTCCAGGATACTACTGTAAGCGATGATGTGGAGAACACTTCTTTAAAGTGATGGCTCTCCATATGATGCCTCTCCCCCAAGAGATACCAAAACCCGAGTCAAGACTGTGTAGGGCACACTAGAGGAATCATTAACCTCTCAAACACAGGAAGGTTTAAGGTAATATGACATATGAGGACCTTCCATGAATGGCAAGGAGGCCCCTTCTCTTTTAGGGTTGGCCAAGTCTAATGCAGGTAGGAGTGAATGTAGCTGGAAAGTCGTCAACAGAGGTGAGGGCTTATTTTCTCCTCAGAAGGTCACTATTCAGGTCCTGGGCTAGCTTGACACAGAACACTTCTGTTGGTTCTAGGGTCATCCTTAATATAGGAAAGTCTCAGCCATACCACCCTGCTAAAGAACATACCTGAGCTCTAGCTCAAATGCAGTGAAGGTAAAGTTACAAAAGACAAATTGCATCCTACACTGAAAGCTCCAGGCAAGGACTTACAAAGATCATCCTCAAGTCCTGACCTGCAGGTCATTTAGCTTATTCAACACCATGCACGCAAGTCAGACTTGGATTTGGAACAGGTGAGACCAAATGAAGACCCCAAGGTCCAGTGTAATAAATTAGGAATAGTAAATCCTATTGCCACACCTGTTTAAAGCTATATATTCTTTGCCAGGCAGCAAAATGGAAAAATACTGTGGTCTTCAAGACTGATGGTGAATCACAGATCATAAAAGGAAAAGCAGTGGGATCCTTATTGAGCTAGTCTGTTTGGTCAGGTTCATAGGTTGTTACTAGCCTAACGACCACTAGGGGCCTTTATAAGACTAGCTGTGGACTCCAACCCAGTTCTGTTCCAGAGTACCTTGGGTATCTAACAGCCTTTAGCATACTGAGTACAGAGACAGGGCCTGTAGGCGATCTCTGTATGAGAGGGTATTCAAGGCTTGGACTCTCCTGGTGAAGAACTTTTGTGGGCATTCCAACAGTTGCAAATGTCTGGTTAGGTACATGCTAAAGGGTCAGCATACTCAACGATGGGTCTGACAATAGCTGAGTAGAACGGTACTATAACTTCCTTGGGCGTGGATGCCATACCCTTACCTATACGTAGTGTGACGCAAAGATTTTCTTATCATCTTTGCTACATGCTGGTCAAAGCCCAAATTACTCTATAAATAAATTCCCGGATCCCAGACTACAGCAACAACTCTTAAGGGTATTTTACTGATGGAGTAATTAACTTGGGTGGACAATTCTCCAAAGGGAATTATAATGCATTTCTTGGTGTTGAGCTTTAAACCATGGTTTTGGCACCAGTCATTTGGCTGTTTTAGACCCTCTTTCAAGATGTTTGTATCATGAGGGAATCAATGATAATTTCCAATTTACAGTCATCTGTGAACTTGGTGAGCAAGGCCTTTGACATCAGCCTTGACTTCCAGATAGTAGATGTCAAACAGGAGTAGACCAAGCACAGAGCCTTGCAGTATTCCTCTTGTGAATGGTCTCTTGGGGGAGGTGGTCTTACCAATTCTGACTTCTTGTGTCATATCAGTGAGCCAGCCAGCAATCCAGCAAGTTACGTAGAGATTTATGCTGAATTTGAAGAGTTTGTCAACAATGCCTGCATGGGGTATTGTATCAAATACCTTGGTGAGGTCAAGGTATGGAATGTTTTTCCCTCATCCATTGCCTTGGTGACCTTCTCGAAGAACTCAATCAGGTTAAATAGGCATGACCTTCCCTTAAAGCCAAACTGGGATGGGTCCAGTGTCTGTAGGTTGCTAATGTACTTGTTGATTATTTTCAAGATAATTCATTCCATGGTTCTGTCAGGCTGATGAGTCTGTAGGTCCCAGAGTTGGTCAATGTTTCACCCTTATGAAGAGGGATGGCCACTGTGGTCCACCATTCACTTGGTACATAACCTGTTTTGAGGCTGTAGCTTAAGAGTGCCTCAAGTGGTACTGACTGGCTGTGTTTTAGACTATTTAGGAGGTAAACAGGGATGTTGTCAGGGCCCATTGCTGCAGTGTTTTTGGCCTTGGCAAGCGCAACCAGAACCTGATCCCTGTTAATAGTTGGGGGGAAGATTATAACAGTATGGATTTTACTGGGGGTATAGGGGGTGAAGTGCGAGTTAAATTTATTGGCCAGCAGATTTGCTATGCCTCACTGATAAGTGAAGGTGGTGCTGTTAACCACCAGTTCAGCACACTGCTGTGAGTTACCTTTAAGGTTCTGGAGGCCTTGTGAGACTGTCCTTAGCCTGAGAGGATATCCTGACCTTCTAGTAGGCCTTGTTAGACTTAATTAGCTCTCTTACCTTCTTGCTTAATTAAATTAGAGAGCTCTTTTCTTTATGGAAGTTGCTCTTTCTGATTTTGGCCATGACTTTTTTTTTTCTTTTGTTATATATCCTGTTGAGGTGAGGATTCCATCAGTGGGGTTTGTTTCTGGTGTTTGTTTTGGGCTTATTTCTGGTAGATATGGTAGCCTTTATGCAGCCCATTTACATGTTTGTAAAGGGTTTCTGTGAATAATTCTGTATAGGTATATGTGGTCTTGGGGTTAGAGGGAGCCTTAAATTTTGACAAACAGGTGCTTAATAGGATTTAGTTTGCCTTAGAATAGTTTCTATTACAGGTTTAGTTGGGTTTTCAGAGTTCATTATTACTTCAAACTAGACAGCTTTGCGATCCGACCTCATTAGCAAGGATGAGATGGGGGGGGGGGGGGGGGGCAACACCATGTTAATAAAGTCCAAGAAGCATAGTGTATGTGAGTTTGAGGTAGTGTATGTTTTTCTGTCTACAGAAGGATAGTAAAAGTCATATGTAAAAATTGTGGGGTATAGACAGTGACCTACAGCTAGTTAGGATATGATAAGGGACCTTCTCTAAGGTGACCTGCATGTGGATGAACTCCATGGCATCCTCCTGTTAAACCTACCTGGAGGTATATCTGTTGCTAACATAGATAAAGACACTGCCACCCTTAATCCCGGTTTGTGCTGTTGTTCTAAATGTGTGGAAGGCACTGTAACCCTTGGAGTGCCAGAGTACTTTTTAAGGCTTTAAATCAAGTGTCAGTAATGGCACAAATGTCCACATTTTCCATATGAAAAAGGGCCTGTAGTGTGTGGAGTTTGTTGTTTAGGCTCCAAGCATTGAGCAATTACACCTTAAGGTTGCTTTGAGTCTTTTTTGCTATGTTGGTAGTTTTGTTATTTTGGCATTGCCTAAAAAAGGCTCTGACAGGGTGGATAAAGTTTTAGCCAATATCCAAAATCCTCAGGGAGACGTGCAGACCATCCTTGGCAAAGCAACATGGTCTGTTAACTATGTTCTCCCATACTGACAGATATTTGATCCCCCTGGAGTGACATCAGAAACTAAACCAATTACTAAACAATCATTTTGCGTACACACTGTGGCATCATCCTTGGTGAAGGTAAACTGAAGCTCAATGCAAGGCTTACATCTGTCTGACACATATTCAGAAAGATCCATAATGTCTCTTTTCATACAGTCCACTGAGGTACCTCTCAAGTTATTTACATCCACATGGACTATGACAGAATCATACCGTTACATGAGGTGCAGTGACTTGACTGAGTGCATGATACTGCAGATCCTGGCTCCAGACAGGCAACAGTTATCTTCTCGTCTCACCTGGGGAGTGGGACATCTATGTGTTGTACAATGGAATCCCAACAAGAGGATTAGATAAAGTGCATGCTTGCATTATGGGCTTCACACTTTGTGGACCACTAGGTGTAAGCTTAGGTATGGGGTTTGGTGTTGCTTTTGGTGTGTGCTTTAATGATTGCGGAGGAAAGGTGTTGCCAATTAGATGGCTTAGGAGGTCTGTGAGGTTTAGGAAGGTTTCTTTTAAGTGCCTCAGCAAAAGAAGACCTGTGTGTGTAATGAGTAGTATGTGTGAGCATGTATTTATTTTTATTTATTTTATTTATTTATTTTACATTTGTTGACCGGGATAGTCCGACTGGATACATGTCCATTTTCAACAGAGGCCCTGGGAGAAAAGCTCCAAGGGTAAGCAGATCCAGCATTACATAAAACCAGCATTACATATTACAGACTATTTACAGAGATTACACAAGTAAGCAAGTTAAACAAGTTCCACAGGTTAGAGTTAGTCCCAAGTGTAAGTCAGGATTAAATTAAATTACACAGTAAGATGGTTAACAGATTTTTACACATTCTAGAGAGAGTTAGCCAAGCCTGATACAATGACATAGCCAGTTAAGGGACAAATGTTGTTTGAGTCTAGTTTTAAATTGACCTAAGGTGGAAAGTAAGGTAATATAAGCTGGAAGAAAGTTCCAGGATCTACTTACAGAGTTTGCAAAGAGAGAGTCACCGGCTGTTTTATTAATTTTGCTAGTCTGAATTAGTAGTTTGTCAGAGGATCAAAGCGGTCTAGGATTGTTATAGGGGGTGATAATATTTTAAGTGCAGGAGTATTGTCCGGAATATAGAGGTTTTTATAGGCCATAATCAGTTGGTTATACTGGATTAGGCTGGGTAGTTCAAGACACACAAGCTGGTTTAGACTGATGCAATGATGTGTCCTAAATGGCAGCCCAGTGGCAAACCTGGCAATGTGGTTGTAGCAAGTTGAGAGTTTGTTAAGGACAGTCTTGTTTAAATTCAAGAGTAGAGGGGATGCATACAGAAGGGTTAAAAGAAGGTGAGAGCGAGCTATGGCAATTTTAGCTGGAGGGGTTAGGAAGGCTTTTATTCTGTAACGTGACCCTAGTTTTTTTATTGATGGTTTTGATAGTTTGGTTAATATGTAGGTCGAATTTTAGATTATTATCTATGATGACACCTAACAGTTTTGTAGAGGGGTCAGGGGAGATTATTGTGCCAGCATTTGAATTTATGGTAAAGGTGAAAGTGGTAGACCTAAGTATTGGTGAAAATAAAGTACAGTTTTGTACCTACCATAAATGTAGATGTTCGAGTGTACACCCTGCTGCAGTCATCACACTTGGGGTTATCCTGTCGTCAGGCAGTCCCACAGTCGGCTGGAATTCCAAAGTCTTGGTCCGGCGTCGGTTGCTGTCGCTTCTTCCCTGACGTCAGTGCGCCAGGGGTATATATAATGCAACCAATGCCATTTTCTTCAGTTTTTCTTGCCCCAGATGTCAGGTGCCCCCAAAAAGGTGGTCAGTAATTAGTACCAAATTGAGTAAACTTGCACAAACACAAAACCCCTTCAGCTATAAGCAAATACATCAGGAAGGTATTGAAGAGATTTAGCCAGTAGGTCAGAGGGGATGGAGGGAGGGTAACCTGGACTGCAGCAGGGTGTACACTCGAACATCTACATTTATGGTAGGTACAAAACTGTACTACGTTCATCATGTTACCCTGCTGCAGTCATCACACACTTGGGTTGAATCCCAAAGCTAAGGATGGGTGGAGGTATCATAGAGGGTTAGAGGAGGCTAGAAGGCCCTGCAGAACTGCAGTGGCGAAGCCCGCCCTGGTCTTAAGAGTAAAGTGGTAAGTGATAGTGTTTGGTAAAGGTGTGTACTGAACTCCAAGTTGCAGCTTCCAAAATCTCCTTGGTTGGAACCCCCTTGAGAAAGACTGTAGAAGTAGCTGTTGCCCTGGTAGAGTGGGGCCTAATGGTAGCAGGAACTGGTTTTCCATGATGGGTGTAGCAAAAACGTATGCAATGACCTATCCATTTGGAAATGGTTTGCTTTGATATAGCCTTCCCTTGAGAAGCTGTAGCACAGGATAGAAAGAGTTGGTCATATTTTCTGAAAGCCTTAGTTTTGTCCAAGTAGTAACGAAGTTGCCTGTGAATGTCCAAGGAAAGCAGGAGTCTCTCACCTTTGTTCTGTGGATTTGGGAAGAAGGTGGGTAAGTGGATGGTTTGATTTAAAGCCACACTGGAAACCACCTTAGGCATAAAGGAAGGATTAGTTCGTAGAGAAACCCTGTCTTGATGAAAAATGAGGAAAGGTTCCACTGCCATTGGTGCCTGTAGCTCTGAGGCTCTTCTAGCTGAAGTTATTGCTAGCAGCAGGGCACTTTTCCATGATAGGAACTGAAGATCTGCAGAGAAAGCTGGTTCAAAGGGAGGTAGCGTTAGTTTTCCCAGAACAAAATTGAGGTCCCATGTTGGTGTAGGTGCTCTCCTGGGTGGTCTAATGTTTTTTGCCCCTCTGAGGAACTGCCTTAGAAGTGGATGCGAAAATAAGGGTGGATCCTTGTTGTAGTGGGCCGAAATAGCTGAAGCATGGATTTTAATGGAGGAGAAAAAGTCCTTTGTGCAACATCTCAGTTAAATACTGCAGAATGTGAGGCATGTGAGGCTGAATTGTGTCTTGGCCTTTAGATTGGTTCCAGGCACAAAACCTTTTCCATTTGTCCGAATAAGCCTTCCTGGTGCTTGGCCTCCTAGCTTCCAGAATAACATCCATAACTGCTTGGGAAAGAGGAGCTGGCTGGATGCTTAGTTGATTTGCCATGCAGCCAGATTTAAGGTTTTGAGCTGGCTGTGAAGAATCTGATTGTTTTGTTGAGTGAGTAAATGGGAAATTTGTGGTAATATCCATGGTGGGCCGTGGGCCATATTCCTCAACAGCGGGTACCAGTGCTGGCGTGGCCAGTCTGGGGCTATGAGAATCAGTCGAGGTCTCTCCTTTTTGACTTTCAGAAGTACTTTTGTGAGGAGAGGCAATGGAGGGAAGGCATATACTGTCAGGTTTTTCCAACTGAAAGAGAGTGCGTCCACTTTCCACGCTTGATGGTGAAGTGCCCTTGTACAAAATTTTGTTAGTTGATAGTTTTGAGGGCTGGCAAACAGGTCTATGTCTAGAAGGCACCATTTTTGAGTTATCATTGTAAATACTTGTGGATCTAGTTTCCACTCGTGGGGATCCATGATGTTTCTGCTGAGGTCGTCTGCCAATGTATTCTTCTGTCCTGGCAGGAATTGAGCTTGTAACTGAACTTGGTAAGCCAGAGCTGTGTTCCATAAGGTCATTGCTTGCCTGCACAGAGGGTAGCAGTGAGTACCCCCTTGTTTGTTTATGTACCACATTACTGTGGTGTTGTCCGTCTTTGTCAGTTGTCCTGGATGTAATAGATCCTTGAAGGCTGTCAGAGCTTTCTGTACAGCTAGCATCTCTTTTTGACTGATGTGGAGATTCCTTTGATCTGCAGTCCATACGCCTTGAACGCACTGTCCTGCCATGTGAGCCCCCCAGGCGTAATCTGATGCATCTGTTGTGATAGATTGCCTGGTTGTGGGCAAGGTGAAAGGCTGACCCTTGTTGAGGTGACATGCCTGTGTCCACCATAGAAACTCCTACTGTAGGCAGAGAATGAGAAATATCATTGTTTCCAAGCTGTGGCTGTGTTGAGACCATAAGCTTTTTAGGTACCACTGTAATTTCCTCATATGCAGCTTTGCAAATGGTATTAGTAGTATGCAAGATGCCATGAAGCCCAAGGCCTGCAGAATTTTTCTTGCAGTTAATTGGGCCTTTGTTGCCATTGTTTTGAAATATTGAGTCAGTTGTAGTGGTTTGTCTGGTGTCAGATAAGCCTTCTGGGCCGTTGTATTCAAGCTGGCACCCAAGAATGTCATAGTTTGTGAGGGTACTAGTTTTGACTTCTTTTCGTTTACTGTGTACCCCAGGCAATTTAGTAGATGTTTCACAAAAGCCAGATGATGTAATAGAATGTCCTTGCTTTCTGCTTGGATGAGGCAGTCGTCCAGGTATGGGTATATTTGAATTCCTCTTTGTCTGCAGTATGCAATTACTGGTGCCAGGCATTTTGTGAAGACTCTGGGCGCAGTAGATAAGCCAAAGGGCAGTGCAGAGAACTGGTAATGGGTTGAACCTGCAATGAAACGGAGGTATCTTCTGCAACTTTGTCTGATAGGGACATGCAGGTATGCCTCCTTGAGGTCCAACGTTACTAGCCATGCTTCCTTGCCCAACATGGGAAGCTGCTGCTGTAGTGTTAGCATCTTGAATTTGGGTACTTGCAAGTAGGTGTTTAGAACTGAAAGGTCCAGAATTGGTCTCCAGGCATTGTCCTTTCTGGGCACTAGAAAAAGTCGAGTAAAATCCTTGACCTTGCTCTCGAGTAGGTACAAGATGAATGGCTCTCATGTCCATGAGAGCTGTAATTTGTTTTTGTGCCTCTGACCATTGATTTTGTGGCAGGTTTGGCATTCCTCTTTTCATTGGCAAGGTGTGAAAATGGAATCTGTATCCTCGTGAAATTATGTCTAGGACCCATTTGTCCTTTGTGACAATGTGCCAGTTGTCTGAAAAAAGTGCGAGTTTTCCTCCCAAGGGGGCTGCCAAGAGAGTGTTGCTTGGCCAGATGAGCTGCAAGTCATTGAGTTTGCCTTCTGGTAGATTGGGACCTGTCCTCCCTTCTGTGTTGTAGTGCCCCATTGGCGAGGTTTGTACTGGGCTTGTGGTTGTCCTCTGCCCCTTGGACCCCTCTGTGGTCAGTCTGTAGCTGGAAAGGACCAATTTTTTGTTGGCCAGTTTCTGCTGAAGCGAGGGGGCTGTACCTGTAGGAAATATTTGACTGTCTGCATAGATTTTGCCTTATCCTCCATTTTCTTTAAGACTTCTTCTGCTTTAACTCCAAAAAGAACATCCTGCTGTAAGGGAGCATCTAGAAGTTTTGCTTTAACATGATCAGGTAGAGTTTGTTCCTTTAAACAAGCATGCCTACGTATAACAGACCCAGTGACAGCTGCTCTGCAGGAGGCCTCCAAAGAATCAAACCCACATTGTAAGGTATGTTTGCCCACCTGTTCAGTGGCATGCAACAGATCCTGCATTTCTTTCAATTCAGATTGTTGAGGGAGAGTGGTCATTTTTTGCTTTCACTGAGAGATTAGAAATTGCTGATACTTAAGCATGTGAAATTGGCAATTTAGTGCCCTCATAGCTAGAGTGGCTGAGGTGTAAACCTTTTTCCCCCACCTGTCTAGTGCTCTGGAATCCCTCTCAGAAGGTACAGGATTTTTTGCCATAGAAGCCTTAGCCCCCCTGGGACCCTGGGAGATTGTCTCTGGGTCAGCAACAGGGCTTTTGTAAAGAAATTTGTGGGAATCGGGCACTCTATAATATCTGTCAGGCTTAGCCGGAGCAGGAGGAAGAGAATCAGGGTTAAAACTGGATTCTAAGTAAACATCATCCGCAATGTCTAAAACTGGTGGGATGGCAAGTGGTCTGTGCTGGGGGAGTAAAAGAAAAGTACAGTTTTGTACCTACCATAAATGTAGATGTTCGAAGATCCACATTGCTGCAGTCCTTACACTTGGGTAGTCCGCTGTCCTCGGTCGGCCCGAATATCAAAGTATAAGGCTGACGTCGGTCAGGGCGCATTTGACTGACATCAGGACGTCAGGGTACAAATGCGCATGACCGACGTCATATCCTCAGTCTTTTCTTGCCCCAGATGTCAGAAGACCCTAAAAATAAAGGTCAAAACCAAAAGACAGCCAACAACCAACCAACCACCCTTGCACTAACTATATGTACAATATATACAATATACACAATATGTACAACCCAACCCACACAACCACCTTTAACTACAGAGGGGAAGGAGGGAGGGTAAATTGAACTACAGCAATGTGGATCTTCGAACATCTACATTTATGGTAGGTACAAAACTGTACTATGTTCTTCATCTCACATTGCTGCAGTCCTTACACTTGGGTAGAATCCCAAAGCAGAGGTAAGGGAGGATGGCTAACTACAAGAAAGCAGGAGCTGCCAAAATGCCCTGCAAAACAGCAGTGGCAAAACCAGCCCTGGACTTAGAGTAAAGTGGCAGGTGATAATGCCTAGAGAAAGTATGCACAGAACTCCAAGTAGCTGCCTCCAAAATATCCTTGGTTGCCACTCCCCTCAAAAAAGCTGTTGAAGTGGCAGTAGCCCTAGTGGAATGAGGCCTAATCCCAGCTGGAATCTCCTTGCCATGATGGGAATAACAGAAAGCAATGCAAAACCCAATCCACTTAGAAATAGTTTGTTTTGACACAGGCTTGCCCTGAGAACTCAAAGCAAAAGAAACAAACAACTGCTGAGACTGCCTGAACCCTTTAGTTCTGTCCAAATAATAACGCAACTGCCTGTGAACATCTAAAGTGTGCAAAATCTTTTCGCTTTATTTTGGGGATTTGCATAAAAAGTAGGCAAATGAATAGTTTGGTTTAAAGCCACACTAGAAACCACCTTAGGCATAAAGGAAGGATTAGTACGTAATGATACCCTATCCTTATGGAAAATCAAGAAAGGCTCAACCGCCATAAGGGCCTGTAATTCAGAAACCCTTCTTGCAGAGGTAATGGCCAACAAAAAGCAGTCTTCCATGATAAATATTTCAACTCAGCAGTAGCTGCAGGCTCAAAAGGTTGTAGAGTGAGTTTCTCCAACACAAAATTGAGATCCCAAGCAGGAGTAGGAGCTCTTCGTGGGGGTCTTATATTCTTTGCCCCTCTAAGAAATTGCTTGAACAAAGGATGAGAAAACAATGGTGGGTCGCAATCATAGTGAGCTGAAATTGCTGCAGCATGAACTTTAATAGAAGAGAAAGACAAACCTTTGTCTAGTAACTCAGTAAGATATTGAAGAGCCACACACAAATTAGGCTCAGAAACATCAAAATCTTTTGCTGCACTCCAAAATAAAAATCTCTTCCATTTGTCTGACACTTTCCTTGTACTAGGCCTTCTAGCTTCCAAAATAACATTCAAAACTTGCTGAGGAAGTGGAGGCCCACTATGGTTCAAAACAGAATATGCCAGGCTGTTAGGTGCAGAGAATGAAGCTTGACATTTAGCAAATGGCTGTCCTCCTGCGACAACAGCTGTGGAATCAAGGCAAAGGCCATGGAGGCTTCCGTACCAGACTTCTCAGTAATGGGTACCAGTGCTGTCGAGGCCAATCCGGAGCTATTAAAATCATCCTTGGCTTGTCCTGTCTGACCTTTAGAAGTACCTTTGGGAGGAGAGGCAGAGGTGGAAAGGCATACACATGGAGATTGCTCCAATTGAAAGAAAGAGCATCCACTCTCCAAGCTGTGGGATGAAACCTTTTTGTGCAAAACCTTGGCAGCTGATGGTTTAGTGGAGAAGCGAACAGATCTATGTCTGGAGTTCCCCATGACACTGTCAATTTCTGAAATACATGAGGATCCAATTTCCACTCGTGGGGATCCATAATTGCCTGCTCAACACATCTGCTAAGGAGTTCTGTGCTCCTGGCAGAAACCTTGCCTGAAGATTGAGCTGTAAACTGAGAGCAGTCTCCCACAAAATCATTGCTTGCCTGCATAGAGGATAAGAATCGTTCCCCTTGCTTGTTGATGTACCACATGACAGTTGTGTTGTCTGTTAGAATCAACACCTGTCCTGGAAGAAGTAATTCCTTGAAAGCTATTAATGCAAACTGGACTGCTAACATCTCCTTCATGTTGATATGTAGATGTTGTAGTCTGACAGGCCACTTGTTTTGTATCCACTTTCCATTTAGATGAGCTCCCAAGCTTTGTCTGAGGCATCTGTCGTTAAAATCTGACTCGCCTCTGGCCGGGTCACAGAGAGTCCCTTGTTTAGGTGACATTCCTGAGCCCACCACAAAAATTCCTTTTGAATGCAAGGTATTATTTGAATGACAGTGTCCAGATCCTGGCAGTGCTGTGTCCATACATTTTTGAGATACCATTGTAGCTTCCTCATATGCAGTTTGGCATTGGGAAGCACCAGAATACAAGATGCCATGAACCCTAAGGCTTGAAGGACTGTCCTTGCAGTCAGCCCGGACTGATGAGATAGTTGATGGAAGTAAAGGGATAGACTCTTTTGTTTGTCCGGGGTTAAAAAGGCCATCTGGGATGCTGTATTCAGTCTCACACCCAGAAAGCACATGTCTTGAGAGGGTACTAGACTGGACTTTATTTCGTTCACAGAATACCCTAGGCATCTTAGCACTGCTATCACATATTCCAAATGATGAAGAAGCTCTTCCCTTCCTTG
The DNA here is from genome assembly GCF_019279795.1 of Protopterus annectens. Classification (NCBI taxonomy): domain Eukaryota; kingdom Metazoa; phylum Chordata; order Ceratodontiformes; family Protopteridae; genus Protopterus; species Protopterus annectens. Next base: position 84,282,943 of record NC_056738.1, on the reverse strand, counting down.
AGCCAAAATTAGGCAGTCGTCCAAATAAGGATAGATCTGTATTCCTTTTAGTCTGAAGAAAGCTATCACTGGAGCCAGAACTTTCGTGAACACTCTGGGCAGTAGATAAGCCAAAGGGCAATGCAGAGAACTGATAGTGAGAAGTCCCAGCTCGAAAACGCAGATACTTTCTGCAACTTAGTCTGATAGGAACATGAAGGTAAGCCTCCTTGAGATCCAAAGTTACCATCCAATGATCTTTGCCCAGCAGAGGTAAAAGCTGCTGCAACGTCAACATTTTGAACTTGGGAATGTCCAGATAAGTGTTGAGGATAGATAAATCCAAAATTGGTCTCCACGTGTTCCCCTTCTTTGGTACTAGGAACAGGCGAGAATAAAATCCTAGGCCCACTTCTGGCAGAGGGACCGGCTGTATGGCCCCTAGTGGGAGCAACAGAGAAACCTGTTTGTAAGCCTCTATCCGTTGTTGAGGAGGAACGTCTGGCATGCCTTTGAAAGGAGGCAAGGTATGGAAATAAAACCTGTAGCCGTGGTGTATGATATCCAATACCCATCTGTCCCGGGTAATTAAACTCCAATTTTCTTTGAAAAGTGCCAACCTTCCTCCCAATGGTGCTGCCAGACGAGCAGGCTCTGGCAGCTGAAAAGGTAGGTCATTGGGTCTGCTTACGAAAGGACTGACCCCTGCCCTCACCCGAAGCCTGTGCAGGAGAACTCCCTGTTCTAGGCCTGAAAGAGCCCTGAGCTCTGCCCTTACCCCGTCTAGATCTACCCCTAGACTGGGAATCATAAGAAGGATACATCCACCCTTTAGTAGGCCAATTTCTACTAAACTTTGGAGGCTGGACCTGCAAAAAATCTTTAACAGTCTGCATAGACTTAGCCTTGTCTTCCATTTTCTTTAAAACTGTCTCAACAGGAGGACCAAACAACACGTCAGATTGTAAAGGAGCATCTAAAATCCTTGTTTTAACATGTTCAGACAAATTCTGATCCCTCAGCCAGGCGTGCCTGCGAAGAACTGACCCAGTGGCAGCCACCCTAGACGAGGCCTGTACAGCATCAAAACCACATTGCAAAGAATGCTTACCCACCTGTTCAGAAACATGCACTAAATCTTGCAACTCTTTACAATCAATACCTACTGCCAGAGCATCAACCTTAGACTTCAATTGTGAAAGGAGATAGTTTTGGTATTTCAACATGTGAAACTGGCAATTCAGAGCCCTCATAGCAAGAGTGGAAGAAGTATAGACTTTCTTTCCCCATCTATCCAAGGCCCTAGCCTCCTTGTCTGCAGGAACCGGATTTTTAACAACAGAAGCCTTAACACCTTTAGGCCCCTGGCTAACAGTTTCTGGGTCTGCCCTAGGACTCTTAAAAAGATACTTATGAGCTTCAGGCACCCTGTAATACCTATCCGCTTAACAGGAGCAGGAGGCAAAGAATCAGGATTAAGAGAAGCCTCTGTAAAAACATCTTCCACTACATCCAAAACAGGAGGTATAGCCAAAGGCCTATGCTGGGGTAAAAACAGAAATTCCCTAAGCCTTTTCCTGGAATCAGAGAAGTCCTGACCTTCCCACTTAAAATGCTCCCTCATGGAATGAAGAGTTTCTGAAAAAGAAAAATCCTCAGGAGGAGTAGCAGAAGGAGTAGAATCATCCACATCAGAATCAGAATAAGGAGAGTACTCCTGCAAGTCTTCAGCTGAAGACTCTGAAACATCAGAAGCCTGCTCAAAACCCCCCAGCTCAGGCTCCACCCTAGGTCTCTTATCAGGAGGGGGCATAGAACCCCTAATCAAAGTAATCAAATCTTCTGCCATTTTAAGCATATGCTTCTTGGGCACAGTACCTGAAGAGCTAGGGGTAACACCAACTGAAGCTAAACCTGGCCTGCCCCTGGGAGAAGCCTTTGAAACAGAAGGAAAGGGCCTAGCCACCTTAGGAAGGGAGGGGAGTATAGTAACCTGAGAAGCCCCCTCAGCCTGACTTGTCTCCTGAGAGGCCACATCTTGCAATAATAAGGTCTCACCCTGGGAACACAAAGAAACCTCCGGTGGAGCCACCGGCTCCACCGACACCTCTAAAGAACCGGCGTCCGGTACAGACGGTTCTTCTAGCCTAGGCTTAACTGCCTTGTCCTTGCGCTTCTTCGAAGAAGCGGGCGTCGGAGCATCCGATGGCATTTTATAGTTGCACCGCTTCCCAAAGACTAACCTTGCACAATCCAACCTTCTCTTTATAGTGCGTTTATTAAATCTAGCACAAGAGCGACAGCCAACAACGTCGTGCTCAGGCCCTAAGCAAGGAATACACAAAGTATGATAATCTCTATGCGGTACCTGTTTCCCACAAGAAATGCAATTATTGACTTTTTCTGACATCTGGTAAATGACTGAGGCAAGAAAAAACTAAAATATTCCCCAACGGGGTACTTAGCCAACTTTGAACTCTGTCTGAAACTTCTAAATCGAAAAATCTCAGAACGCCAACCGGCACTTGCAATGCTGCTTCTGCATCGGACCATGCGGCAAAAAAGACTGAGGATATGACGTCGGTCATGCGCATTTGTACCCTGACGTCCTGATGTCAGTCAAATGCGCCCTGACCGACGTCAGCCTTATACTTTGATATTCGGGCCGACCGAGGACAGCGGACTACCCAAGTGTAAGGACTGCAGCAATGTGAGATGAAGAACATCTCTCTGAGCCTTTTCTTCGAGTCAGAATAGTCCTGACCTTCCCAGTGAAAATGTTCCCTCATAGTGTGTAAAGTTTCCCCAAAGGAGTAGTCTTCAGGAGGAGAAGCTGAGGGAATGGAATCCTCAGCATCAGAATCTTCATGGAGAAGGAGTAATCTTGGTCCTCAGAGGAGTCTGAAGAAATGGACACTTGTTCAGAGGATGCATAATCTTCCTCTTGTCTAGGCCTTTTGTCAGGAGGGGGCTGGGAACCCCTGATTAAAGTGATCAAATCTTCAGCCATTTTGAGCATCTGTTTCTTAGGCATGGGGCCTTGAACAGGGGACTGAAGTGCAGTCTTTTTAGATTTAATAGGAGTCTTCGTCTTAGAAAACGATTTAATGGTGAGCGTCGTCGGTCTGAAAACACCTTCAGAAACCGATGGCGTTTCTGCAACACCGACATCTTTTTCAGCAATGTCGTCGGTAGGGCCTGCACTAAATGGCTGCGTCAGCCTGGTACATTCCGTCAAAAATTCTGAAGCGGTCTCGGGTTCCAGATCTGCGGTAGTCAGGGGCTGCGTCGGAGCCTCACTGAGGACCGGAGAACCGGAGACCAGGCCAGTCGAGGCCTCGGAATCTGGCTTAGGCCTGGGCTGTCTGACCTTATCCTTGCATTTTTTGTGCACGCCGGTAGTCGGTTGCTCCGACAGCATGGTGTAGTTAAATTTCCTACCGTAGTGTCGTGCGAAATCAAAGCGTCTTTTAATAGTACGCTTATTAAACCTAGCACAAAAACAACAACTTGTGATGTCGTGGTCTGGGCCTAGGCAAGGTATTCAATAAGAATGAAAATCCTTATGAGGCATTTGCTTCCCACAAGAAATACAATTATTAACTTTTTCTGACATCGGTCTGAGGCAAGAAAAGTTTCCCCAACGGGGTACTTAGCTTTATAGAAGACTTCGGTCTGAAATTCGAATTCGAAAATCTCAGTAGTCGGCCGACCGGCACTTGCGAACTGCTTCTGCTTCGGGCACCGCGCGGCAAGAAAGACTGAAGAAAATGGTGTCGGTTGCATTATATACCCCTGGCGCACTGACGCCAGGGAAGAAGCGACAGCAACCGACGCCTGCAAGACTTTGGAATTCCAGCCGACTGCGGGACCGCCTGACGACAGGATAACCCCTAGTGTGATGACTGCAGCAGGGTAACACGATGAAAGTACAGTTTTGTACCTACCATAAATGTAGATGTCCGAACTGGATAGCATCTGCAGTCATAACAGCTGGGTTGTCCTGTCGTCAGGCAGCCCGTCAGTCGGCCGGATTCCAAAGTCCGGGTCCGGCTTCGGCTGATGTCGCTCTTCATCCGACGTCATCTCTGTTGGACTTCGGGTATAAAGGCATCAGCCGACGCCATTTTCCTCAGTGTTTCTTGCCCCAGATGCCAGAAGCCCTCCTGAAGGCTAAAATTTTGGATAGATGCCAATGTTTCCAAAAGGATAGAGGTAACCACAAAAATAAGCATGTATGTACATATATACAAACAAATACACCATAAAAGACTCCCCCCCATCAGCTAGCTATTAGGAGGGTAAACACCCTAGGAGTACCTCAGAGGGAAGGAGGAGGGTAATCCTGACTGCAGATGCTATCCAGTTCGGACATCTACATTTATGGTAGGTACAAAACTGTACTATGTCCTTCATGGATGCATCTGCAGTCATAACAGCTGGGTAGAATACCATAGCCAACTAAGGGGAGGAGGATAAAAGTAGATTATGGTGTGTTTAGGATCCCTTGCAGTACAGCAGTGGCAAACCCTGCTCGGGATCTGGAATATAGAGGCAAATTATAATGCTTGGCAAATGTATGCACGGAGGTCCAAGTAGCCGCCTCAATAATGTCTTTGGTAGCCACTCCTCGTAAGAAGGATGTGGTAGTGGCTGTTGCCCTTGTAGAATGAGGTCTTATGTTCTGTGGAATTGGTTTTCCATGGAAGGAGTAGCAGAAACGTATGCAATTTCCTATCCATTTGGAGATTGTCTGTTTGGAAATAGCTTTTCCCTCTCTTCCTGTTGCGTAGGCCACAAAAAGTTGGTCAGTCTTTCTGCTGCTTTTGGTTCTGTCCAAGTAGTAGCGTAGCTGTCTATGTACATCCAAGGTATGCAGTATTCTTTCCCCTCTGTTTTGTGGGTTGGGAAAGAAGGTAGGTAGGTGGATTGCCTGGTTTAAAGACACTCTGGATACCACCTTAGGCATAAATGTTGGATTAGTCCTCATGGACACTCTATCTTGGTGGAAGATTAGGAAGGGTTGCACTGCCATTAAGGCCTGTAGTTCTGAAACCCTCCTTGCTGAGGTGATTGCCAGAAGGAAAGCAGTTTTCCATGACAGGTGTTGTAAGTCTGCTGTTGCTGCTGGCTCAAAGGGTGATAGTGTCAACTTTTCTAGTACGAAGTTTAAGTCCCAAGCTGGCAATGGTGGTTTCCTTGGAGGTTTTACATTCTTGATTCCTCTGAGAAATTGTCTGAGCAGAGGGTGTGAAAAAACAGGTGGATCAAAGCTGTATTCTGCTGAAATAGCTGATGCATGTATCTTGATGGAGGAGTAGGACAGGCCTGAATGGAGAAGTTCTGCCAGATACTCCAGGATGTTAGGCATATCCACGCTTGACACATCTTTTCCTCTTTCAGAACTCCAACTGACAAACCTTTTCCATTTTCCAGCGTAGTTCCTTCTTGTTGAAGGTCTGCGTGCTTCAAGAATAATGTCTTTAACTCTTTGGGAAAGTTCTTGATTAGCTGCTGCTATGTGATGTTCCATGCAGTCAGTTGTAAGGTTTTCAGGTTTGGATGTATGGTGCTGTAGTTGTTCTGAGTTAGCATCAAAGGCATCAGGGGTATTGGCCACATATTGTTCCGAGACAAGCTCCTTAGTAGTGGATACCAGTGTTGTCTTGGCCAGTTTGGAGCTATCAGGATTATCCTTGGATGTTCTTCCTTGATTTTTAGAAGTACTTTGTGTATCAAGGGGAGAGGTGGGAATGCATAAGCTGTTAGGCCTTTCCAGCTGAAGGAGAGCGAATCCACTTTCCATGCTAGTGGGTGAAATGTCCTTGTGCAGAATTTTTGAGTTGGTGATTGTGAGGAGATGCAAATAGATCTATCTGAGGCATTCCCCACTTCTTTGTAATGGTCCTGAAAATGTCCGGGTGCAGGTGCCATTCGTGAGCATCTGATGTGGTCCTGCTTAAAATGTCCGCTAGAGTATTTTCTTTTCCTGGTACAAATCTTGCCTGCAGCTGGATGTTGTAGCTGAGTGCCAGGGTCCACAGTTCCAAAGTCATTCTGCATAGAGGATATGAATGAGTGCCTCCCTGTTTGTTGATGTACCACATGACTGTGGTGTTGTCTGTCCTTATCAACAGCTGGCCCTCTTTGAGAAATGGTCTGAACTTTTGGATAGCCAGTTTTACAGCCAGCATTTCTTTTAGGTTGATGTGCAGGTGGAGTTGATCCTGAGTCCACAATCCTTGTACGCATTTGTCCAGCATGTGGGCCCCCCATCCTAGGTCTGAAGCATCTGTAGTAATGCTCTGGCTTGCTTGACATCTGTGAAAGGGAAGGCCTGGGTTGGACCGGCATGCCTGGGCCCACCATAGGAACTCCTGTTTTAAACATGGAATTAATGGGATTTCTGTTTCGAGGCTGTGCCTGTGTTGGGACCATAAATTCCGTAGGTACCACTGTAGTTTTCTCATATGTAGTCTGGCAAATGGAACCAAAATTATGCATGATGCCATGAAGCCCAAGGCTTGCAGAACTTTTCTTGCTGTTAATTTGTTCAGCTTTGTTAGTGACAAGAAATAAAGAGGGAGTTCTTTTTGTTTTTCTGTAGTTAGGAATGCCATTTGTCTCACTGTGTCCAATTCCGCTCCCAAGAATGTCCTTGTTTGGGATGGTATCAGCCTTGACTTTTGTAGATTGACTGTGTATCCCAGTGCTTGTAGCAAGTAAATGACCCTTTGCAAATCTGTTGTCAACTTGCTTTTGTTGTCCCCTTGTAGCAGGCAGTCGTCCAGGTATGGGTAAATATGAATTCCTGTAGTCTGCAGTATGCGATTACTGATGCCAGGCATTTTGTGAATACTCTGGGCGCAGTAGATAAGCCAAAAGGCAATGCTGAGAATTGATAGTGCTCTGATCCTGCAAGAAATCTGAGGTATCTTCTGCAGATTGGTCGAATAGGGACGTGCAGGTATGCCTCCTTGAGATCTAGAGTTACCAGCCAACACTCCTTGCCCAGCATGGGAAGAAGTTGCTGTAGGGTCAGCATTTTGAATTTTGGGACAATGATGTATGTATTCAAGGTGGACAGGTCGAGAATTGGTCTCCAACTTTTTTCCTTTCTTGGAACTAGGAATAGTCTGGAGTAGAACCCCTTTCCTTGCTCTGCTGTAGGCACTTTTTCCACAGCTCTCATGTTTGCTAACTCCATTATCTGTTGTAAAGCTTCTGTTTTTTGATTTGGAGGTAGATTTGGCATTCCTCTTTTGACTGGTATAGTGTGGAAGTGGAATCGGTAACCTTGATGTATAATTTGCAGAATCCACTTGTCTTTTGTTATGTGGTGCCAGTTCTTTGCAAATAAAGTTAACCTTCCGCCTAGTGGAGCTGCTATTTGTTCCCTGGTAGGCGGTTTTAGGAGTAAGTCACTGTGGCTGTGTTGACGTAGTGGCAGTGGCTGTGTCTGTGCCTCTGTTGTTACCTTGCCACTGTCGTCCTCTGTAGGCACTTCCTCTGGTTTGGTTTCTGCCTCTGGAACGTCTATTCCTGCCCCTTTGAAATCTTGTGGAGTCAGGAAAGGACCAATTCTTGGCAGGCCAGTTCCTGCTAAACCTTGGGGTTGAACCTGCAGGAAATCTTTAACAGTTTGAACTGATTTTGCCTTTTCTTCCATTTTCTTCATAACCTGCTGGGCAGGTGCACCAAACAAACTTGTCTTATCCATAGGAGCATCTAACAATTTAGCTTTAACATGATCTGGTAGAGCTTGCTCCTTTAGCCATGCATGCCTTCTTATCACTGTGCCAGTCATGGCTGATCTAAATGAAGCCTCCAGTGCATCATAGCCACATTTTAAGGAATGGTTACTAACCTGTTGTATGTTATTTACCATTTCTAATACATATTTCTTATCAAGAGCTTCATCAGTGGTTAATTTTTTAGTTAACTGATCAAGCATAAACTCTTGGTATTGTATCATGTGAAACTGGCAGTTTAAAGCTCTAGCTGAGAGAGTAGCTGAAGTGTATACTTTTTACCCCATCTGTCTAATGCCCTTGCTTCCCTTTCAGAAGGAGTAGGGTTTTAGCTATGGTCGGCAACTGCCTTGGGACCCTGGGATATAGTTTCTGGGTCTGCAAGGGGCCTTGTAAAGGTGGTGATGAGTGTCAGGCACCCTGTAAAATCTGTCTGGTTTGGCAGGGGCTGGGGTAATGAGTCTGGAGCAGAGCAGACATCATTAAAGGCGTCATCTACCACAGAAAGAACAGGAGGTATAGCTAAGGGCCTGTGCTGTGGAAGGTGCAGAAAGGTTCTAAGTCTTTTCGAATCTGAGAATTCTTGTTGCTGCCATTGGAACTGCTCTCGCATGGCATGCAAGGTTTCCCCAAAGGAGAATTCTTCTGGAGGGGAAGCAGCTGGAATGGATTCTTCAGCATCAGAATCCTCAAAATTGGAGAAAGGGGCCTCTGGCTGGTCAGTAATGTCTGATTCATCTGCAGAATCATCAGAGGACACTGGTTCAGGGGGCTCTGTCCTAGGTCTCTTATCTGGGGGCTGAGAGGCCCTGTCTGGGTGAGATTGAGATCCTCTAATTAAAGAAATCAAATCTTCTGCCAAGGTGAGCATTTGAGAACTAGAAGAGGGCCTGGTAGAGGGTGGTTTAACAGGCACTGATTTGGTAGTCTTGGCTGCTTTAGCCCTGGCGAAGGCCTTAATGGACATGGCTGCAGGAGGCCTAGCAGCACCACGTGCTGGGGTAGAGACATCCAGGGGAATGGTGTCTGATAAGTTAGTGGGTAAAGTCTCAGAGGCCGATTCAAGAATTGTAGCAGGGGCCTCAAGTGTAGAGATAGATTCGGCTGTACCTAGATCAGTTTTCTCGGTTTCGGCCGAAACCGAGACACTCGCGGTTTGCTTAAGCGTGGTTTCAGCCGAAACCGCGGACCGCGAGTGTCGGTCTTTTTCTTTGCGGTTTTTGGCAGAAAGTGTAGTCGGAGGTTCCGACGACATAATGTAAGCAAAGTCAGAACCGAAAAACTGTTCTGCAAACTCCGACCGACGCCTAAGCGTCCGGTTGAAGGAAGCACAGGCCGAACAGGCTGCTACGTCGTGGGCTGGGCCTAAACAAGGCAGACAGTAAGAATGGAAATCTTTATGAGGTATTTGTTTCCCACAGGTTAAACAATTATTAACTTTTTCTGACATCGGCTGAGGCAAGAAAGAGTCCCCAACGGGGTACTTAGCTTTAGAAGTCTTCGAAGTAGTATTCGGTAGAGAAAATCTCTGGATCCGACCGACCGGCACTTGCGAACAGCTTCTGCTTCGGGCGCCACGCGGCAAGAAAGACTGAGGAAAATGGCGTCGGCTGATGCCTTTATACCCGAAGTCCAACAGAGATGACGTCGGATGAAGAGCGACATCAGCCGAAGCCGGACCCGGACTTTGGAATCCGGCCGACTGACGGGCTGCCTGACGACAGGACAACCCAGCTGTTATGACTGCAGATGCATCCATGAAGGACATCATCAGCATTTTAGTTTTTTTGGGATTTAGGATCAGACGACATTCAGAAAGCCAGTTTTCTATTGTATTAAAGGTGGTCTGGGTAGCTGACCATAACTCTATTGGAGATGTGGCCGAGCAAATCAGAGTAGAGTATATTGGATATAGCTGACTTTTGGGATGACAGTATAAAGGTCATTAATGAAGATGGAGAACAGCAAGGGCCCTAGTATAGAGCCTTGTGGTACTCCAAGGGTGTTATGTAGAAGGTTATAGAGTTTGTTCTGCCAAAGGACAGCCTGCTGTCGACTATTCAGGTAGGACTGAAACCACTGAAGGGCTCTAGTATCTAGACAGAATGTTTGCAGAGTGTGGATTAAAAGTTGGTGATCAACCACATCAAATGCCTTTGAAAGATCCAAGAAGAGGGCTGAGGATATATAATTATTGTTGTGATTATGGTTTATGGTGTTGGTAAAGGCTAGGAGGGCTGAAGTAGTGCTGTGATGAGGACGGAAGCCATGCTGAGTGCCTGCCATAAGGTATTTCTGGATTAGGTGGTGCATGAGTGTGTGTTCTTCATAAGGTCGTTTATGAGATTTTTGCCTCCAAGGAAGTTGTGCATTTACATCTCTTACATACTGTATTAGTTTTTGTAAGGATTAACTGGCTGCCTGACAACATGAGACAATTGTTAAATTGCCTGAGGATGGCCACATCCAAGCTGATTACAGAGACATTTGGAAATGGCATATCCATGTTGTCTGGTCCTGTATTAGGGAGCACTACTTATGGTTTAAGAATTAAGTTACAACAGGGTTCTCCTAGCGTGGTTGGTAGGAAAAGAAAATAAATACCTTACACAACAGACAAAAGAGATGAAAAAGGAAAGGGAGGGACTTTGGAAGTCAGATTACCATAAGGTGTGGGAGCTTAAGACAACAGCCTTTTAAAACCACAAGAGAAGTGTGGGGAAAAAGTCAAGCTGCAAGAAACACAACGCAGTTGTGAAGATAATTAGAAGCTAGATCCAATCAGTAAGCAGATTAGCAAACCGCTCCAACAAGGCCCCTACTCATCAAAGCCAGTCTCATTCTCACTGAAACTATTTCTAACCCAGAGGCCTGTTACTTTCTATTAACAAATTCACTTACAACAAGCCAGAGATTAACCAAATGCAAAACATTCCTCACTTTTTCTTTGTGTAGATAGCCAGAAGCTAGATTTCTTTGTTTAATGTTTAGTAGAAGTGCTCCACACAAATCAAGCCTTAAAATGGCCACCCTAAATTCCAGGGAGAGTGATACTAACTTTAAGGAAACAACAATAACCTAATCAGCAAGCAGATCAGAAAAAAAAAGCCAGTTTTACTCTCATTGAAACTACTTCTGACCCACATGCCAGTTAGCTACTATTAACAAGGTAGATTAATATAAAAAAAAAAAAAAAACAACAAAATATTTACTTACAAAAAAAATCAAATAATTTACTTACAACAAGCCACAGACCTGTAAAGTATATTGGGCTTTTTATGCATCAACAGGACAAAATCACGGACTCATTGGTATGCTGTAATGGCAAAGTACAGTTGTGTACTCTTACCTTAAATGTAGATGTTTGAGCGTATTCACTGTTGCAGTCATTACACTTGGGTTATCCTGCCAGGAGTAGCCCTCAGTCGGCCTGAATACCAGATGCTTAGTATTTCTGCGTCAGTTGCTGTCGCTTCAGGACCGATGTCAGGTCATCAGGGGTATAAAAATAGGTAGCCGACGCCATTACATCAGTTTTTCTTGCCCTAAATGTCAGGAGCCCCCTAAATAGGGAGCTAAGTTATGGTGGAAAACCACCACCAGTAAAAAGTAAATACCAACAGCCCTGTAAGGAGCAAGGAAGAGAGGGACAGCGAGACAAGGGGCCTGGAGGGTTGGAAACCGGGACTGCAACAGTGAATACACTCAAACATCTACATTTATGGTAAGTATACACAACTGTACTATGTTTTTCGTGTTTCACTTTTGCAGCCATCACACTTGCGTTGATTCCCAAAGCTGAAGAATGGGTGGAGGCAGTCAAGAAGAGCTGGGGCTGGCTAGTATGCCCTGCAGGACTGCTGTTGGAAAGCCCACCCTGGATTTGGAAAAGATAGGCAGGTGGTAATGCTTGGTGAAGGTATGAACAGAACTCCAAGTAGCAGCTTCCAGAATGTCCCTGGTAGGGACTCCTCTGAGAAAGGCTGTAGAGATTGAAGTTGCTCTAGTGGAATGCGTTCTGACTCCTTGAGGGGGTGGTTTCCCATGGTGCTTGTAACAGAAATTGATACAGTGTGCTATCCATTTGGAGATGGTTTGTTTTGATATGGCCTTGCCCTCTGCCCCTGGTGCAAAGCTGACTAGCAACTGGTCAGATTTCCTGAAGGGCTCAGTCCTATCAAGGTAGAATCTGAGCTGTCTGTGCACATCTAAAGAGTGCAGGATCCTTTCCCCCTTATTTTGAGGATTAGGGAAAAAGGGGGGCAAATGGACAGATTGGTTGACAGCCACATTGGACACCACTTTAGGCATAAAAGTTGGGTTAGTCCTGAGGGAGACCCTGGCAGCATGAAAAATAATGAAAGGTTCCATAGCCATAAGTGCTTGTGGCTCAGACGCTCTTCTAGCTGAAGTGATGGCCAGAAAGCAAGGCTGTTTTCCGAGAGAGGAATTTTAACTCTGCTGACGCCGCAGGCTCAAAGGGGGGTAGCATGAGCTTTTCCACCACAAAATTAAGGTGCCAAGCAGGGGTGGGGGCTGTTATTGGTGGCCTTAAGTTGTTAGCCCCTCGCAGGAACTGCTTGATGAGAGGGTGAGAGAAGAGAGGTGGCTCAGTGCTGTAATGAGCAGAGATGGCAGCAACATGGATCTTAATGGAAGAGAAGGACAGACCTCTGTGGAGTAGGTGTGCTAGGTAATCCAGGATGAGAGGTAAGGAGGGCTGTGCTGTATCCGCTCCTTTAGAGTGAATCTGGGAACAATACATTTTTCCACATATCAGCATATGATTTCCTTGTACTGGGTCATCTGGCTTCACTTATGACATCCACAACCTGCTTGCTTAGGCTGGCCACTGGAGGAGAATCCAGGGAATAAGCCAGGCTGCAAGGTTCAGGGTCCGCAATTGCAGATGCAATATCTGTCCCTCCTGCTGAGTCAGGAGGGTTGGGATTTGGGGTAGGTGCCATGGGGGCACTGGTCACAGTAGTGGGTACCAGTGATGGCATGGCCAGTCTGGGGCAATCAGAAATGCCCTTGGTCTTTCCTGCCTCATCTTAAGTAACACTTTTGTAAGAAGAGGCAGAGGGGGAAATGCATAGATTGAGAGGTTTGCCCACTGGAAGGATAGGGCATCCACTTTTCAAGCCTTGCTGCGAGGTACCCTGGTGCAGAATTTGCTGCACTGGTAGTTGTAGGGGTGAGGCAAAAAGGTCCACCTTTGGGGTACCCCATTTCTGGGTCAGAAGGCTGAAGGTGTTGTGGTTTAATTGCCACTCATGTGGGTCTAGGAGATTTCTGCTTAAGTTGTCTGTCAGAGAGTTTTGGTTGCCTGCTACGAATTGAGCTTGTCGGTGAATATGCATGGCTGAGGCCATGTTCCACAGGGTCATGGCTAGCCTGCAGAGTGGGTAAAAGTGGGATCCCCCCTGCTTGTTGATGTACCACATCAATGTGGTGTTGTTGATTTTGATTAATAGGGGCCCCGGTGAGAGTAGGGATCTGAAAGCTGTCAGAGCGTGCTGAACAGCTAGCATCTCTTTTTGGTTGATGTGCAGATGAATTTGGTTTGGGCTCCAGTGGCCCTGAATGCACCTGCCGTCCAGATGTGTACCCCAGGCAAAGTCTGATGTGTCTGTGGTTAGAGTATGGGCGGCATGGGGTTGTGTAAAGACAAGTCCCTTGTTGTGGTTGCATGCTGCTGCCCACCAAAGAAACTCTTTCCTTAGACAAGGTATTATAGGTATGATAGTTTCCAGGTCCTGAGAATGTTGGCACCAAAGACTTTTTAAGTACCAGTGAAGTTTCCTCATATGCAGTCTGGCATATGGAATTAGTAGAATGCAGGAGGCCATCAACCCTAGAGCCTGCAGGATTTTCCTTGCGGATAGCTAGGTTCTGGTGGCCATTTGATCGAAGTAGCCTGTCAGATAGGCTTGTTTTTCTGGAGTAAGGAATGCCATCTGGGATGCTGTGTCCAAGCTTGCTCCCAGGAATACAATTTTTTGACTGGGGACTAGTTTGGATTTCTTTTCGTTGATAGTGTACCCCAGGGAGGTTAGAAGGTCTTTAACAAATGTCAGGTGCTACAACAGCTTTTCCTGACTGTCTGCCTGAATCAGGCAATCATCCAAGTAAGGGTAAATTTGAATATTTCTCTGTCTGCAATAGGCAATGGCTGGAGCCAGGCATTTTGTGAAAACTCTGGGAACAGTGGATAAGCCAAAGGGAAGTGCAGAGAACTGATAATGCACAGATCCTGCTCTGAAACACAGACGTTTCCTGCAGGAGTCCCTGATTGGGATGTGCAGATAGGCCTCCTTTAGGTCTAGGGTGGCTAACCAAGCATCTTTGGACAGCATAAGGAGAAGCTGCTGTAGGGTGAGCATTTTGAACTTTGGTACCACCAAGAAGGTGTTTAAAATGGACAGATCTAAGACTGAGCTCCAGGTGCCCTCTTTTCTGGGTACCAGGAAAAGTCTGGAATAAAAACCTTGGCCTATCTGTTCTGCAGGAACAGGCTGAATTGCACTTATGGAGAGCAGGGACTGAACTTGTTTTTTTGCCTCTACCCACTGTTTTGGAGGAAGGTCTGGGAACCCTTTTGGGGTTGGAAGCGTGTGGAAATAAAATTTGTACCCCTGGGATACTATGTTGAGGACCCATCGATCGTTGGTGATGGAAGTCCAGTTTTTTGCATGGTGGGCAAGTTTTCCTCTTAGGGGCACGAACAATTGGGCAGAGGTGAGGAGTGGTGTTGAGAAGTCATTGTGAATTCTTTCCATAAGGAGGTGGCTTAGCACTCCCTGCTTTAGAAGTGGAGGTACTCCAATGCTTAGATCTCTGCATACCCTGAGACTGTAATCTGGGGGGGGGGGGGTTGTTTCCCCTGGGTCTAGTTTGAGATGGCCCTGAGGGGGCTGGAAAGGACCAATGTTTTGAGGGACAATGCCTACTGAATCTTGGAGGCTGCACTTGCAAAAAATCTTTTTCTGTATAGACTTGGCCTTTTCTTCTATCTTTTTTAAAACCTCCTCTGCTTTGGTGCCAAACAGATTTTCCTTGTTCAGAGGAGCGTCCAATAATTTTGATTTGATAAGGTCTGGCAAGGTCTGCTCCTTAAGCCAGGCATGCCTTCTCAGTACAGAACCTGTGACTGCTGACCTGGAAGATGCTTCTAGGGTGTCAAGCCCACATTGCAGGGTATGCTTGCTGACTTGGCTTGCAGAACGCATAAGCTCCTGTAATTCTTTATTTTCTGCACAGTCAGGAAAGGTAGATAATTTTTGCTTGAGTTCCATAGTACATTGCTGGTACTTCAGCATGTGGAAGTGACAATTCAATGCTCTAATGGTGACAGGTGCAGAGGTGTATACTTTTTTACTCCATCTGTCTAAAGCTTGGGAATCCCTGTCCGACGGGGTGGGATTCTTAGCTGTAGATGCTTTTATTCCTTTAGATCCTTGGGAGATGACCACTGGGTCAGCAGTATGATTTTTGAAGAGAAATTTGTGAGAGTCAGGGACTCTGTAGTACCTGTCAGGTTTCCTTGGAACAGGGTGTAAAGTATCAGGAGTTAGACTGGATTCCACAAAGACATCAACCACAACATCCAGAACAGGAGGGATAGATAAGGGTCTGTGCTGTGGTAAATCTAAAAATTTCCGGAGTCTCTTTTTGGACTAAGGATAATCCTGGCATTCCCAGTGGAAATGCTCTCTCAAAGTATGGAGGGTTTCACCAAAAGAAAAATCCTCTGGAAGGGAGGCACAAGGAATGGATTCCTCTGCATCTGAATCCTCACAGGCAGATAAGGGCATGTTTTCACATTCAGAAGCCTCAGAGTCGTTAGACTCTTGGTCAGATAAAGCTGCTGGGGACAAGTCTTTTTTTCTTTTAGCAGGGGAAAGCTGGCTTCCCCTAATCAGCATTATCAGGTCTTCTGCCATTTTAAGCATCTATCTTTTCATCTCCTACACAGATCCAAATATTTGGGATTCATCAGTTCTAATCAGTTCACACCTCATTTGCATCTTCCCTGTGCTAACAGCCCTGAATCTACACTATTATAAAAAAGCAACCATGTAGCTAGGCAAACTGATGGGAAGGAAGCAGGCGCTTGAGTTTGGGTCGGCGGTTTGTTAGGCATAGCTCGTACTCTTGGCCTTAGAAACTCAGTAGTTTTAGAAAGAACTGAAGATGCGAAAGAAGTCGGTTTGTGTCAAATATCGGTAGTGCGAAGAACTTCCTCAGAAGCTGGTGCCTGCACAGCGACTCCGGACCCATCCAAGCTAGAGACATCCGCAGTTCTGTAGTCAAAGAAGAGTCTCGTGGCATACCTGACTCCAAACGGGTCTCGGTAGCAGCCTGCGAATCCATCGAAGTGGGCATCAGGGGCTGCGAAAGCGCCTCACTGAGTACCAGCAAACTGGCGACTAGCTTAACGGAAGCATCGTCAGCAGTTTTGGAGCTGTGCGGTCTGTCTCTGTCTTTATCCTTACGTTTTTTCAGAAGATCGGTAGTCTGACGGCTTACCGAAGCCATTTCAGAATATGGAAATCGAGAACGAAAGTATTTAGCTACAACAATGGCCTGATGATAAATAGTTTGGGTGTTGAACAAAGCACAAAACTGACAGCGAGGTAAGTCGTGGTCTGGGCCTAAAAACAGTTGATGCAGTAAGAATGGAAATCTCGGTCTGGTATTTGCTTTCCACAGGTGGGACAATTGTTAACTTTTTCTGACACTGGTTACAGCAAGAAAAAAGGATCCCCAATCAGGATGATTCAATTTCAGAAACGAAAATTCAGGTAGTGGCTGACCGGCACTCGTG
Organism: Protopterus annectens; assembly: GCF_019279795.1. Taxonomy (NCBI): domain Eukaryota; kingdom Metazoa; phylum Chordata; order Ceratodontiformes; family Protopteridae; genus Protopterus; species Protopterus annectens. The sequence continues at coordinate 84,266,383 of NC_056738.1, read as the reverse complement.
CGAACTGCTTCTGTTTTGGGCTCCTCGGCAAGAAAGACTGGTGTAATGACGTCGGCTGCCTGTTTTTATACCTCTGACAACCTGACGTCAGTCCTGAAGTGACGGCAACCGATGCAGAAATACTAAATCTGTGGTATTCGGGCCGACTGAGGGCTACCCCCTGGCAGGATAACTCAAGTGTGTTGACTGCAACTGTGAAACATGAAGAAAATCTACAGTGATGGGCTTCAAAAGGTTCTTCTCCTCCTGAAACTGTGCCAGGGACTTCTGGGGGAAGGGATAGGGCACAACACTGGAGGTCACACACAAGGAAGGGGTAGTGTGGAGGTCATATGCAAGGGAAGATAGACTCAGTATCTTTATTTGATGACAGCAAGTGGTCTCCAGATCCTCCAAATCCTCACTGGTCCTACAGTATAACTAAGCGCCATGCTAAATGTCACCCCAACAATATGGTACACCAGCATAGGCAATAGGGCATAGGAGTGTGGGAAACACAGCTGGAAGGTGTGCTTGCTAAGCTTGCCAAGGGCAGTTTGAGATAAGAACACTGTGCAAGGCCTGGCACAGACTAATACGAATAAGCCAATAGTATGTTATTACATTAGCTAATCCAAAGCTTCAAAAAGACAATCGTCACCTTGATGTCCAGGTCCAGAGACTCGAGTCTTGGTGTAAGATTGGGCGAACTCTTCCCTTGACTGGATCTGCTGTCCTAAAGGGCCTAGTGGCTATTTCAGGAGGAGAGTCCTCAGTCTCTAGTACCTCTAATCAGTGACCTGATGGCTCAAAGGACCTATTGCTTTGCTTAGGGTTTGTCACCCACAAGCTCCAACTGATCAGTCAAAGGCATGGTTAAGCCAAAACCTCAGGATGCAACCCTCCAAATATGAGTGTACACTTCCCTAAGCCGAGCACCTTTAATAAGGACTGAAAAATGTTTAAGGTGTAAGCCCTTGCTAGTCAAGGACGGCTTCATAACCTGCAGTGTCTAGGGGGATCAACTGGTCACAGGACTTACTTTGATGAGGTGCAGGTTGGTATCTGGCCTCAGAGTGTTTTTTCTGTTGACAATGGTTCGACTTATTCCTCTGCCTGAAAGAAAGACAGTCCCGCTTATCTTCAATAAAGAGTTCTCAAATTTCACCATCCTGCAAAAAGTGATCCAAAAAGTTTTTCCACGCCTTTATTTACTGAAAGTTTGTTAATCAAGTTACATGACTGGCACAGTACCCTTTGTAGCCACAACTCCTCTCAAAAGGTAACACAACATACAAAGGAAACATCTGTTTACAAACTTTTAACTCTAAGAAGCAAGCAGTAAAAGTTGTATGCAATAAACAGTAGAGGAAGGAGTTAATCATCACAACTGAAACAGGAGCATTTTTATACATCCAACAGCTGAACCTTCATTTCTTTTTTTCAAATTGTGAGAAGTCCTGAGAAGAAGTAATATGGACAGAAAGGCCAGTACAAGAAGCCAGGGAAAGTCTGAAGAAAGATGTTTCACAGACTGCAAGAGAAAAATGTGATACGCCCAGTTTAATGCCTGTGCCACTATGAGGAGAGTAAGAGGATTCATGTACTTTTTTAACCTAGTGGGCAGTATCCATACATCACTGAGGAGTTAGAATATGAATGCATTTAGCAAACAGTGTGACATAGCTGGGATTGGAAGCCATTTTGCCTTGGAAATAATGGATCACTGATGCTCAGTAGGGCTACGCAGATAAATAAATGTGAGAACCTTTTTTCATAATTTGATGAGATGTTTTAAACTGACAATGGGATAATAACAGACAGAATGGAATACAAACCATGGCAGTAATAATACATTGCTGGTAATTGCTCAACTAGCCTCCTGAGTTAGGAGATTGGAAAATTTGTAGACAACCTTGAACTGCAGGGAAACGATAGTTATTGTTGCGTCAATATGATGTTGAAATGAAAGCTGTCTAAAATTCTACCAACATATTTTTGTTGCCTTGTGAATCAGACAAAATTCCCAGCATGGTCAAACATCTAGGGAGAGGTATTTTTACATGCATCAACCAACAATGAGAATTTTAGTCTTTATGGAGAGTTTGTTATGAATAAGAAAATTCCATACAAGGGTAAAGCCACCTTATAAAGAGGAGGACACCTGCATGGTAGATTTCTGAGCATTGCTTTGATGTCAAGAAGCCAAAATTAAACTACTGGCACTTGTCAACTTAGTACTCTTTCCCAGAACATAAAGGTAAAGCTATTGTGTTTAAGTGGTAAACTGCTGTCCACAGACAACTTATGTGATACTTAGGAATGTGAACTTGGGACTTAAAACAATGACAGCAAGACCAAGACCTGAAATATTTGAGAAGCAGGGTATGTAGTGAGAGTAAGGACCAGGTTGAGGAGACCCTGGAGAGGTGGATATATGCTCTAGAGGAGAGAGAAATGAAGGTCAGCAGGCCTAAGACAGAATATGTGTGTGTGAATGAGAGGGAGGCTAGAGGAATGGTGAGGATGCAGGTGAGGATGCAGGGAGTAGAGTTGGCGAAGGTGGATGAGTTTAAGTACTTGGGATCAATAGTTCAGAGTAATGGTGAGTGTGGAAGAGAAGTGAAGAAGAGAGTACAGGCAGGGTGGAATGGGTGGAGAAGAGTGTCAGGAGTGATTTGTGACAAACAGGTACCAGTAAGAGTAAAAGGGAAGATCTACAAGAGGGTAGTGAGACCAGCTATGTTGCATGGGTTGGAGGCCGTGGCATTGACAAAAAGGCAGGAATCAGAGCTGGAAATGGCAGAGTTAAAGATGTTAAGATTTGCACTGGGTGTGACAAGGATGGACAGGATTACGAATCAGTATATTAAGAGAGTCAGCTCAGGTTGGATGCTTTGGAGACAGTCAGAGAGTGAGATTGCATTGGTTTGGACATGTGCTGAGGAGGGATGATGGGTATACTGGGAAAAGGATGTTAAGGTTGGAGCTGCCGGGTAAGAGGAAAAGAGGAAGGCCTAAGATAAGGTTTATGGATGCGGTGAGAGAGGACATGCAGGTGGTTGGTGTGACAGAGCAATATGCAGAGGACATGAAGAAATGGGAACAGGTGATCCACTGTGGCAACCCCGAACGGTAACAGCCGAAAGAGAAGAAGGTCTGAAGATGAATGTAATTTTGAAACTAGCACACTGTGTCACAACATTTTACTTGCATGAGATTTTTGCTGCAAAGAAATGTTAACTTTGGAATGCAGCAGAAGAAATTCCAAACCTAGGACTTGTCTACAAGGGTTCCACTATATTACATAAAAAACAAAAATTACAAAAAAAAAAAAAAAATCAAGACTGCAAAAATTTTAAATGTGTACCTGTGTTGAAAGCACTGCTGATTGTTGATGGAGTTGAACTGACAGACAGTCCGGACATAGACTGTTCAATACCTGTAGCTCCAGAAAGAGCTGAAAGCTGAACCTTTAAAAGAAAGGAAGAACAAATTACTCATTCCATTATTAATTCAGGTGGCAAGTTACACTACTGAAGTTAAAGAATACAAAATAATTTATAAAAATATTTATACCTTAAACAAGAAAGTGAGTATGACAGCACTACAACAAACATGTCATACAGCATGTGGAACCTTACCTCTGTAAAGCCATCTTTAACAGGTGCAACAGGTGCATTAGGTGGCTGTCCTGGAAGACTCATTTTTTTCCCCTCTTCAAATGGTCGTGTAGGAATTCGATGCAAGTAACCATAACCAATTCCACATCCTAGACTGGAAGGATATTAAAAAAATCATCATAAACAGTAAATCAAACTTCGCTGTCATAAAACTGCCATACAAGTTCACTTACCTTCCTTCGCCACCCCATGCAGAATTGGGTGTGATGACCACCTCTCGACAGCTGTCTGTGTCTGTATTGTAAACGTAAAGTTTTAATGGCTTCTGCTCGTGAGTTTCTATAAGGGAGAAGAGGTCTTCTGACTGAAAATAAAAAATAAAGGTCAAAATCATAAATAAAAAAAAAAAAAAAAAAAAAGGAAAAAAAAATCAAACTTCATTAAAAGAAAAAGAAAATCAAGAAAAGACCCAAAGTCACTCGTATGCATTTAGTCTCAAGCTTTGTCTGAAAGCTTTTACTACAAAAACTAGATTACAGATGTCTAACTGAAAGTTAAATGTTATGTACTTACCATAACAATAGGCCTGGAAGATCAGTTTCATATTTAGTAACAGCAGTACTAAGTACAGCAAGAAACAGGGTCACTCAGCAGATGAAACATTTCCATGCTGCCAAGAAACCTCCCCCATCCACTAATGCACCATTGTATTCAGCTTTTCCTGATTTGAGGTTAGCCACATGAAGCACTGTAATAAAAGACAAGTGAAGTCTTCTGTGCTGAGGAGGGGGAAAACTGGCAGGAATTTTACCAAGGGTGGCTGTGCTCTTCCGGATCTATTACTGCAAGTACATTTTTATATCTGGTTAGGGAAGAACCATCCTCGGTAATGTCGGAAGAAAATGCCAGGCCAGCCTTCCTGGGCAGTCTCCCTTATGAGAATACTGTACAAACAGCAGCTTCAAAGGAAGATCCAGATTGGGATATCACATCCAGCTTGCAGTGCCTTACAAATGCATTGGAAGAGGAGGTAGCTGCTTCACAGAATCAAGAGCTGCAGTCTTAAGGCAACTGAGACAGCTAGCACTCCTGCATGGTTAACTCTTAGGAATTGATGGAAAATCCTACACTGTCTTGTATAGTAAAAATAAACACATTTGAAATGCCAACTAAGCTAGTGTAATTTACAAAAAATTTGCAAAAGAAAAAAAAAGTTACTTGCCCCAGAATACAGGGACCACGTGTTTGCAAAACAAATCCCTAGTCATCAGTGCAAATTCATGCAATGAGGAAGGCATTCATCGGAATTAGAATATGAAGGGAAAAAGAATGGGCAATGAACATACTGGTTAAGGTGTGACACAGTAGGTAAAATACCCCTCCTTTACCCTAAGATAAGTCTGCTGAGGCTGCAGGTTCAAAGGAAGCCAAAGTCAATTTCTCCAGAACATAGCATGTCTGAAGGAGGTAACAGGTCTCTTAATAGCGGCTTCAATGTCCTTAGGGAAGGCCAGTCAAGGAATTTGACAAGTTACATATTCCAAATGTACTTCAACAGAAGGATAAAGTCCTAGATTAAAAATATGTGCGAGGTAATGAAGACCTGAATGAATCAAAGCTGAAAACAGGTTAATTAATCTGGAAACAGACCAAACAGAAAAAAACTTGGTAATTTATCTCTAATTTTATCATGTCTATCTTCACCACTCCCTCAGGAAAAAGAGAGATTCCTGGTTACTACTGGAACTGGAAAAGCCAAGCAGTTAAGAGGTGGGGAATATAAGTATGGCTATGACTTGTCCAATGGATATGTCACAAGTGTTATCGCTGGCTTCCAGGACAGAGACTTCTACAGAAGATGAGAGATGTAGAAGGAACGTCTTTGTCATGGCCAAATGAAACCATGAAAACCGCGTTTTGATTTGTTAAGTTTTGTCCTTTGAATGAACTTCCATTATCAGAAAAATAGGGGAAAGTACAGAGGAATGCATGGGTCCACTTGAAGAGAAAGCTGCTACTTGGGAGTGTTCCTGGTGTTGTGACAATGGAGAAAAAAGGTAGGTACTGCGTTTAGAATCTGTCAGGGTGGCAAACACACTGCACCATGGCTTTCCCAATGCTGTAAAATTTTCTGCTCTATTAGGGTGATAAGTGACCCATTGTGAGGCATTCATTAGCAAGCATCTGCAGAGTCTGTCTGGCAAAAGAACACTTGCCAGAGAAGCAGTTTGTGAACAGAAAGTGGATGCCTCACATAGCCCATTCTCAGTCTTTCATAACTTCCTAGCACACTAGGAAAGAACATATTTCCTTTTTGTCTGTTGATGTATTACACCACACTATGGTGCTGGGAGGTACATCAAGGATTTTCTACGGAACTCTTTGAAAAACTGAAAGGTCAAAAAAATGCTGTCTTCCTTCCTAAAGATGCTGATGTGAAGTTAAATTTCTAACAATGTCCAGACACCCTGAATTTTTCACCCACTGTAATGCCCCTCCTCCTGATCCTAGGTCTACAATGTGTGTAGTGGCTAGAGCCAATGGAGTGGGAAACTGAAAGGGATAATCGCTGGAGAAACTGGCAAGATTCATCTCCAACTGAAAGCAGGGTTTGCAATCTTTGGAGATCCACAAGTGGTGGGATAGAGTAGCATCAATCTGCAACCTCTGGACTCAAAAGTCCACTGCAGGACTCAAACAGTATCCGACATAAGAGACCATGAAAATAGCTACCACAGTACATGGAGACAAAGATGGGGAAAAAAATTCTGGTGAAGTTATAAAGCACAATTCCTTGACTGTAACTGTCAGAAGGTATGCCTGCATGTTTTGATATCCATTCTTTTGCCAATTAATATGAGTAGCTGTGTAGGTGTTAGCTGTGACACTGCAACTTCTCCTGTATTTCTGCCAAAGTGGAACAATAAAAAGTAAGACTCTCCTGAGAGTTTATCAGATCTAGAACTAAGGAAGCAGTTATGAGTCATCTAAGTGAGGGAGACACTTGCTTTTTTGAAGTCTCTGATGCAATGCCATGACAGACGTGAACTTGATAAATACCCTGGGGGCAAAGGAGCGACTAAACCAAAGTGTCCACAGTTGATAATGACTGGGTATGACTTCAAACTACATAAAACACCTAAATTCCTTGACAACTGTGATGTGAAGACAGATATCCTGGAAGTCCAAGAAACATGTTCTGGGATAAAGGTATCTAGGCCACTTATGTCTAACATGGTCATAATTTCTTTGTCTTTTTTGGTACTAAAAAGAACAGGGAGTAAAGTCCTGTCCCTTTTTGGTCCAGTAGGACATCCACAATGGTTCTTCTGTAAAAGAAGATTAAGAGTTTCTTTAATGCCACCTATTTTGATAGGGAGGAAAGTTCTGATCAAGTGTTAGTGGACCCAAAGGTCACACACTTGCTTTTGGCGCAGAAGGCCATGGGCTCTACTCCCGCAACAGGTAGACAGACTGATGGCAATGCAGTACAGCATAAGGGGGATGCTGCACTCCACAGTATCGTCGGCCTTCAGATAACATATTAAACCAAGGACCCATTTGCTTGAGTTGTTGGTAGCTCAGATGGATGTAAAAGACCTCACAGCACATATTGGAAAAAGAAAAAAGTTCCACGATGCCCTTTCCAAATTTTCTCTAGAGGTATAAATATCACCTCAGGTCTCTCCTGAAATGAGGGCACTAGCCAACAGGAATCAACCCAGTCAACAAAAAGATAAATAAATAAAATTAAATAAAATAAAAAAATATGCCCACAGTGATCAAATTTCCAAAGGACAGATGAAAGGATAAACAACCATCTGACTGCTTTCAGAGGAAGGAACAGAAGGGCAAGGCCTTGGGGTTGCTGCAGACTACACACAGGTGGCTATCAGCTGGCTCATGACAGCACTGGACTATTTTTTCTAGGATCACACATGCACACTGTAAACTTCCATGACACTTTAAATTCTTTCCAGTCTGAAACTTGTTTTGTTGCTGTGTGCCAGGCCTTAACAACATCTGCCATCGGCTCCTCTGCATCTGTAAAAAGCAGCTTTCAGGCTGCAAATATTTGACACTCAGAGCCAATATGGTCATACCCTCCTCTTCCATGCTATCGAGGCATGCCTTACCTTATAGTTCAGATAAGCAAGGTCTTTAAGAAAACGGGAAATAATGTGTTTATGTCTTCGGTGAATTCTAGCATGAAAATCTAGCAAGGTCCTTGAAAAAGGGGGCCGATATCACACTCATGTCCTTGGTGACGTTTGGTATGAAAACCTACATGAGCTTGTGAACATTTTTACCAGATCACTGGACCCTGGCTGAAGCTGCAAAGTAACCATGCAACTTTAGGCTGGCCATACTTGAGACAGTTACTGACTGGGAGAGAAGTTTGTCCTAATCAAGTCCATCATGTAACAGTGCTAATGTTGGGTGCACTTTAACTGTGATGTCTCTCTGGAAATCTACCATACGGGATAAACAATTAGGCACTTACAATGAAAAAGTAGAAGATGCATGACATATCATAGCCATATTTACAGCTACTGCTGAAAAAAAGGTCTGGGTTTGAGAGTTTCTGGTCTCAGGAAAAAGTACAGTTTTGTACCTACCATAAATGTAGATGTCCGAATTGGATAGCATCTGCAGTCATAACAACTGGGTTGTCCTGTCGTCAGGCAGCCCTTCAGTCGGCCGGATTCCAAAGTCGGGTCCGCTTCGCTGATGTCGCACTTCACCCGACGTCATCTCTGTTGGTCTTCGGGTATATAAGCATCAGCCGACGCCATTTTCTTCAGTGTTTCTTGCCCCAGATGCCAGAAGCCCTATATAAGGCTATAAATTTTGGATAGAAGCCAATGTTTCCAAAAGATAGAGGTAAACACAAAAATAAGCATGTATGTACATAAATACAAACAAATACACCATGAAAGAAATCCCCCCACTAGCTAGCTATTAGAAGGGTAAACACCCTAGGAGTACCACAGAAGGGAAGGAGGGAGGGTAATCCTGACTGCAGATGCTATCCAATTCGGACATCTACATTTATGGTAGGTACAAAACTGTACTATGTCCTTCATGGATGCATCTGCAGTCATAACAACTGGGTAGAATACCATAGCCAACTAGGGGAGGAGGATAAAAGTAGATTATGGTGTGTTTAGGATCCCTTGCAGAACAGCAGTGGCAAACCCTGCTCGGGATCTGGAATATAGAGGTAAATTATAATGCTTGGCAAATGTATGCATGGAGGTCCAAGTAGCCGCCTCAATAATGTCTTTGGTAGCCACTCGTAAGAAGGCTGTGGTAGTGGCTGTTGCCCTTGTAGAATGAGGTCTTATGTTCTGTGGAATTGGCTTTCCATGGAAGGAGTAACAGAATCGTATGCAGTTTCCTATCCATTTGGAGATTGTCTGTTTGGAAATAGCTTTTCCTTCCCTTCCTGTTGCATAGGCTACGAAAAGTTGGTCAGTCTTTCTGCTATTTTTTGTTCTGTCCAAGCAGTAGCGTAGCTGTCTATGTACATCCAAGGTATGCAGTATTCTTTCCCCTCTGTTTTGTGGGTTGGGAAAGAAGGTAGGTAGGTGGATTGCCTGGTTTAAAGACACTCTGGATACCACCTTAGGCATAAATGTAGGATTAGTCCGCATGGACACTCTATCTTGGTGGAAGATTAGAAAGGGTTGCACCGCCATTAAGGCCTGTAGTTCTGAAACCCTCCTTGCTGAAGTAATTGCCAGTAGGAAAGCAGTTTTCCATGACAGGTGTTGTAGGTCTGCTGTTGCTGCTGGTTCAAAAGGTGATAGTGTCAATTTTTCTAGCACAAAGTTCAAGTCCCAAGCTGGCAATGGTGGTTTCCTTGGAGGTTTTACATTCTTGATTCCTCTGAGGAACTGCCTGAGCAAAGGGTGTGAAAAAACAGGTGGATCAAAGCTGTATTCTGCTGAAATAGCTGATGCATGAATCTTGATGGAGGAGTAGGACAGGCCTGAATGAAGTAGTTCGCCAGATACTCCAGAATGTTAGGCATATCTATGTTTGATACATCTTTTCCTCTTTCAGAGCTCCAAATGACAAACCTTTTCCATTTTCCAGCGTAATTCCTTCTAGTTGAAGGCCTGCGTGCTTCGAGAATAATGTCTTTAACTCTTTGTGAAAGTTCTGTATTAGCAGCTGCTATGTGATGTTCCATGCAGTCAGTTGCAGCGTTTTAGGTTTGGATGCATGGTGCTGAAGTTGTTCTGAGTTAGCATCAAAGGCATCAGGGGTATTGGCCACATATTGTTCCGAGACATGCTCCTCAGCAGTGGGTACCAATGCTGTCTTGGCCAGTTTGGAGCTAACAGGATTATCCTTGGACGTTCCTCCTTGATTTTTAGTAGTACTTTGTGTATCAAGGGAAGAGGTGGGAATGCATATGCTGTTAGGCCTTTCCAGCTGAAGGAGAGCGAGTCCACTTTCCATGCTAGTGGGTGGAATGTCCTTGTGCAGAATTTTTTGAGCTGGTGATTGAGAGGTGATGCGAATAGATCTATCTGAGGCATTCCCCATTTCTTCGAGATGGTCTTGAAGATATCCGGGTGCAGCTGCCATTCGTGGGCATCCGATGTGGTCCTGCTTAACATATCTGCTAGAGTGTTTTCTTTTCCTGGCACAAATATTGCCTGCAACTGGATGTTGTAGCTGAGTGCCAGGGTCCACAGCTCCAAAGTCATTCTGCATAGGGGGTAAGAATGAGTGCCTCCCTGTTTGTTGATGTACCACATGACTGTGGTGTTGTCTGTCCTTATCATCAAGTGGTCCTCCTTGAGGAATGGTCTGAACTTTTGGATTGCCAGTTTTACTGCCAGCATTTCTTTTAGGTTGATGTGCAGGTGAAGTTGGTCCTGTGTCCACATTCCTTGTAATGCATTTGTCCAGCATATGCGCCCCCCATCCTAGGTCTGAAGCATCTGTTGTGATGGTCTGGCTTGCTTGACCCTTGCGAAAGGGCAGGCCTGGGTTTGACTGGCATGCCTGTGCCCACCATAGGAACTCCTGTTTTAAGCATGGTATTAGTGGGATTTCCGTTTCTAGGCTGTGTCTGTGTTGGGACCATAAATTCTTTAGGTACCACTGTAGTTTTCTCATGTGTAGTCTGGCAAATGGAACCAAGATTATGCATGATGCCATGAAACCCAAGGCCTGCAGAACCTTTCTTGCTGTTAACTTGTTTAGTTTTGTTAGTGCCAAGAAGTAAAGAGGGAGTTCTTTTTGTTTTTCTGTAGTTAGGAATGCCATTTGTCTTACTGTGTCCAATTCCGCTCCCAGGAAAGTCCTTGTCTGAGATGGTATCAGTCTTGACTTTTGTAAATTGACTGTGTATCCCAGTGCTTGAAGCAAGTAAATGACCCTTTGTAAATCTGTTGTCAGCTTGCTTTTGTTGTCTCCTTGTATCAGGCAGTCGTCCAGGTATGGATAAATTTGAATTCCTGTAGTCTGCAATGGGCGATTACTGATGCCAGGCATTTTGTGAATACTCTGGGCGCAGTAGATAAGCCAAAGGGCAATGCTGAGAATTGATAGTGCTCTGATCCTGCAAGAAATCTGAGGTATCTTCTGCAGATTGGTCGAATGGGGACGTGCAGGTATGCCTCCTTGAGATCTAGAGTTACCAGCCAACACTCCTTGCCCAGCATGGGAAGAAGTTGCTGTAGGGTCAGCATTTTGAATTTTGGGACAATTATGTAAGTATTCAGGGTGGACAGGTCTAGAATTGGTCTCCAACTTTTTTCCTTTCTTGGAACTAGGAAAAGTCTGGAGTAGAACCCCTTTCCTTGCTCTGCTGTTGGCACTTTCTCCACAGCTCTCATGTTTGCTAACTCCATTATCTGTTGTATAGCATCTGTCTTTTGATTTGGAGGTAGATTTGGCATTCCTCTTTTGTTTGGTAAAGTGTGGAAGTGGAACCGGTAACCTTGATCTATGGTTCGTAAAATCCACTTGTCCTTTGTTATGTGGTGCCAGTTTTTTGGAAATAAGGTTAGCTTTCCGCCTAGAGGAGCTGCTATTTGTTCCCTGGTAGGCGGATTTAGGATTAAGTCACTGTGGTTGTGTTGATGTAGTGGCAGGTGTTGAGTCTGTGCCTCTGTTGTTACCTTGCCACTGTCGTCCTCTGTAGGCACCTCCTCTGGATTGGTTTCTGCCTCTGGAACGTCTATTCCTGCCCCTTTGAGGTCTGGAGTCAGGAAAGGACCAATTTTTGGCAGGCCAGTTCCTGCTAAACCTTGGGGGTTGAACCTGCAAGAAATCTTTAACTGTCTGGACTGATTTTGCCTTTTCTTCCATTTTCTTCATAACCTGCTGGGCAGGTGTACCAAACAAACTTGTTTTATCCATAGGAGCATCTAGTAATTTAGATTTCACATGATCCAGTAAAGCTTGCTCCTTTAGCCATGCATGCCTTCTAATTACAGTGCCAGTCATGGCTGATCTAAATGAAGCCTCCAGTGCATCATAGCCACATTTTAAAGAATGGTTACTAACCTGTTGTATGTTATTTACCATTTCTAATACATATTTCTTATCAAGAGATTCATCAGTGGTTAGTTTTTTAGTTAACTGATCAAGCATAAACTCTTGGTATTGTATCATGTGAAACTGACAGTTTAAAGCTCTAGCTGAGAGAGTGGCTGAAGTGTAAACCTTTTTACCCCATCTGTCTAATGACCTTGCTTCCCTTTCAGAAGGAACAGGGTTTTTAGCTATGGTCGCAGCTACTGCCTTGGGACCCTGGGAAATAGTTTCGGGGTCTGCAAGAGGGGCCTTTTAGAGGTGGTGATGAGTATCTGGCACCCTGTAAAATCTGTCTGGTTTGGCAGGGGCTGGGGGTAAAGAATCTGGAGCGGAGCAGACATCATTGAAAGCATCATCCACCACAGAGAGAACAGGAGGTATAGCTAAGGGCCTGTGCTGTGGAAGGTGCAAAAAGGTCCTAAGTCTTTTTCTAGAGTCTGAAAAATCCTGTTGCTGCCATTGGAACTGTTCTCGCATGGCATGCAAGGTTTCCCCAAAGGAGAATTCTTCTGGTGGGGAAGCAGCTGGAATGGATTCTTCAGCATCAGAATCTTCAAAATTGGAGAAAGGAGCCTCTGGCTGGTCAGTTATGTCTGATTCATCAGCAGAATCATCAGAGGACACTGGCTCAGGGGGCTCTGCCCTAGGTCTCTTCTCTGGGGCTGAGAGGCCCTGTCTGGGTGAGATTGAGATCCTCTAATTAATGAAATTAAATCTTCTGCCAAAGTAAGCATTTGAGAACTAGAAGAGGGCCTGGTAGAGGAGGGTTTAACAGGCACTGCTTTAGTAGTCTTGGCTGCTTTAGCCCTGGCGAAGGCCTTAATGGACATGGCTGCTGGAGGCCTAGCACCACGTGCTGGGGTAGATACATCCAAGGGAATGGTGTCTGATAAGTCAGTGGTAAGCACCGTAGTGGGTAAAATTTCTGAGGCCGATTCAAGAGTGTTAGCAGGGACCTCAGTTGTAGAGATAGATTCAGCTGTATTTTGATCAGTTTTCTCGGTTTCGCCGAAACCGAGACACTCATGGTTTGCTTAACCATGGTTTCGGCCGAAACCGCGGACCGCGAGTGTCGGTCTTTTTCTTTGCGTTTTGGCAGAATGCGAGTCGGAGGATCCGACGGCATAATGTACGCAAAATCAGAACCGAAAAACTGTTCTGCAAACTCCGACCGACATCTAAGCGTTCGTCGGTTGAAAGAAGCACAGGACGAACAGGCTGCTACGTCGTGGGCTGGGCCTAAGCAAGGCAGGCAGTAAGAGTGGAAATCTTTATGAGGTATTTGTTTCCCACAGGTTAAACAATTATTAACTTTTTCTGACATCGGCTGAGGCAAGAAAGAGTCCCCAACGGGGTACTTAGCTTTAGAAGTCTTCGAAGTAGTATTCGGTAGAAGTAATCTCTGGATCCAACCGACCGGCACTTGCGAACAGCTTCTGCTTCGGGCGCCACGCGGCAAGAAAGACTGAAGAAAATGGCGTCGGCTGATGCTTATATACCCGAAGACCAACAGAGATGACGTCGGGTGAAGTGCGACATCAGCCGAAGCCGGACCCGGACTTTGGAATCCGGCCGACTGAAGGGCTGCCTGACGACAGGACAACCCAGTTGTTATGACTGCAGATGCATCCATGAAGGACATCCAAGGGGATACAGTCTGCCTTCTGACGTACAACAGCAGCCTTCTGACGTACAACAGCAGCCATATTCAGGTTTTCTCAAGCTGCACTGCTGAATACAGCAAACGAGGGACTACTGAAGCAGGGCTGCTGGGCAAACTGAAAGGCTTTCTAACCAGTCCTCTTGCAAGCAGGATCTGAGATTTGTGCCCCCTCCCCCTCAGGGTTCAACATCTCCAGAATTTCTCTGAATCTGGGCTCATGGGGGTTGGTGCTGAGGAAATGCCATCCTCCTCATCAAGATCAGCTGTGGGAAGTTTAGCAGACACAATGAAGTGGTGCTTAATTTTGCATATATTCTTCCGTTTTATCTTCATTAGAGGAAGATTCCAATGATAAGACAGACAGTCATTTTGAAAACTAAGCTGCTCTTGGGAACACAAAAAAACAATGAACATGCCAGCACAGAAATGGGGGAACTTTATGGGGGTTAAAAAAGCAGACTTCTGAATTGACATCAGGACCAATGTAGAGGACTGGATCAACACTCAAGTAACCCAAAGTACTCCAGCACTGGCAGTGAAAGATGCAAGAATGGCAAAGATAAAACTTAGTGCTGATAGAGACAATGATGCCCTGGGCCCAAATAACAATCCTGGAGGCACCAGCAACACTGGAAGAGCTGATGCCAATAACACTAATACCAAGACAGATGATGTTGAATTCAACAGTGCTGCCTGAATCACCAACACAGGTTCCAGCCTCAGCTTTGACACCATAAGGGTCAAGGCTGGCAACCTTGAGAGTGATATCATGAACTGCAGGGCCTATGGAGACAATTTCAGTATCTTGTGTTAGCGAAAAACAGCATGGATTCACTGTCTCCAAGAGAAGGGACACCAGAAATAGGTTCACAGGTGTTTACTAGACTAACTACCACAAGAGCCTTTTTAATTCTAGCCATGTATCTCAAATCTCTCACAAGTTCAGGTACCCTTACAAAGTATTAGCAAAGGCTTGGGAGATGAAACTTGTATAAGCAGGGGTCTGGAAGATGAACCATTTAAAGGTTATCCAGAAAACCACCACTGCCAACCTTGTCAGACAAAATCATGCATGACAGGAGCTGGAGCTTGCCATGGCACTGAAGGCTGCAAAATTAATGTAACATCTTACAGGGCTAATACAGAAACTTTGCATTTTGGAAGACTGTGGAAGAGGATAAGCACCTTTGTCCACTGTTTTATTTGGTACTTGCTTAAGTCATTCTCTCCAATGATGCTCAAAGATTTGCACTATAACTTCCAATGGGTGGAGCCTAAGCCTTTTGACAGAATCAAATTATGTCCTTACATTTCAAACAAATGTTCATATCACTTGGAACCATAGGGGTAATGAAAGAAGTATAAATGGCCAACTCTCAGCACAAACTATTTTTAGTGGTAGTATTCTTTAGGTTCTAGGCAGGGTTGCCAGAGGTCCCTATTTGAGTGGGACTGTCCAGGGATCAGCAGCCCAATCCAGAGTACCGCACTGCCGGTTAAAATCCCGGAAAATCAGCATCCGCTTTGCGATTTATGATTGGTCCATATGCTGGTATATGAGCCAATCCTAAATTGCTAAGCGAGGCCACTTCTGTTCAATGCGGAACAGCGAGCTGTTACGCACTGAACAGAAGAGGCTCTACTGTGCAAATTTTTGATTGGCTTGTTTACCGGTCTTCAGCGTTTTTGTTTTTTTCTTGTCCTGGCCCTTCAGAAATCTGGCAACCCTGGTTCTAGGTCTTAAACTGAATCTTATAAGTAGTCACAGTAAACACAGCAACTATTATTTTTTTTAACATTTTTGTAACAACTTCCAATATCTCACCAACCGCTCAAGTTATACACATACGGTCAGCAGTACTTTATTAATTTAGTTGAGAGCTTTCATATGAGGCTAAGGAGTTCTGTGCATTACTTAGTTGTCGAGATATTTAAGAAAAATGTGAAAATTTTATATATATATATATATATATATATATATATATATATATATATATATATATATATATGTATAGATATATATAAATTTATATCATAAAAACAACAGTTAAGATCTCTTTACTTGCACTAGACAGAGATCAAATATCAATGCAGTTGATTTTGCCATTGTGTATGCTTTAAGATGAAATTGTTTAAAACTTTGTACGTAGTATGGTTTTGGAATTGCTGATGCAAATATGAACAAGCAATATTCGACACCTAGAGGTGTCAGTAGGAGGTAACTACAAATATACCTGGAGGTCTCACTAGGATGTAATGAGTTAAACAGAGTGTTCCATTATTCTCTGTTTAACATCAGAAACTGGACAGAAAAGCAATGAGCATTTTGGGCCATTTATGTGCTTTGGCACATCTCAGTACAGAAGATGCAACTTGAGATGAACTGGACTGACCAGAGAAATTCCTTTTATAAAGAATGCAGTGTTAACTGGTCTTGCCTATGTTTAACAGTAATAATAATCTCTAATGGTACACTTGAAGATATTTTGATTTTCTCCAAGACAAATTATGCATATATTACTGCAGTCTTGGGGAGAAATCTTTTTCCAAAGGCACACTTATGAAGGCATGGTCTGTTCTGACAAGGAAGCAGAAACCCAAACAAGTTTAATGCAGAAATAACAATCTGCATGAAAACAGTATGGATATTCTTCCCTTTTAAAATAGATAAAAATAATGGTTGAAAGCCAAAACAGTGGTGCTACATCCAGAAAGTGAAATTACAACTCTAACAGAGAATCTCTAAAAACTATAGAGGGGAAATGAAACAGCCAAGTGCTATGAAAAATGTGAGAATACTCACAAATTAGACCAAAATCTCAAACAAAAGTAGCCCAAGGCCACTTTGGCATTCATCCAAGGTAAACTGCAGCAGCAAAGACAAAAAGCTGGACACTACTGCCTTACGGGATATAGGAATGGCTCTTGGCAGCCACAGAGAGTTTTAGGTGCCGACTGGTCTTAATGCCTGCTGGCCCTAGTTCTACTATAACGAAGGATAGACCTACTCTTAACAGATCTCTGCCTCATTAGAACCTGCCATACCTGTGCGGTAAAGCCTGTAACTCCATACAACAGAGACAATAGAAGTACAAGCAGATAGGGAGACAAAGCAGCAGAAAATGTTGAAAAAATGTAGCTGAAATTTATGAGCAGGTGACATTTTCTCTTTCTTTTTTTTTTTTCTTTCTCTATTTGATAACCAGTTAAGTCCCTTCGGCACATGTATCTTTTTTTTCCAGTGGTGACATGGAAGTAGTAGTACGTAACGGAGGCATGAGGAATCAAAACTAGGCCTGCAAGACGATGTTCTTTAACAGCTCACATGTTTACCCTCCATCTATTAAGTAATGTCTTTCAACTTTTCCCAGTTAGGGGTTGCCACAGCGAAACTCCGGTCAGCTAATGACTGGCAGTGGATTTTTATGGTGCTGGGTTGCCAGCCCGACGCCCAGCCTTCAAAGAAGGCACACCCATTCACGCACGCACCTACCTGCATGTCTTTCAAATGTCACTCGACTGCGGGGAGGACATGCAGACTCCACACACAAGGCACTCCAGCCGAGAATCGAACGGGAGAACCTCTTGCGGTGAGGCGTATGAAGTGTGGCTTAAAAATTAAATGCAAGTGTGGAGTGTGAGAGCAGCAGCCAAAGCCACAAAATGGTAAAACAGTACTTTACAGATCAGGGATGGGTAGGAAGAGGACCATTTGTACTACAGGAAACCTACACCTGTGTGAATTTATAACTTAACAGTAGATTTACAGTGGGTCATCAAGGCAGAGATTCACACTAAAGGCATTAAAAAGCAAAGTTCCTATTCACCTCGATTTTGTCTTTTTTCTCAGCCAATGGTTTCTCATCTTGCTCGGAACAAACTCTGGTTAGTGCCATCATGTTCACTGTTCCAGTACATACTCTACTAAAATAAGGAAATAGAGTGTGTTTTTCTTTTTAAGCAAGAAGCTAATAAAACAAGTTATGTACTCACCATAACGTTCGATGTATGTGGTCCATCTCGCCTTACATTCTTACCCTTGGGTTCGGAGCCGAACCTCGGCTCCAACTCGGCCATACTCTAGCTCGAAGTCTTCAACTGGCTCGTGGCTAAGAGGTATCCCATCATGCAACAGACCCATTCCCCAGATCTTGTTTGCTGCAAGCGCGCACACACACACACACACACACACACACACACGAAGAACAACCCCAACCGAAAGGAACACTGACACCTAGAGACTATACCTCCAGGTCCTCAAGGAAGGGGTAGGAGAGGGGGTTAGTAAGAATGTAAGGCGAGATGGACTACATACATCGAATGTTATGGTGAGTACATAACTTCTTGATGTTATGTAGTCCAATCTCGCCTTGATTCTTACCCCTGGGACAGCGTCCCTAGCACCTTGACCTTGGGTGGCTCAGTGAAAATACTCTTAAGCACTGTGGAACCAAAGGAAGATCTGCCTCTAGAGACCAGATCTAATTTGTAGTGACTAATAAAAGTATGAGGCAAAGCCCAAGTTGCTGCAGCATAAATATCATCCATAGACATCCTAGCCTGAAATGCAGTAGAGGTAGCCACAGATCGTGTAGAATAAGCCTTCACTTTAAAGGGTAATTCTTTGCCATTGGAACCATAAATAAATGAGATGCAATTGGAGATCCAGCGAGACAAGGTTACTTTAGAAACGGGAACCCCAAGTCTAGTGTCTGAAAACAAAAACAGTTGATCCGATTTCCTGAAATCTTTTGTCCTATGTAAATAGAAACGCAATTGTCTATGAACGTCTAGCTGATGAAACTTAAATTCTGCCTCGTTAGAAAATTCAGGAAAAAACACAGGCAACTAAATGGATTGGTTGATATTGACAACAGAAGCAACCTTTGGAATAAAATGAGGATTGGTTCTTAAGAAGACCCTGTCTTTGTGAAACACCAAATAAGATGACTTAATCAATAACGCTTGGAGCTCAGAGACCCGCCTAGCTGAAGTTACGGCTACCAAAAATACAGTCTTCCATGACCAGAATTTTAGGTCACACATAGCTGCGGGCTTCAAAGGGAGCCGAAGTGAGCTTCTGTAAAACAAAACTGAGGTCCCATGGGATTACTGGATCAAAGATTGGAGGTCAGAGTAATATTGTCCCTTTCAGAAAGGCCCTATAAAGTCTATGAGCCATAAGGTTGGGCTCATTAGCAACATGAAAGGTAGAAATCGCTGCTAATTGCACTTTAATGGTTGCTGCAGCTGACCCCTGACTGAACAGCTGAGAAAGAAATTCTAATATTGCCGAAATAGGAGCTGTATAAAGATCAATATGTCTTTCACGGGCCCAAATGGAGAATCTCTTCCACTTACTGGAATAAATCTTCCTGGTAGAAGGCTTGTGGGAAGAAAGAATGTGGACCACTTCCGGGGAAAAATCATGAAGCCTGACTAGGGATGGAACTGGAGCAGCCAAGCTGTCAACATGAGGGTCTGGATGGAGGGATGGAACTGTCCTGACATATGAGTCGGCAGATCTGGATCTGGGTCCAGAATCCAGGGATTGCCCATTAGACAGGGTTGAAGGAAGGGAAACACAATCAGGATCATTTTGCATCCCAAAGACAGTGCTTTCTGAATGACCTTTGATATCAGAGGAAAGGGTGGAAAGGCAAAGAGAAGACCGGAGGGCCAATTGTGAACCAGAGCGTCCCTGGGTGTCTCCCCCTCCGGGGGGATAAGGGTGAAGTAGCTGCTGCATTTGGCATTGAGGGGGCTGGCAAATAGATCGCAGCAAGGTTGACCCCATCTGTGGAATATCTTCTCCGTAACATATTTGTTCAGGGACCACTTGTGAGGCATTAGGAAAGCTCTGCTCAGCCTGTCGGCAATCACGCTGGACTTCCCGGGTATATGCGTTGCAACTAGAAAGCGTTGGGAAGACACCGCCCACTGCCAAACTCTAAGTGCCTCTCTGCAAAGGGGGTAAGATTTGGTTCCTCCCTGTTGTTCAGACACCATACCACTGACATGTCTGAGTGGATTGCAATTGTCCATAGAGGGAGAAACCTCTGAAGTGCTTACAACGCTAATAGCACTGCTCTCATCTCCAAGACAGTGATATGCAAATGGGTCTTGTGATCCTGAAACGTGCCTTGGACTGTCCTGCTGAGATAATGCCCCCCCCCCCCCCAATCTGGGAGGCATCCGTGGTCACACTGGCAACTGGAGAAAATGGTACAAAAAGCTTATGACGTTGAGATTGCTGGCCTAAAGCCACCAGCATAGATCCTGCTTGCACGTGTCCATAATCAGAATGGAATGGGAGAGTGGAAGATACTGTAGTGACTACTGGGCAAAAGGCAGCCACTGAAGAACCCTCATGTGTAGTCTGGCAAGGGGAAAGTACAGTTTTGTACCTACCATAAATGTAGATGTCCGATAGATATGCAACTGCAGTCATAACATGTGGGTTGTCCTGCCTCAGGCAGCCCTTGGTCGGCCGGATTCCAAAGTCTGGGTCCGACGTCGGCTGATGTCGCGTTTCTCTCCGACATCAGTGCGGCTGGAGTATATAAGCATCAGCCGACGCCATCTTCTTCAGTGTTTCTTGCCCCAGATGCCAGGTGCCCTCCAAGGAAGGCTAAAATCAAATTTGTGAAACAAAAATAGGTTTCCAAACAAAGTAAGCAAGCAATAAACAGATACACCATAACAGATATCCCCAGCTAAGAACAGGGAGAGGAGTGGACCCAAGGCATAGAGGGGAAGGAGGGAGGGAAAACCCGACTGCAGTTGCATATCTATCGGACATCTACATTTATGGTAGGTACAAAACTGTACTATGTCCTTCAAGAATGCAACTGCAGTCATAACATATGGGTTGAATACCATAGCTTAGCTGGGGGAGGTGGTATGCTCTAGGAAAAGGATGGTGTAGCTAGCAATCCCTGCAGGACTGCCGAAGCAAAGCCTGCTCTGGATCTGGAAAATAAAGGGAGGATGTAGTGTTTGGAAAATGTATGCACGGAGCTCCATGTAGCAGCTTCTAGAATATCCTTTGTAGGCACCCCTCTTAAGAAGGCTGTGGAGGTGGCTGTAGCTCTGGTAGAGTGTGGTCTGATATTGGCTGGCACACTCTTTGCATCAGATATTGTTATTCCTTCCATGGAATGTCCAATCCATTTTGAAATTGTCTGTTTGGAAATTGCTTTTCCCTGTACTCCAGGAGCGTAAGCTACAAATAGCTGATCGGTCTTACTACTGATCTTGGTTCTGTCTAGATAGTAGCGAAGTTGTCTATGTATGTCCAAGGTATGCAACAGTCTTTCCCCTTTGTTTTCAGGATTGGGGAAGAAAGTAGGCAGGTGAATTGCCTGATTTAGAGAGACCCTAGATACCACTTTTGGCAGAAAGGAAGGATTGGTTCGTAAGGAGACCCTGTCTCGGTGGAAGATTATGAAGGGTGGTATTGCCATTAGTGCCTGTAATTCTGAAACTCTTCTAGCTGAGGTAATGGCCAGCAGGAAAGCTGTCTTCCAGGACAGAAATTGTAAATCCGCTGAAGCTGCTGGCTCGAAGGGAGGTAGAGTCAATTTTTCTAACACAAAATTGAGATCCCAAGCTGGTACTGGTGCCTTTCTTGGAGGTTTTATATTCTTGATCCCTCTAAGAAATTGCCTTAGCAAAGAATGTGAGAACACAGGTGGGACAGTGTTGTATCTAGCTGAGATAGCTGAAGCATGTATTTTTATGGAAGAGTATGAAAGTCCCTTATTTAGCAATTCTGCCAAGTACTCCAGAATGAGTGGGATGCTCAGTACTGATGCATCTTGACCCTTGTTGGTATTCCAAATGCTGAAACGCATCCATTTGGCTGAGTAAGCCCTTCTGGTGGATGGTCTGCGGGCTTCTGTTAGTATCCGCTGAACTTCCTTGGAGAGAGATAAATTGAGGTTATTTATGTGATCTTCCAAGCTGTTAGCTGTAGAGTCTGGAGGTTGGGATGAGCTGTCCTGAAGTTGTGTTGAGTCAACAGTTGAGGCCATTTGGGAAGGGCCCACGGTTTGTTGTGATATATGCTCCGTAGTAGTGGGTACCAGTGTTGTCTCGGCCAGTTCGGAGCTATTAGGATTCCCTTTGGCTGCTCTGCTTTGATTTTTAGTAACACTGTGGTCATCAGTGGCAGAGGTGGAAATGCATAGATGACTAGGGAGCTCCAGTTGAATGAGAGAGCATCTATCTTCCATGCTTGTGGATGATTTGTCCTTGAACAGAACTTTTGTAGTTGATGATTGAGCTGGGAGGCAAATAGGTCTACGTCTGGCCTGCCCCATGCCGAGGTTAGTTGTGCAAAGATGTCTGGATGTAACCTCCATTCGTGTGGGTCTAGGAAATTCCTGCTTAGACTGTCCGCCAGAGCATTGTCTCTGCCTGGAACAAATTGGGACTGTAGCTGTATGTTCAGACTCAGTGATTTTTCCCAAAGATTCATTGTTGGCCTGCAAAGGGGGTAAGAGTGAGTACCTCCCTGCTTGTTTATGTACCACATCACAGTGGTGTTGTCTGTCCTTATTAGAAGGTGGCCTTGATGAAGTTGATGTCCAAAGGCCTCGATGGCATGCATTACTGCCAGCATCTCTTTTTGGTTGATATGCAGATGTTCTTCCTTTGGATTCTATTGTCCTTGAATACATCTGCCTTCCATGTGTGCCCCCCATCCATGGTCTGAGGCGTCTGTGGTAATGGTCTGTGTTGTCTGAGGTTTTTTGAACGGCATGCCTGCATTTGACTGACTTGCTGAGGCCCACCATAGAAATTCCTTTTGAAGACATGGAATGAGTGGGATAATTGCTTCTAGGTTGTTGTTGTGCTGAGACCATAAGCTCTTTAGATACCATTGAAGTTTTCTCATGTGTAGTCTTGCTAGTGGGACCAGGAGAATGCAAGATGCCATGAACCCCAGGGCCTGTAGGAATCTCCTTGCAGTCATCTGGGAGAGTTTTGCTAAACTTTTGAAGTAATGAGTTAACTGCTCTTGCTTGTCTTCTGTCAAGTAGGCCATTTGAGATGCTGTGTCTAGTTTGGCTCCTAAGAAAGTTATTTGCTGGGATGGTAGCAGTCTTGACTTTTGAAAGTTGACTGTGTATCCCAAAGCCTGTAGCAAGTGTATGACATAATTCAAGTTTTTGTCAAGGTTAGTTCGTTGTCCGCTTGTATGAGGCAATCGTCCAGGTAGGGGTAGATTTGAATCCCCTGGAGTCTGCAATGAGCAATTACTGATGCCAGGCATTTCGTGAATACTCTGGGCAGTAGATAAGCCAAAGGCAATGCTGAGAATTGATAATGCTCTGGCCCTGCAAGAAATCTGAGGTATCTTCTGCAGCTGTGTCTGATAGGGACATGCAGGTATGCCTCCTTGAGGTCCAGAGTAATCAGCCAAGACCCCTTGCCCAGCATGGGAAGGAGCTGCTGTAAGGTCAGCATTTTGAACTTTGGTACTATGAGAAAAGTGTTTAAAGCGGACAAGTCCAGTATCGGTCTCCATTGATTTTGTTTTCTTGGAACAAGGAACAGTCTTGAGTAAAACCCCTGACCTTGTTCTTGTTGAGGCACTTTTTCTATTGCTTTGATCTGAGCCAGCAGAGAAATTTGCTTGATAGCCTCTGCCTTTTGATTTTGTGGAAGGTTTGGCATGCCTTGCTTTCTTGGTAAGGTATGAAAATAGAACCTGTAACCATGATCTATAATGTCCAATATCCATTTGTCTTTTATCAGTTTGTGCCAATTTTCTGAGAACAGAGATAACTTTCCTCCCAAAGGGGCTTGTTCTTGCTCCTTGGTCGGAAAAGTTAGAGTCAAGTCATTGAGATTGTCCCCGAGTGACAGGGGAAACCCCTGTGTCACCTCTTTGGTTTGTTGGTTGCCATTGGCGTCCCCTGTAGGATCCTCTATATTGCCCTCTGCCACGGGGACGCCTGTTCTTGCCCCTCTGAAATTTTTCTTGATTTGGGAATGACCATTTTTTAGAAGGCCAGTTCCTGCTGAACCTGGGGGGCTGAACCTGGAGAAAATCTTTGACTGTCTGAACTGACTTGGCTTTTTCTTCAATGGTGTTTAACACATCTTTAGCATTATCCCCAAAAAGTTTGTTCTTTTCCAAGGGAGCATCCAGTAGTTTTGCCTTAACATGATCCGGTAAGGGTTGCTCTTTTAACCATGCATGTCTACGAATGACAGCTCCTGTCATAGCTGCCCTACATGAAGATTCCAATGCATCATATCCACACTGCAGAAAATGATTACTAACCTGCTGAGATTTATGGACAGTCTCCTGCAAAGACTTCCTATCTAAAGGGTCAGGAGAGGCTAATTTTTTCTGTTAATCATCCAACAGGGAATCCTGGTATTGAAACATATGAGACAGACAATTGAGAGCTCTCATAGTTAAGGTAGTAGAGGTGTAAACCTTCTTCCCCCATCTCTCTAAGGACCTTGCCTCTCTGTCAGAAGGCAAAGGATTTTTGGAAGTGGTAGCAGTAATCCCCTTAGGCCCCTGGGAAATAGTTTCTAAGTCTACAGCATGGGCCCTAAAGAAATGAGAATGGGTTTCAGGGACCCTATAATATCTGCCAGGCTTGACAGGAGCCGGGGGCAGAGAATCAGGGGTAGCACTGGAGTCAGAGTTAAGGTCATCCAACACATCAAGCACAGGAGGAATAGCTAAGGGTCTGTGTTGTGGCTTTTTAAGGAAAGTCCGAAGGCGCTTCCTGGAATCAGAAAATTCCTGACCTTGCCACTGGAAATGCTCCCTCATGGAATGTAGAACTTTCCCAAAAGAAATATCCTCAGTAGGAGAGGCCGAAGGAATGGAGTCCTCTGCATCCGAATCCTCGAAAGTCTGAAAAGGGGGTTCCTGGGATTCGGAAAGCACAGAGTCCCCAGAATCTTCATCTGAAGAAAGGGGGTCAGGTGGTTCAACCCTGGGCCTCTTATCAGGAGGAGGCTGGGATCCTCTCTCAGGATGGGCCTGGGAGCCTCTGATCATAGAAATTAGATCTGCGGCCAAGGACATAATCTGAGCTTCAGGGTTAGGCTGAGGCAAGGTTTTAGCTGAGTGATGCTTGGCCTGGCTTGCAGGCCTGGCCTGGCTTGCTGCCTTAGCACGTGTGTAGGCCTTGATAGACATAGACATGGGAGGCCTAGCAGCCCCACGTGCAGGGGTAACCTTATCCACAGCAATGGTCTCGGGCATTTCCTCGGTTGCAGTATCCGGAGGAAAAACAAAAATTGGCGTCGGTGTGGCCTCCGGTGTCGGAGGTATCGGTAGTGCAGTGTCTTCGGTTCCAAGCGGTGGAATAACCGCCTCAGAGGGAACCGGGGCACTTGCGGTAAGTTTTGGCGTGGAGTCGGAGGAAGTCGCGGGCCGAGAAGGTCGGCCCCGGTTTTTCCGTTTTTTAGAAGTATGTGTAGTCGGTTGTTCCGACGGCATAATGTAAGCAAACTTTTCGCCAAAAAAGTCTTCAGCGAACTCCGCCCGGCACCTGAGAGTGCGCTTATTGAAGCGAGTACAGGCGGCACAGGCCGAGACGTCGTGGTCTGGGCCAAGGCAAGGGAGGCAGTAAGAATGGAAATCCTTATGAGGTATTTGTTTACCACAAGACAAACAATTATTTACTTTTTCAGTTAATTCTGACATCGGCTGAGGCAAGAAAAGGTCCCCAACGGGGTACTTAGCTTTTTTGATGTCTTCGGATTTGAAGAATACAGGAGCTGACCGACCGGCACTTGCGAACTGCTTCTGCTTCGGGCACCGCGCGGCAAGAAAGACTGAAGAAGACGGCGTCGGCTGATACTTATATACTCCAGCCGCACTGACGTTGGAGAGAAATGCGACATCGGACCCAGACTTTGGAATCCGGCCGACCGAGGGCTGCCTGAGGAAGGACAACCCATATGTTATGACTGCAGTTGCATTCTTGAAGGACATCTAGCATGATCGTGGCAGCCATGGTCCCTAACAACTTGAGGACCACTTTTGCCTTGACCTTCCTCAATGGTAGTAATGGTAGTAAGGCGTAGACCTGCTGTTGTAGAGCCTGAATTCTCTCTTCTGGTAAGAAGGCCCTCAAGAGCACTGTATCTAGTTTACCTCCGATAAAAGTGACATGCTGCGAGGGCAACAAATGCAGATTTTTCCCAATGTAGAGTAATTCCTAACCTTTGGCACAGTGTAATTGTGGCGTCCCTGGAGCCAGTCATCCAGGTACGGAAACACTTGTAATAACTGATGTCTCAAGTGAGCCGTTACCACTGCCATACATATGGTGAGCACCCTGGGGGCTGTGGTGAGACCAAAGGGCAGGGCACAAAAAGTACAGTTGTGTACACTTACCATAAATGTAGATGTTAGAGTTTATTCACTGATGCAGTCATTACATTTGGGTAATCTGCTGGCAGGTTGCCTTCAGTCGGCCTGAATTCCAAAGTCTTGGGTCCTGCGTCAGTTGCCATCTCCTCTTCCATGACATCAGGTCATCAGGGGGTATAAAACAAGCAGCCAATGCCATTTTCTTTAGTTTTTCTTGCCCCAGATGGCAGGTGCCCCAAAAAGGTAGCAAAAAATAAATAAATAAATAAATAAATAAATTAAAAAATATATATATATATATATATATATATATATATATATATATATATATATGACACACACACACACACACACACACACATATAAACTATATATACATGCATCAATACAAACTTTACCTTCATCTACAAGCAAATACACCGCAAAGGTTGTAGAAGATAGAAAAGGAAAGATAAACTGCAGAATGTAAGGGGGATGGCAGGTGGGTAACGGACTGCAACAGTGAATACACTCGAACACCTACATTTATGTAAGTGTACACAACTGTACAATGTTCTTCGTGTTTCACTGTTGCAGTCATTACATTTGGGTAGAATTGCAAAGCTATGGATGGGAGGCTAGAGCTAAACAGTACTAGGGGCGGCTATAAGGCCCTGCAGAAAGTACAGTTTTGTACCTACCATAAATGTAGATGTTCGAGTGCTAATACAGCTGCAGTCATAACAGATGGGTTATCCTGCCATCAGGCGGGTCCTCGGTCGGCCGAATTCCAAAGTCTAGGTCCGGCGTCGGTTGTCGTCGCTTCTTCCCTGACGTCAGTGCGACAGGGGTATAAAGGAACCAGCCAACGCCATTTTCTTCAGTTTTTCTTGCCCCAGATGTCAGGCGCCCCCAGAAGGAAGGCAATACATAAATTTGTGTAGTAATGCAGTGCAATGTAATCAAAATACAGTAGTTGCAAGCAAATACATCATAAATGAATACCCCAATCAAGTTGTATGAGGATGTGTTAGCCTATAGGCCTGTTCCAAGAGGGGAAGGAGGGAGGGAAACCTGGACTGCAGCTGTATTAGCACTCGAACATCTACATTTATGGTAGGTACAAAACTGTACTATGTTCATCGTGCATACAGCTGCAGTCATAACAGATGGGTAGAATCCCAAATCTAAGAAAGGGGTGGTAGGCACTAGGAGGAACTAGAAGGAGCCAAAATGCCCTGCAAGACTGCAGTGGCAAAGCCTGCTCTGGATTTGGAGTATAATAGTAGGTTGTAGTGCTTGGAGAAGGTATGCACAGAACTCCAAGTGGCTGCTTCCAAAATATCCTTGGTAGGAACTCCTCTGAGGAAAGCTGCAGAGGTGGCTGTGGCCCTGGTGGAATGAGTTCCAATGCCTGTAGGTACAGCTTTGCCATGAAAGGAATAGCAAAAGCGTATGCAGTGGGCTATCCATTTTGAGATTGTCTGTTTGGAAATTGGCTTTCTTTGAGCTCCTGCAGCATAGGACACAAAGAACTGTTCTGATTTCCTGAAAGGCTTTGTTCTGTCCAAATAATAATGCAGTTGTCTGTGGATGTCCAATGAATGTAGCAATCTCTCCCCTTTGTTTTGAGGATTAGGATAAAAAGTAGATAAATGTATGGCCTGACAAAGCTACCCTGGATACCACTTTAGGCATAAAGGACAGATTGGTTCGTAAGGAAACTCTGTCCTGATGGAAGATAAAAGGCTGGACCGCCATGAGAGCCTGTAGTTCTGAAACTCTACGAGCTGAGGTGATAGCCAGAAGGAAAGTTGTTTTCCAGGACAAATATTGCAAATCTGATGAGGCAGCTGGCTCAAAGGGAGGCAAGGTCAATTTTTCCAGAATGAAATTAAGATCCCAAGGTATTGGTTGTTTCCTTGGAGGTTTTAGATTCTTAGCCCCTCTGAGCAACTGTCTTAAAAGAGGGTGAGAGAATAAAGGTGGATCAGTGTTGTATTCTGCAGAAATGGCTGAGGCATGGATTTTGATGGAGGAGAATGAAAGTCCACTGCTTAGCAGCTCAGCCAAATATTGTAGTATTTGAGGTAAATTCAGTTTTCCAGGATCCTGGCCCTTTTTCTCATTCCAGATACAAAACCGTTTCCATTTTGCGGAGTAAGCTTTTCTAGTTGATGGCCTTCTGGCCTCCAAAATGACATCCTGCACCTCCTTGGAGAGTAGGGCCTGTTGTGATGCTAAGGAATCTTCCATGTGGCTAGATTGAGTGTTTTTAGCTGGCTGTGAAGAGTTTTGAAGCTGTGCTGAGTGAGAAGAAGAGGCATTAGAGGCAGGGTCCATGGTGGGGAATGCGTCAGGTTCCTCAGGAGTGGGTACCAGTGTTGCCTTGGCCAGTCCGGAGCAATGAGAATCATCTTTGGTCTGTCTGCTCTGGTTTTCAATAGGACTTTGGGCAGCAGAGGAAGGGGTGGGAAGGCATAAACTGTCATTGATGTCCAACTGAAAGAGAGAGCGTCCACTCTCCAGGCCTTTGGATGGAAAATCCTTGAGCAGAATTTTGTCAATTGGTGATTTTTGTGGGAGGCAAAGAGATCGATGTCTGGCCTTCCCCATTCTTGGATTATTTCTGTAAAAACTTTTGGATGCAATTTCCACTCGTGTGGATCTGTCATATTCCTGCTTAGGTTGTCTGCCAGCGTGTTTTCCTTGTCTGGCAAGTACTGTGCTTGTAGTTCCATTTGTAAGTCCATGGCCATGTTCCAAAGTGACATGGCCAGTCTGCATAGGGGGTAAGAATGTGTTCCTCCCTGTTTGTTTGTGTACCACATAACTGTGGTGTTGTCCGTTCTTATCAATAGTTGACCTGGTTGTAGAAGGTCCTTGAAAGCTATTATAGCATTTATTACTGCTAGCATTTCCTTTTGATTGATGTGAAGGTGCTTTTCTTTTTGGGACCATTTGCCCTGAATGCACCGATCTGTCATGTGCGCCCCCCCAGGCGTACTCCAAGGCGTCTGTTGTGATGACTTGATTTGCTTGAGGCTTGATGAATGGGAGACCTGTGTTTGTTTGACATGCATGAGCCCACCACAGAAATTCCTTTTGCAGACATGGAATTAGTGGTATTATTGTTTCCAAACTGTGGCTGTGTTGAGACCATATGTTTTTCAGGTACCATTGTAGTTTCCTCGTATGCAACTTTGCACATGGGATTAGTAAGATGCAAGATGCCATGAATCCCAGAGCCTGCAGGATTTTCCTTGCAGTTAGCCTGGTGCAATTTGTTAGTGCTCTGAAGTATTGAATTAGTTGCCCCTGCTTCTCTGGCGTGAGGTAGGCCATCTGGGTGTTTGTGTCCAAATTGGCACCCAGGAAAATTATCTTCCGAGAGGGTATTAGCCTTGATTTCTTTTTGTTGACTGTGTATCCCAGAGAGTTCAACAACATTATTACATAAGCCAGATGTTTCAGAAGAATGTACTTGCTGTCCGCTTGGATCAGGCAGTCGTCCAAATAGGGGTATATTTGTATCCCTTGAAGTCTGCAGTAGGCAATTACTGATGCCAGGCATTTTGTGAATACTCCGGGCACAGTAGATAAGCCAAAGGGCAATGCAGAGAATTGATAATGGGTTGAACCTGCAAGAAATCTGAGGTACCTTCTGCAATTTTGTCTGATTGGGACATGCAGGTATGCCTCCTTGAGGTCCAATGTTACCAGCCAAGACTCCTTGCCCAGCATGGGAAGAAGTTGCTGTAGAGTGAGCATCTTGAATTTTGGTACAAGTAGAAATGTGTTTAGGATGGACAGGTCCAAAATAGGTCTCCAATATTTTCCCTTCCTTGGTACCAGAAATAGCCTGGAATAAAAACCTTGACCTTGTTCGTGCGTAGGTACCTCTTGAATAGCTTTCATGTTTATGAGATCTGTAATTTGCCTTTGTGCCTCTGCCCTTTGATTGTGTGGCAGGTTTGGCATGCCTCTCATTTTTGGAAGGGTGTGAAAATGGAATTTGTAGCCTCTGTTTATAATGTCCAGGATCCATTTGTCCTTTGTGACAATATGCCAATTTTTTGAAAATAATGCCAGCTTTCCTCCTAAGGGGGCTGCCATTTGAGACTTGCTTGGCATGCAAAGGGGAAAGTCATTGGGTTTGCTTTCTGAAAGACTGCGAGTTATCCTCACCACCTCTTTGTGTAGGAGCTTGCCACTGTCTGCCTCTATACGATCCTTGGGATTGTCCTCTGCCCCTCAGGCGCCTGTATCTGCCTCTTTGGCGTCTGTCCGTGGCAGGAAAGGACCAGTTTTTGGAAGGCCAATTTCTACTAAAACGTGGGGGTTGTACCTGTAGAAAATCTTTCACAGTTTGCATTGATTTAGCCTTTTCCTCCATTTTCCTTAATACCTCCTCAGCATTAGCACCAAATAGTACATCCTTTTGAAGAGGGCCCAGTAATTTAGCTTTAACATGATCAGGCAAGGCTTGTTCCTTGAGCCAGGCATGCCTACGTATGACTGATCCTGTAACAGCAGCTCTACATGAGGCCTCTAGAGCATCAAAACCACATTGTAAGGTATGCTTACCCACTTGTTCTGCACTATGCATCAAATCCTGCAACTCCCTCAAGTCTGGTTGTTCAGGTTGTGACATTTTACTTTTCAATTGTGATAGCAAAAACTGTTGGTATTTTAGCATATGGAACTGACAGTTTAAGGCCCTCATGGCTAAGGTAGCTGAGGTATATACCTTTTTTCCCCACCTTTCTAAGGATCTGGAGTCTCTCTCGGAAGGTAATGGATTTTTAGCAGTGGAGACCTTAACTCCCTTGGGGCCCTGTGAGATGGTTTCTGGGTCAGCAGCATGGCTTTTGTATAGAAATTGGTGTGAGTCAGGAACCCTGTAGTACCGGTCAGGCTTAACTGGAGCTGGAAGTAGAGAGTCTGGGTTAAGGCAGGCCTCCGAGTAATCATCTAGGATGTCCAAGACAGGAGGTATAGCCAGAGGCCTGTGTTGAGGTAGCAAGAGAAATTCCCTAAGCCTTTTCTTGGAATCTGAATAATCTTGGCCTTCCCAGTAGAAGTGTTCCCTTAAGGTATGCAAAGTTTCCCCAAATAAGTAATCCTCAGGGGGGGGATACAGAAGGGATGGACTCCTCCGCATCAGAGTCTTCAAAAGGGGAGTAAGAATGTTCCTGATCATCAGAGTGCTCTGAAATAATGGAGCCCTGATCAGAAGAGGGGAAATCTTCCTCCACTCTGGGCCTTTTGTCCGGTGGGGGCTGAGAACCTCTGATAAGAGTAATTAAATCCTCAGCCATTTTAAGCATCTGTTTCTTAGGCACGTGGTCTGTAGATGGGCCCTGTGTAGCTTGTCTCAGAGTGCAAGGCTGCTTTAGACTTAGTGAAAGCCTTGATGGAGAAAGAAGAGGAAGGTCTGAAGACACCTTGAGTGGAGGTGGACCTGTCCACATTCTGAGTTTCAACGCCAAGAGTGGCTTCGGTATCTGTAGCCAGGGTGTGGGCCGAGGAGCCTGCGACCTCGGGCACAGGAGACACTGCCAAAGAAGTGTTGTCGGTAGTCAGGGGCTGCGTAGGCGCCTCGCTGAGAACCGGACCACATGTAGTCGGCTTAGGCGTGGTGTCGGTAAAGGCCGCGGACCTCGTGTGCCGGTCCTTATCTTTGCGTTTTTTAGACAAATCTGGAGTCGGAGTATCCGACGACATAATATAATTAAATGCTTTCCCAAAATAATGCTGGGCGAACTCCGCCCGACGCTTAATGGTGCGCTTGTTGAATGTAGCACAAAAGCGACAGACCGAGACGTCGTGGTCTAGGCCTAAACAAGGTATACAGAGGGAATGGAAATCCTTATGCGGTATTTGCTTCCCACAAGAAATACAATTATTAACTTTGTCTGACATCTATCTGAGCCAAGAAAAGTTTCCCCAACGGGGTACTTAGCTTTCAAGAAGACTTCGGTTTCCAAATTTTTGTAATCTCAGGAGCTGGCCGACCGGCACTTGCGAACTGCTTCTGCTTCAGGCACCGCGCGGCAAGAAAGACTGAAGAAAATGGCGTCGGCTGGTTCCTTTATACCCCTGTCACACTGACATCAGGGAAGAAGCGACAACCGACGACGGACCTAGACTTTGGAATTCGGCCGACCGAGGACCCGCCTGACGGCAGGAGAACCCATCTGTTACGACTGCAGCTGTATGCACGATGAACATCTGCAGTGGCAAAGCCTGCCCTGGACTTAGAGAGGAAAATGATAATGCTTTGTAAAGGTGTGAACAGAAAGTACAGTTGTGTACCTACCATAAATGTAGATGTTCGAGTGTATTCACTGTTGCAGTCATTACTCTTGGGTTATCCTGCTGGCAGGCTACCCTCAGTCGGCCAGAATTCCAAAGTCTAGGTCCGGCGTCGGTTACTGTCGCCTCTTCCCTGACGTCAGTGCGCCAGGGTATAAAAGATGCAGCCGACTCCATTTTCTTCAGTTTTTCTTGCCCCAGATGTCAGGTACCCCAAAAAGGTAGACTGAAAAATATACCAATAAGAAATGCATGCACAAAAATAACATTTCCTTGCTACAAGCAAATACACCAAAAAGGTTTTATAGGATAGAGAAGTGCAGATAAGTCCCAGCAAAGAAAAGGGGGATGGTCGGTGGGTAACCTGGACCGCAACAGTGAAAACACTCCAACATCTACATTTATGGTAGGTACACAACTGTACTATGTTCATCGTGTTTCACTGTTGCAGTCATTACTCTTGTGTAGAATCCCAAAGCTGAGGATGGGTTTCTGGCCTAAATAGGACTAGGAGAGGCTATGAGGCCCTGCAGAACTGCAGTGGCGAAGACTGCTCTGGACTTAAGAGTAGAGAGGCAAGAGGTAGTGCTTTGTAAAGGTGTGCAATGAACTCCAAGTTGCAGCCTCTAAGATATCTTTGGTTGGTACTCCTCTGAGGAAGGCTGCTGAAGTGGCTGCTGCTCTGGTGGAATGAGGCCTAATGCCCTTAGGCACTGATTTGCCATGTTGAAAATAGCAGAAACGGATGCAATGACCTATCCATTTAGAAATAGTCTACCTTCTCTTGTGATCCTGCAGCATATGACACTAAAAGTTGCTCAGTCTTTCTGAAAGCTTTAGTTCTGTCCAAGTAGAAGCGCAACTGCCTGTGTATGTCCAAAGAACGCAGAATTTTCTCACCCTTGTTCTGTGGATTTGGGTAAAAGGTAGGCAAGTGAATGGTTTGGCGAGGGCCACACTGGACACCACCTTAGGCAAAAATGAAGGGTTTGTCCTCAGAGAAACCCTGTCTGGATGAAAAATGATAAAAGGTTCTACAGCCATGAGTGCATGTAACTCCGCGACTTTCCTTGCAGAGGTTATTGCTAAGAGCAGAGCTGTTTTCCAGGATAAGAATTTTAGATCTGTGTTGATGCTGGCTCGAAAGGAGGCAGTGTGAGTTTTTCCAAAACATAACTGAGGTCCCAGGCCGGAATTGGTGCTCTCCTTGTAGGCCTAATGTTTTTGGCCCCTCTGAGGTACTGCCTTATTAAAGGATGAGAAAAGATAGGTTGTTCCGTATTGTAATGTGCTGAAATGGCAGAGGCATGAATCTTAATTGATGAGAAAGAAAGGCCTTTGTTCAGCATCTCAGTTAGGTACTGTAAAATCTGAGGAATATTTGGTACAGACGTGTCAATGCCTTGTTCCTGGTTCCAAGCAAAGAATCTCTCCCATTTTTCTGCATAAGATTTTCTGGTACTGGGCCTCCTGGCCTCCAAGATAACATCCATAACAGCTTTTGAAAGAGGAGTGTTCTGAATGGCTACATTATCTGCCATGCTGCCAGATTTAAGGTCCTGAGTTGGCTGTGCAGGATCTGATTGTTTTGTTGGGTCAGCAATTGAGAAGTTTGAGGCAATATCCATGCTGGACCTTGAGACAAGCTCTATAGGATTGGGTACCAGTGCTGGCGTGGCCAGTCTGGTGCAATCAATATAATTTTTGGCTTCTCTTGCCTGACCTTTAGGAGTACTCTGGGAAGGAGAGGCAGTGGGGGAAAAGCATATACTGTTAGACTTTTCCAGCTGAATGATAGAGCGTCCACTTTCCATGCTTGCTTGTGATAAATCCTTGTGCAAAATCTCTGCAATTGACAGTTGTGAGGGGAGGCAAATAGATCTATGTCTGGGCATCTCCATTTCCTTATTATCATGCTGAAGACTTGTGGATCCAGTTTCCATTCGTGGGGATCCATGAGGTTTCTGCTTAGTCTGTCTGCCAGAGTATTTGTTTTTCCTGGCAGGCATTATGCTCGCAGGTGAACTTGAAAAGCCAATGCTGTGTCCCATAAGGTCATTGCTTGTCTGCAGAAGAGGTATGAATGTCTACCTCCCTGCTTGTTTATGTACCACATGACCGTAGTGTTGTCTGTCTTTATCAGTAACTGTCCAGGATGAAGAAGGTCCTTGAAAGCTGTCAGGGCATTTTGAACAGCTAGCATCTCATTTTGATTGATGTGAAGATGCATCTGGTTTGCAGGCCATGTGCCCTGAATACATTTTCTTGTCATATGGGCCCCCTAGGCATAATCTGATGCATCCGTTGTCAGTGTCTGTCTGGCTGTGGGTAAACTGAATGGCAGACCCTTGTTGTGGTGACAGGCTTCTGCCCACCATCAAAACTCCTGTTGTAGGCAGGGAAATTAGTGCAATTACTGTCTCCAGGCGGTGGCAATGCTGAGTCCAAACACTTTTCAGATACCATTGTAATTTCCTCATATGCAGTCTGGCATATGGAATTAGTAGAATGCAGGATACCATGAAACCCAAGGCCTGCAGTATTTTCCTTGCAGATAAGTGGGTTTTTGTTGCCAATTTCTTGAAGTAAGTAGTCAGTTGTTTTTGCTTGTTTGGCGTGAGATAAGCCCATCTGGGCAGTTGTATTTAAGCTTGCACCCAGGAATATTATCTCTTTAGACGGCACTAGTTTTGATTTATATTCATTTACTGTGTACCCTAGGCCAATTAGTAATCTTTTTACAAATGCCAGATGCTTTAGAAGAGTGTCTTTGTTCTCTGCTTGAATTAGGCAGTCATCCAAGTAGGGATATATTTGAATTCCTTTTTGCCTGCAAAATGCAATTACTGGTGCCAGGCATTTTGTGAAGACCCTGGGCGCAGTAGATAAGCCAAAGGGCAGTGCAGAGAATTTGTAATGCATTGAGCCAGTTATGAATCTGAGGTATCTTCTGCAAGATTGTCTGATTGGGACATGCAGGTATGCGTCTTTTAGGTTCAAAGTTATGAGCCAAGCAGTAGCTGCTCTAGAGTCAACATCTTGAATTTTGGAACTTCCAGAAACGTATTTAGTATAGACAGGTCCAGAACTGGTCTCCAGGTTTTGTCCTTCCTGGGTACTAGGAAAAGTCTGGAGTAAAATCCTTGTCCCTGCTCTTGTTGTGGTACTTGCCGAATGGCCCACATGTCCATGAGGGCTGTAATTTGCTTTTGTGCCTCTGCCCATTGATTGTGCGGCAGGTCTGGCATGCCCTTTGGCCTTGGTAGTGTGTGAAAATGGAACCTGTAGCCTTGGGACACTATGTTCAGGGCCCATTTGTCTTGGGTAACAATTTGCCAATTTGATGAAAAAAAGTGCTAGTTTTCCCCATAAAGGGGCTGTCAAAAGAAAACTGCTTGGAATTGGTAGAGGAAAGTCATTGGGACTGTTTCCTGTAAGGTTGTGATTTGTCTTCTCATTTTGGAGGTAGAAGCACCCCATTGTTTAGGCCTGTATGAGCCTTGGGGCTGAGATCTGCCTCTGGGACGCCTGTATCTGTCTCTTTGTGGTCTGTCTGAGACTGGAAAGGACCAATTTTTACAAGGCCAATTCCTGCTACACCTGGGTGGCTGTACCTGTAAGAAATCTTTGACTGTCTGCATGGATTTTGCTTTATCCTCCATTTTTTTCAAGACCTCCTCTGCTTTAGTACCAAACAAAGTATCATGCTGTAATGGTGCATCTAATAATTTTGCTTTAACATGATCAGGCAGGTTCTGTTCCTTTAACCAAGCAGGCCTTCTAATAACAGAACCTGTAACAGCGGCCATGCAAGAGGCCTCCAGTGAATCATAACCACATTGCAAAGTATGCTTTCCACTTGTTCAGTTGCCTGCAATAAATCCTGCAATTCCTTGTTCTCTGAACATTCAGTATTTGTCAACATTTTCTGCTTAAGTAGTGACATTAAATATTGCTGATATTTAAGCATATGAAACTGACAATTTAAAGCCCTTACAGCCAGGGTGGCAGAAGTGTAAACTTTCCCCCCCCCCTCTGTCTAGAGCCCTAGAATCCTTATCAGAGGGGACAGGGTCTTTTGCAGTGGAAGCTTTAACCCCCTTGGGACCCTGAGATGCAGTTTCTGGGTCAGCAGCGGGGTTTTTATATAGGAATTTATGAGAATCCGGGACCCTGTAGTATCTGTCTGGCTTAGCAGGTGCAGGGGGTAAACAGTCAGGGGACAGACCGGACTCTGAAAATACATCTACAATGTCTAGAACAGGTGGAATAGCAAGGGGTCTGTGCTGAGGAAGAAGCAGAAAGTCTCTGAGCCTTTTCTTAGATTCAGAATAATCTTGGCTCTCCAAGTGGAAATGCTCCCTCATAGTATGCAGTGTTTCCCCAAAAGAATAATCCTCAGGAGGAAAGGCTGAAGGAATGGATTCTTCAGCATCAGAATCCTCATAGGGAAGCATGGAATAATCCTGTTCAGAGGAGGAATCAGAGGAAATAGAAACCTGATCAGAAGAATCATACTCTGTCTCTTGCCTAGGCCTCTTATCAGGAGGGGGATGGGAGCCCCTGATCAAAGTAATTAGGTCTTCGGCCATTTTGAGCATCTGTTTTTTAGGCATGGAAGTCTGAGTAGGAGAATGCTGTACTTGTTTCTTTGTCTTTAGAGCTGCTTTAGTCTGTCTTTGAAGCTGAAGATGGCTTAATATATAGTTGTGTAGGTCTGAAGACACCCTCAGAAGCAGATGCCTACTCAGCGGCTCCAGACCCATCTGAGGGAATAGTTTCCGTAGGCCCAATACCCTGAGTTTTCACAGGCCTCGGTGTCTCCACGTGGCTGTCTGATACAGCCTGTGGCTCTGAGGTAGCAGGTGCCAGGGGCTGCGAAATCACCTCACTGAGAACCGGTGACTGGCCTAGAAGAGGCTTCGTCGTCGGTTTTGGACCTTGGATGCCTGTCTTTTTCTTTGTCTTTGAGTGTTTTAGAAATTCTGGTCGTCGGTTGTTCCAACAGCATTATGTAATTAAACCTTTGGCCAAAATAATGTAAAGCAAAATCAAACCGACGTTTAATAGTGCGTTTGTTGAATCTAGCAAAAAACCGACTAGTAACGTCGTGGTCAGGGCCTAGGCAAGGAATACAGTAAGAGTGAAAGTCGTTACGAGGTATTTGCTTCTCACAAGAAATACAATTATTAACTTTTTCTGACATCGGTCTGGAGCAAGAAAAAGTTTCCCCAACAGGGTACTTAGCTTTATTGAAGACTTCGGTTCTGAAACTCGATTTTGAAAATCACAGGAGTCGGCTGACTGGCACTTGCGAACTGCTTTTGCTTCGGGCACCGCGCGGCAAGAAAGACTGAAGAAAATGGCGCCAGTTGCATCTTTTATACCCCTGGTGCACTGACGTCAGGGAAGAGGCGACAGCAACCGACGCCGGACCTAGACTTTGGAACTCGGGCTGACTGCGGGTAGCCTGCCAGCAGGATAACCCCAAGTGTAATGACGGCAACAGTGAAACACGATGAACATCTGCGGCCTTGCAGGAGGCCTCTAAGGAATCAAAACCACATTGCAAAGTATGCTTTCCAACTTGTTCAGCTGTATGCAATAATTTCTGCAATTCTTTATTTTCTGCACATTCAGAAATCAACATCATTTTCTGTTTCAGCAATCCCATAACATGTTGATACTTGAGCATATGAAAATGGCAGTTTAAGGCCCTAATTGCCAAGGTTGCAGATGTATAAACCTTCTTTCCCCATATTATCCAGTGCCCTTGAATCTCTGTCAGAAGGGGTAGGATTTTTTGCTGTTGAGGCCTTAACTCCCTTTGGACCCTGTGAAATAGTTTCAGGGTCAGCAGCAGGGTTTCTAAATAAAAGTTTGTGTGAGTCAGGGACCCTGTAATATCTGTCAGGCTTGCTGGGAGCCGGAGGTAAGGAGTCAAGCTGGACTCCGAAAACACATCATCCACAATGTCTAAACAGGGGGTATGGCTAAAGGCCTGTGCTGAGGGAGAAGGAAATTGAGCCTCTTTTTTGATTCTGAGAAATCTTGACTCTCGCAGTGAAAATGCTCCCTCAAAGAATGCAAGGTTTTTCAAAATGAATAATCCTCAGGAGGTGATGCAGATGGGATAGATTCCTCTACATCAGAATCCTCATAGGGAGGTATAGATAATTCGTGATCAGAAGAGGAATCAGAAGAAATAGAAACTTGATCTGAAGATTCATAATCAGTGTCTTGCCTAGGCCTCTTATAAGGAGGGGGTTGGGAACCCCTGATCAAGGTAATAAGGTCTTCAGCCATTTTGATCATCTGTTTTTTTAGGCATAGCAGCCTGTGCACGTGGCTCATACGTTGGTTTTTTAGCTTTAGAAGTTGCTTTTGTCTTTGGTTTTGCAGCTGTCGTCGGTTTTATATAAAAATGTTGAGGCCTGAATACACCTTCGGAACCCGGTGCCTGCTCAGCGGCTCCGGACCATTCCGAGGGAGAGACATCCGTGGGTACAATTAATTTGAGTATCTCACAGTGTCCTGGACTCCACATGGGTCTTGGTAGGGGCCTTCGACTCGAAATTAGCGGGCATCAGGGGCTGTGAAAGCACCTCACTGAGTACCGGCGACTGACTTAGGAGAAGCTTCGTCGGTTTTGGACCTCAACAGTCTGTCTTCTGTCTTTTTCCTTGTATTTTTTTGTGTACTCCGGTAGTCTGATTGCTATCAGACGACAATTCAGGTAGTTAAATCTGTTTCCAAAATATTTTGAGGCAAAAATATATCGACGCTTAATAGTGCATTGGTTAAATGTAGAACAAAACTGACAGCCAGGCACGTTGTGATCAGGGCCTAGGCAAAGAATACAGTATAAATGGAAATCCTTATGAGGTATTTGCTTCCCACAAGTAATACAATTATTAACTTTTTCTGACATCGGTATGGAGCAAGAAAAAAAGTTTCCCCAACGGGGTACTTAGCTTTAGTGAAGACTTCGGTTCTGAAACTCGAAAATTTCAGCAGTCAGCCGAC
The DNA here is from genome assembly GCF_019279795.1 of Protopterus annectens. Taxonomy (NCBI): domain Eukaryota; kingdom Metazoa; phylum Chordata; order Ceratodontiformes; family Protopteridae; genus Protopterus; species Protopterus annectens. Next base: position 84,226,875 of record NC_056738.1, on the reverse strand, counting down.
AGGCACTTTCAAACTGCTTCAGCTTCAGGCACCGTGCAGCAAGACTAAAGAAAATGGCATCGGCTGCTTGTTTTACACCCCTGATGACCTGACGTCATGGAAGAGGAGACAGCAACCGACGCAGGACCCAAGACTTTGGAATTCAGGCCGACTGAGGGCAACCTGCCAGCAGATTACCCAAATGTAATGACTGCAAAAGTGAAACACGAAGAACATCTGAAAATGACTGGCTCCCATCCAGAAGCGTAGATGACTTCTTGATGCCCTGTCCATCTTGATATGGTAGTAAGCATCTGAGGTCAATGGAGCACATCCACACATCTTTCCCTAACAGAGGGAGTATTGACTGTAAGGTGACCATGCGGAACTTGGACTTTTGTACATGTAGGTTCAATCGGCTGAGATCCAAGATGGGTCTCGGGTTCCCTGTTCTTTTTGGCACCAAAAAGAATCTGGAGTAAGTCCCTAATCCTACTTCGTCTGCGGGGACAGGCTGGATGGCTCTCTTTGAAAGCAACTTTTTTATTTCTAAAGTTGCAGAATCCCTCTGACCGGGTGGAACGTCTGGAATTCTCTTGGTTGGCAGGGGAGGAGAAGAGAAGGGAATATGATAACCTCTGGAAATTATCTTTAAAACCCACTCGTCTTGGGTGACGTTTTGCCAGGCTTCTGGCAATAAAGAAATGCGATCCCCAACCAGCTCCAGAGACGCACAGTTGGGCCTCCTTTCATAGGTTCATAGGTAGGTACTAGACTATCGGCCCTAGGGCCCATACAAGCCTAGCCAAAAAATGTACCCTGGCTTTCGCCACCCAAGAAATTTATTTTCCTGTGCCCCTGTCGAGCAGAGCCACAGAAGTGATCCTCGGGGTGAATTTCCCATCCAATCATCAAGATTTTTCTTGAAGAGTGCTAATGAGGAGCTCTGTTTGACATAGATAGGTAGTCTGTTCCAGAGTATGGGAAGTCTCTGGGACAGGAATCTATCCTTCCAGCATGTTCTGTTTATTGTGGTGACAAGGTTAGGTCCCTAGAGCATGTAGCTCGGAGGGACTGGGATTTATTTAAGTGGAGCATGTCCAACAGCTCTGGGTTTGACATAGCTTTGTATGTTAGGCAGAGATCGCCCCTGAGTAGGCGATATGCGATGGAGTAAAGCTGTAGTTTTTTTAGACGATCTGCATAGGGCATCTATTTGAGGCCAGTAAACCTCTTTGTGAGGTATTTCTGTGGTCTTTCCAGTTGATGTAGATGTCTTGTGAGGTACATACCAAAAGGGGCGTTGTACTCTATAATGGGTCTAATGAGTGATGAGTAGAGGGGAACAATGACCTCTTTTTTTCTGGATGAGAATCCTTTTGTGATGAGATGAGCCACGTAGAAGGATTTCCTAACCACTGTGGCGATGTGATTATCAAAGGAGAGACTACTGTCCACCTGTGTCCCAAGGTCTCTTACCACATTTTCGGCATTAAGTAGACTACCAGCTATGTGGTAGTTCATGGGTACAGAGTTTTTACCAAAGGGGATGACAATACACTTTTTGGCATTGAGCTTCAGGCCATGGCTTTGACACCAGGTATCTGTCTCAGTGAGTCCCTTTTGTAGTTTGTCCACATCATTAGGAGTTTCGATTATGGCTCCTAGTTTGCAGTCATCTGCAAACTTTGTTAGCCAAAGACCTTCTGTGTTGGCCTGCACTTCAGGGAAGTAGATACCAAACAGGAGAGGACCCAGGACTGAACCCTGTGGTACTCCACTTGTCACTGGTCTGATGTCGGATTTGGAATCCGCTACTTTCAGAGTGTGGGTTCTGTCCATGAGCCAGTTGGCAACCCATCTTGTGACATAGGGATTTATACCTAGTTTAGTGAGCTTATCTATAATTCCAGAGTGGGTGATGGTGTCAAAAGCCTTGGCAAGATCTAGATAAGCTGTGTGAATTATTTTACCCTCATCTATGGCTTTGGTGACTGCTTCAAAGAAGTCTATCACGTTTAGGAGACATGATCTGCCTTTTACAAATCCAAACTGGGTAGGGTCCAGAGTTTGGAGATTACCAATGTCTTTGTTTATGAGTTCCACGATGATGGGGCGGTAGTTCCCGGGGTCCGTCGTGGCTCCCCCTTTGTGGAGTGGGGTAACCGTCGCGGTGCGCCATTCAGTGGGTACAAAGCCCGAGGTGAGGCAATGATTGAACATGGTAATTAGGTAGGGTGCCAGTTCATTCTGTAGTTCGTGTAGAACGCAGCCTGGGATATTGTCAGGTCCCATGGAAGCTGTGTTCTTGGCTTTGGAGAGTGTGTTTTTACCTGTGCAGCCGTGATTATAGGAACTTTGCATTCTTCCGGTATAGAGATGGGCCCTCTAGGGGGTGAGGGGGGGGGGGGGTAAAGTTAGCACTGAACCTGTCTGCTAGGATGTTGGCAATATCAGTTGGTTCTGTATATTTAGTGCCATTGTGCTGTAACTCGGAGCAGATCTGAGTGTTCCCATTTAGATTCTTGACATAGCTATAGAATGCTTTGTGGTCGTCTTTAGAGTCAGTGGCAATTTTGTTTTCGTAACTAGCTTTGGAGGATTTTATGAGGGATCTCAGTTTCTTACTGAGGTTGACCAGGGAGTTCCTCCAGTGATTTTACTCTTTTTTGCAACAGTTTCTTTCTTCTGTTGTAGAGTTTGTTTATGGCAGAGCACCACCAGATTGGCTTCCTTTTTTTGGAGGATAACATCTTGGTTCTGTTAGGGATAGCATGATCCATGCACTCGTGTAAGTGCTTATAAACTGCATTTGTGTAGGATTCGGCAGTCATACCTCTATTGTCCGTCTGCATGGGTGTCATGAAGTTTGCCACTTCTGTCTTAAGAAGTGTGAAGTTGGCTTTGGAGAAGTTTTTTACGATGGTTTCCCTAATTGGGGCTGGGGGTGGGATATGGATGTCTAGGCTGATTAGCTTGTGGTCAGATTTGACCAACGAGGAATTGACCTCTGGTGTGGAACACCGGTTTCCCATGTTGGTAATGACCAGGTCTAGGATATTGTCGCCCCTGGTGGGGGTGTGACTAAGCTGATCCAAGGTGTTGGAATTTATGAATTCTAGAAAACGTTGAGCAAAAGAGTTGGTACATGAGTAGTTTTCCCAGTTAATGGTGGGGTAGTTGAAATCGCCCATTATTAGGGCGTTGGGTTGCACCCTAATACTTTCCAATGTATCAAGAAATGAGGAGTGTGAACCCTGGGGCATGGTGGGGGGTCTGTAGCTAGCTACAATTTGGATTGCAGTCTTGCCCAGAGTTAGTTGCACTTGGATAACCTCGGATGAATTATACTGTGCAACTAGCCTGGAGGTGTAGATATCCTTAATGAATATGGACACGCCTCCGCCTTTAGTGCTTCTTTCTGGGTTAGGTGGCCCAAAGGTGTGGTATGAATTGAAGCCTGGTAATGCAGGGGTGCTCTCTGGAGCTTTGAACCAGGTCTCTGTCACTGCACATATGTCAATGTTCTCCATTTAAAGGAGTGCCTTGAGTGAGTGCATTTTGAGGTTTAGACGTCTAGCATTGAGTAGCATTACCCTCAGATTTTGCTTGCTTGTACCTGTTACGGTGGTGAATTTGTTATTTGAACCTTGCCTAAAAAAGGCACCATAGGGGTGGCAAGAGCCTTAGCCAGTATCCGGAATCCTAAGGGCGACAGGTGCAGGCCATCTCTGGCAAAGCATCGTGGACTGTCGATCATGTCGTCCCAGGCAGACAAATACTGGATCCGCTTAGAATGACACCAGAAGCTTAGCCAATTGTTGAAGTCAATCATTTTGTCCTTGTACTGTGGTATCATTCTGGGTGATGGCAAGATGCTACTCAGGGTTAGGGTCATACCTGCCTGGGATACAAGATCGGAGAGCTCCTCCATGTCTCTTTTCATGTAGTCCAGGTAGGTACATCTCAGGTCATTCACGCCAACATCGACAATGACAGTGTCATATTTGTACTTATTGTGGAGTGACCTGAGTGCATGCATTATGTGGCGGATCCTAGCACCTGACAGGCAGCTGACAGTAACTTTCTCCTTGTTTAGTCTAGTGAGTGGAACATCAGTGAGCCTGACTATAGAGTCACCTATGACTAGAGTGTTGGGTACGTTGTTGTGCCTTATGGGCTGTGGTTGAGTGGCACACTGAGTTTGTGGGCTATGTGTCATTTGGGTCGTGTTAGGCAGTGGAGTTTTCAGGAGCGCTGGTAGGGAGAACCGCAAAAGGAATCACGGTCCCTCTGGTTACACGGGCCTCCTCTGCCTCTAGGGTGGTGTCTACCTCAATTTCCACCCCCTCCCTTGCCTCTGGAGGGGGAATCACTTTGTGCGTCCTGAAAAAACCTCTGCGACTTCCTGAACCACGTTTTCCCACCCTTCTGTCCCTTGGGGTAAGATCTAGAAGGCATGGAAAAACGGACTCCCACGGCAGACAGGGTTTTTCCTTCCTGCTCGCATCTAGTGAGAGTGCCCTTCACCTTGGTTCTGAATAAAGATGAACTGTCAAATGGGGCACTGGTGAACGTAGACTTGAAGGCCTCCGTGAAGTTACATGGGTGCATCCAGGAGCGTCTCCTAAGAGTGACTCCGGAACCCGCTGCCCTGCTCGCTCCGTTGGCTGCGTATGAGATCAGCCTCATGGAGGAGTTGTTAAGGGAATTTAGGGTAGACGTCTGTGCATTGATCTGTGCCACGACATCAGAAACGTTACCCTGTAGAGAATCTCCTAGCTCTTTTAGGAGATCTCTCTGGAGCCTAGTAAAATGCGTCAAGTAGTTCAGCGACCGCAGAGTTAAGGCCACTGAGGTAAACATACACTTCCCATACTTGTCCATGGCCGGACACTCCTTGTTAGGCGGATGGACGGTAGACAAAGTTTCAGCAAGTTCCTTCTTGATGGCTGCTGCCACCACCATGGCATCTACTGGAACGCCTTTCATCAGATATTCCTTGTCTGTGGGAGTGGACAAAAACTTATTGGGTCTCCTAGGGACCGGTTCCACAGTGCCAGGAGTTTCCAACACCTTTTAACAGATGAGATCTAGTAGCTCATCAAAAGGGGGAGACACCCAAGAGGCAGAAGGTTGAGATCCGAAAGCCTTCAGGAACACCAACTCCTCATCAGAAGGGGATTTGAAGGGCCAGCCGCCTCCCTGCTTCAAGATCTCCAGGATATCTGAAAAAGAGACATCTTCAGAAGACGACTTGGGGGACCCCTTTGACTCCTCGAGGTTGGTGTCCGACGTGAGAGACTTATCCGGGGAGTCAACGTGTTTCCTCTCACACAATCTCTTTCTGGCGGGCTCCTCAGGCAAAAACTCTGGGGAGACGTCAGAAAGCTGGGGACAACTCATGGAGGTATTCCGAGGCCTTGGATCTCCACTGTCCATGAATAGAGGGTGATCTGAAACTGACACCAGTGCCGGAGGGGGCAGAGTGTCAGTACCGTAGGATGCAGCTGATGACTTGGCCAGCATGCTCCTCATATCCTCGAAGGCTGATCCCCCCCCCCCCCGGCTCCGAAGGTCGACTAACCGTAGAGAATACGGTAGTAGCCCTCGACGCCGAGGAGATGAGGTCTAAAAGGATGTCGGGTCCAAGCTCACCCGAGTCGAAGCACTGACAGGAAGGCTCGGAACTGATTAAGATTGATCAGAGTCCTCCCCGTCGGGTCCGACCTTGGAAATGTGGACCCTAGACCCCGTGGACGGAACCGAATGGGTCGGAGCGGAAATCGGAACCAAAAGGCCAGGCAAAGCTACTGGAACCGACCTAATGGCACCTGAAGGAACTGACAACTCTGGCTCCGAGAGCAGAGAAAGGCTCAGAGGAGGAACAACAAACTATGAAGGGGCCATGGTCTCTGGAGCCAACTGGGTCGGTGCCAAAATCAATTTGGCCAGCACCGATGACTGAAGCAGTTTCTTCACCACTCTATCAACGTCCTCATTGGAAAGAGACCTCGAGGACCTGGAGGATATAGTTGGAGATCTGGATATCCCTACAGAGGGAGATTGATGTGAAGGAGAACCCGGTCGAACAACTGGAGACCGGCTCCAAACCAAAATATCCGTGACCGGCTCCGAAAGGCTGAGAGCTGATACAGACTTAGTCAATACACCACCTTCTGTCGGCAATGAAGCCAATGGAGCCGAAGAAGGAGAAGCTGTTCTAGCAACTTTCTCTGGTGGCTCCGAAGAAATAGACAGAGCCGGAGAGCGCTTCTTAGCAGTCTTTTTGTCCTTTTTAGCTGGAGAGGATATGGTACTGGAAGACTTGGCCAAGTCTTCCTCGAAGGAGTGTTTAAGCAGTCCTTTCAGGATGAGCTTGTTCTTCCTCTCCTGTAGCACGCGGGGACTGAAGGAATGACAAAACAAGCAGGACTCAAAGGTGAATAGCCCCCAAGCAGTACATGCACACAGAGTGCCCATCAGTCAAAGACATTTTATTGTTGCATTCGATACACTTCTTAAAGCCCGAAGGCCTGTGTTCCTTAGAATCCTTAGACATGTTGTACAAGGAGTACACACACACACACACACACACACACACACACACACACACACACACACACACACACACACACACACAAGCTGCAAAACCACAAGTACACACAAAAAACCTAACTAAACCCCACTTGAGAAACTAGAGCCTCTAACTAAAAATGGCCTAGTAACCGACGGGAATAAAAACTACAGGGAGGACTAGGTCCTCGAATTTAAATGGGCCTAGCCCGGGGGAAATAAAGGCAGGATAACACCACTATCAGATGACAAAGACACTAAATAAGTTACAAGTAACAGAAGCACAACTCAAAGAGACCACACTGAAAACAATGGGGAAGACTAGGTCTTCTAACTGAAACGGGCCTAGCCCTGGGAAGAAAGGGAGGGATGGGATACCAAAAAACGGCCAACAAAAAAGGCCACACAGCCAGCCAGACAGATACACACAGTAGCTATGAAAATAGCCTTTTTAGATCAACAAATATCCAAAACTTTAGAAAAAAGTATACTTAGCCACGGCCAAAAGCGAGACCACATCTGAGCATAATGAGAGGCAAACGAGATCTGGGGAATGGGCCTGTTGATGATGGGATACCTCTTAGCCACGAGCCAATTTAAGACTTCGAGATAGAGTATGGCCGAGTTGGAGCCAAGGTTCGGCTCCGAACCCAGGGGTAAGAATGAAGGCGAGACTGGACTACATATCATCAGTTTCTAGCAAACTTTAGAATGACTGTGCCAGTTCTTAAACTGAACAATGTTTAAACATACAGAACTATGTACAAGTTATAACCAGATTTTAAGGAAAGATTCCAAGAAAGGACCAGAGTGAGAGGGTATACATATTGCTGCAAAGTCTCCAAAACACAAAAATCCAGTTACAAGGCAAGATCTCAAAACTCTACTACCTCACTTCAACTACACTAGCTGCAGTGCAAAATGTTGAGTCAAATTACCCTTCCTAACCAATTACTTTTCTGACTCTACTTTTGGCAAAAAAAATTGTTCCATTCTGACAACCACCACTGAACAAGCCTCAGAAGTGAACTATATACACCTAAACCTCTAGCTTTAATAACCTGCTAGTATATGTCATGGCTAGCAATGTAGCATTTTCAAAACTTCAAATCCAGTGAAACATAAAATGTAACAAACTAGCGGTAAAGGAACGCCAAAGTCTGCTCACCCAGAACACAGCAACGGATACAATTAGCTGCCTTCAAACTGAGACAAATAGTAATACTCAGAATGAAATCACCACAATACGTGGTAAAAAGTCACTAACTCATTTATTAAGACTAAAAACATATAAAACGTTAAGCGCTTTCACTCACACAAAAGTGAGCTTCATCAGAAATATAAACCAACTGATACAAATTATTTAAATAGTATCTTTGGAGCCAAATCCATTTAAAGTGATACTGCGCTTATTTATACAAGTCACACAAAAATGTTTTTACAAAAAATTTTGTATTAAATGCTAAAAGGCATTTACATCTACAAAATCTACAAATACATAATGAAAAATTAAGAAATACTGATATAAAACTTTTTGGACAAAAAATAAAAAAAATAATATTCTACTATATAACAAATGTCTTCCACTAAACAGTCATACCCACGTGATATTCTGATGAATATTCTAAAAAAAGTTCTAAAAAATACTAATAAATTTATCTATCTATCTAATGTTAAGTAAAGCTTTGATGGGAATATGGTCATTTAGACCTGGTGGTGTCGTGGCATCTGTTAACAATTGCCACCAAACTTCTTTATATGCAAGTGTACTTTTGTAATCTCCACCTCTAGGCTCCAACACATTTTCCAATATTGCAAACTTAAAAATATGTTTAGATCCATACGTTTCAACATGCCTATATAAGGCATTATTAATGTCCTTCGTCCTAATACTATAAAGGTGTGCATATATCCGTTTCTTAAAGTTCCTCTCTGTTTTCCCTATATAGTATCCTAGACAAGCCTCACATTTTGCTAAATAAATGACTAGTTTTGAGTTACAATTACCCTGTTTGAATCTCAATCTTGTCTTATTAATGTTGTCTAGGACTATACCTTCTTCATTAATGACATAACATTGGTTACAAGCACCACATTTTAAAGTGTGCTTAGTGCTGTTGTCCACCCCTATGTCTCTTAAACCCCTTTCCAAAAAAGATTTAATATTTTCCCCATCTTATATACAACAGCAGGTCTGGGGCACAAAGTATCAAACAAATCCTGGTCCACCATTAAGATATTCCAATAATTTATTAGTATGTCTTTTATTTTATTTGTATGTGGACCATATTCTATGACACAAGCCCTGCTGTAAACTTTACTGGTACCAACTGTAGGAAGACCCCTAACCGTATTCTCACCTTTACTGTTGGCTCCCAGTAATGGGGTATATTTCTTTCCCCATTCATTTGTGGCATATTCTTTAACATCTCTCATTTTCTGATCATATCCTCTGTCTTTAAATAAATCAGTAATGTATCTCAATTCATCTACCATGTCTACATATTCAGAAGTCATCCTTACTGCTCTGATGCACTGTCCCTTAATATTGTACATCAATTTTTTAGGATGATTGCTGGTATATTCTACATAAGAATTGGTGAAAGTATTTTTTCTATATATTCTGGACTTGAAACCATCCTCATTGCTCAATATGAATGTATCTAAATAGGCTACTCCTTCACTGCTGCTAGTAGATGTAAACTTAAGGAACCCACTACTATTGTTTAAATAATCAATAAAATTATTCAATGCATCTTGGTCACCTTCCCACAAAAAATAAATATAGTCTAGAAAACGTGATAGTATTTAATGTTTCCATAATATTCACTATTGAAAACTACAGTCTCTTCCCAATCAAGCATTACCAAATTGGCGAATATGGGGGCACATGCTGCACCCATAGCAACGCCTTTAGTTTGTCTGAATAGCTCGCCTTCATAGTAGATAAAATTATGATCTAGAACTATAGACATAAGTTCTAGTACCAAGTACACCTTGTCCCATTCAAGATGGCTATGTTTCCTAATGCTATTAGTGAAGGCTTCCAATCCTTCTCCTTTGGGTATGCATGAGAATAAATCCACTACATCAATAGATGCAAATAAATATCCTTGTTTCCAAATATCAACCGGATAGTTTTTTAAAAATTCCCACGAATCTTTGACCATATGGGTAACTTTCCCATATAAATGTTTAAGCATAGTATCAACTACTACTCCTAAAGGGAAGGTCTTTGACTTACTGCCTGATATTATTGGCCGAAACGGTGGGTTACTAATATTTTTATGAATTTTTGGTATATCTACTAAGGTAGTCATTTTAGGATGTTCACCTCTCAGAAAATTATATGTGTCTTCAGTTATCCGTCTATCCAGTAAGAATTCTTCAACATGTAGGTCAATTCGCCTATAGGCAATATTTATTTCATTTAAGGAGACAGTTTCATAATTTCCGGATGCATGTAAAATATCATGCATTCTGGAACTGTATTCTAAGCTATCATAAATAACTACCCCCCCCCCCCCCCCACACACACACACCTTTGTCGGGTTTCATTACCCATGTAGTGTTATTGGTTCTCAGCCATTTTAGGGTATTTTGTTCATCTGAGGATAGATTACTTCTCAACTTTTTTCCTGTAACCTGATTTTGTATCTGATATATCTGTTGTGTAACTAATCTATCATAAATCTGAATACTAGGGTTCATAGCTGGAATAAACATGCTCTTCTTCTTAGAGACATCAATCTTAGAACAAGCTTGATCATTATTGTCCTTAAATAGCAGAGCCAGATTCAAATTTCTAATATATAGTTTGAATTCGCTTAGACAGTCCACCAACCTGAAACTGGTCATGGGAATGTATTCCATTCAATTAGACAATAAACTAAAGTGTGCTTTGTCCAAGGAAATTTGTGTATAATTGTATATTTTGAATTGATTGTAACAAGATATTACACCATCAGTAACAATGTCTGGATCTACTTTAGACCCCTCTAAATGGTCATTCAGTGTATCCACTACCAATTTCTCTCTTCTCCTTCCTGATGGTGAAAATTCTTTTTCCTCCATTTTCCTCCCCTTTTCCAATCTGTATGTTTTCCGTATTTCCATCCCTGATGAAAATTTGAATTAGCCTTATAATTATGCTGTTCTGCATAATCCTTGGTTTTGTCATAATGATGAGTACTCTTACAGGGTTTGTCTGTACTATGATAGTAATGTTTGTCCATATCGGGCCTATCTGGGTGGTGCCCCCTCCCCACTGATAGGCCTGACCCCTCTTATACTGCTCAGTGTCTCTCAATTTTTTTTGCATTTCCTTTCATATGCTTTTTTAGTTTTCAAATCAGCTGTTTCAAATTGTTGCACATATAATTTTTCCCAATGCATGAACATTAGATCTTTAAGAATAATACCATTCAACTGCTCAGTAAGATGATATATCTACATAATTTTTCATCATTACATTTAATCAATAATTTAATATATTGTATACCAAAAGAATCAAATAATTGAGTACATTCATTCTTATTACTGCTAGACAGTTCTATCCCCATGAGAGTCTTAACAAAACCTAAACCCATAGGTACAATATTAGTATTAATACATTTGGACAAACAAGCATTGTCCAATTTGATAGAATTGGTGATGTTTAATTTCTTCCCCAGCATATAAATTAAGTATTTCAAAGTACCCTTCAAATTATGAGGGTCAAATTGCTCATTAACGTTGTCAACAGAAATGTTATCGAAGGCACAATGGTTTTCAAAAAAAATGTTTAAATGCACTTCCTTGTTGCCCTCTTTCAATTTGGCACTTCCCACACATTCATTATGCATATTAGAATGTACAGTACCTTTGTCACCAATGCCTTTAGCATTAGCATTGAAGTAAGTACACATAAGTTGTGTTTTCTTGGGCTTAGTACCTGTCCTTTTGGCCTCTTCGGTTAAATTGCCAAAAGAGAAATCGAATGTAAAGTCTGTGGGTACGAGCCTGCTGTTACTAGGCTCTGCCTGATTGTGTAAAGCTGGTAAATCAATTCCTTCAGAGCTGGTCTGTTCTTGCCCTTGTCCACTGTGTATATCAGGAGATGAAGTAACCATACTCGATCCATCCCTAGGTCTCCTTCCCCCATCTGCAGGGGCAGATCCAAACTTACGACCAGAATCCACAATTTTGTGGTTAAAACAACAGTCACTGTTTAATTTCTTAGAGCCAAGAATTCCGTTAGTTCTTTAACACCGCACACACATGCATGCATGCACACAAACATAGTTAATGTGGCCAAATCTGTTTGTTCAGTGTCACTACACTTGTTTCCAAACTCAGTCTTATGACACCTGCTACCCATCACCATTTTGCACTTGTCAGTCCACAACTGCAAATCTTGCTGTCCATTACACTTTCACTAGCAGACACACACATACATGTACATTACACACATTGGTGAACAATGGGACTTCAGCTCCCTCCCCCCAAAACAGTGCTGTAATGGCTAAGAGGTGCAAAAACTGTTGCCACTTGTCAACTCAGGACATCCCACAGACGCTGCAGAGCAAGGCCACTGCACTGACAACACTATCCCCAAGTAAAGCTTCAAGCTAGTGACAAGTCCAGCTTTGATCCACAGTTCTGTTACTCCACACATGTAATAATTTCACACACACCACACACACACCACACACACACCCAGAATGTCACATGATCATTAAGCACTGGTCAGATCTCTACAAAACAGTGTTGCGTGGCTACTGTGTCCATCTCCACACATATACATGCTTGTATGCTCACTCACACAAACATGCATGCCCCACACACACTCGCTTACCCTATATATTAAAAAAGAACATTGCACCACTTATTCTATAGTGAAGGAATGAAACCTCATTAATTAAGAAATTAAAACAGTAAGCATATGAATGACTACAGAAAGCACAATGTGTAAATGCAGTTGAAAGATAATGAACCTGACTGCTTCTGACAGGAAGGGAGTGGCACTTCAGGAAATGTCAGTCAAACCATCTGAAAGGAGAATGCAGACACTAGGACATTAGGTTCTGAACAAAAGACAATGGAAGAAAAGGTTTGACAAAAATTAATGGGCTGACAATTATGCCGCAGCTAGCCATGACCTCTACATGCCTCTTAATTGTGCTGTCTGATGGCTAGTCATCCATCTTACCCACAGCAGGATCATGGTCAAATGGGGCCCTAGGTAGGGTAATGGAGCGGGGCCACCCCAGCAGCCTCCTAGCTACCCCAGCAGCCATTCCAGTGTCCCTTTACTTGGCTATTTCTCCTTACCATAAACACTGTTCAAACCTGTCAGCATGCATACTATTTTTTTTCTTTATGTCTACAAAGATTACAGATATATGGATTTAATTTAAAACTTGTATTTCAAATTTTATAGCACAAACATCATTACACATTTGTTAAACAAAATACAGTCTTATAATAAAAACAGACAGCGTTAAAAGTAAAATTCTCTGCCCTTGAAACTCACATTCATTGAAACTGCTCTGAAGCCCACATTCAAAGAAAATGCACCAGGCCAGTGGGGGATTCAGTTTACCTTTGGGCTGTTTTCAAACCATAAGCCTCTTGCACAAATAAATGTATTCTTTGACTCATCTTCTTGATTGTATTAAATTATATTCTTTGTATAAACATGGCACCACTTGTTAATGTGCGTTTTAAATCTGCAGTTCTGAACATTTTTCCAGTAAGCAATGAAACAAAAAGTAAGAAACAATAATGACAAAACTGCCCATTTCAGAAAACTGCAACCACAAAAGACCCCTCTCTCAAATTTTTGTCATTACAATCCACCAATGTCAGTCAATATGTACAATCTTTGCAGAAGTAAGTGATATGAATAATTCCACACTAAAGAGATCTGCAACTAATGAAGAGGTTGCTTCTAGCAAACTTTATATTTCAGTGTTTCATCTACAATGCCAGTGCCTGATGCCCTTGAAAAATAAACTACCTATGTTACATTACAAAAATGGCAAGCTGCTAATACTGCAACAGTGAATGGGTGGCAAAGTGCAAACCAACAACAGGTTCATAGTTCAAGGCATCTCATCAAAAGGAAGACACACTCAGTAGCACCCCACCCCATCCTTAAAGTACAACTCAATATCAACAATTCATCTACATGGTGTGAGAACAGAACCACAGACTTCTGCATCAAAAGTAAGCATGCTACCTGCTGTGCTACTGACACTGGTTTAACATTTTCTAGCACAAACAGTAATGACCGTTTGCTAAACAAATCAGTTACATATTGAAAACAGACTTGGCATGAGCAGCAATAAACTTCTCTTCCCCTGAAGCTCACAATTCTATGAAAATGTACGGAAGCTCACAATGCCTTGAAAATACACTAGAACTAATAGTCTGGTAGTTAGTGTAGAGGATTTCAGACTCTTAATTCCTATAACTTAGGTGCAGGGTTTCAGCTTGGTTAAATTAACTAAACTCTCACCCCTAACTAGGGCATTTTACACAGTGTCTTGCTAAACATTTCACAAAATCTCACACTGTTCTACCAATCCAGTAGGCCAAGTGGACAGTAGACAGAAAAGAATATATTAAAGCCTTATTTTAGATTCTACTTATAAAGAACATGGCTTTTTACTTCAAATGGATGAGCTCTGGAAACATGGTTCATATAAAGTACTGCTGTTGTATGGAAAAGGCGTGCGTGTTTGTGTGTGTGTGTGTGTGTGTGTGTGTGTGTGTGTGTGTGTGTGTGTGTGTGTGTATATATATATATATATATATATATATATATGTGTGTGTGTGTGTGCGTGTATATATATATATATATATATATATATGTGTGTGTGTGTGTGTGTGTGTGTGTATGTGTGTGCGCATATATATATGTGTGTGTGTGTGTGTGTATATATATATATATATATATATATATATATACATATATATATATATATATATATACCAATCATTTTCGTTTGCCAAAGCCATTACAGCAGTGTTTTGCAGAGAGGTGGGGAAAGTATGTTGTGAGGGTGGCTGGGGGGTTGTGGAGAATGGAGGTGTGCTTTTTATAGGTTCATAGGTAGGTACTAGACTATCATCTCAAGGGCCTAAGTAAGCCTAGCCAACAAAGTTCCCTGGCTTATGCCACCCAAGAAAGTTATTTTCCTGTGCCACTGTCGAGCAGAGCCACAGAAGTGTATCTCCTATTTCCCATCCACTCATCACGATTTTTCTTGAAGAGTGCTAATGAGGAACTTTGCTTGACATAGATGGGTAGCTTGTTCCAGAGTATGGGAAGTCTCTGTGATAGGAATCTATCCCTCCAGCATGCCCTGTTTATTGTGGTGACAAAGTTTAGGTCCCTAAAATGTGTAACTCGGAGGGATTGGGATTTCTTTAGGTGTAGCAGGTTCAAGAGCTCTGGGTTTGGCATAGCTTTATATGTTAGGCAGAGATCACCTCTGTGTAGGCAATATGCTACGGAGTAAAGCTGGAGTTTTTTGAGACGGTCAGAGTACGGCATCTGTTTGAGGCCAGTAATCCTCTTTGTGAGGTACTTCTGTGGCCTTTCCAGCTGCTGCAGATGTCTCTGTGAGGTACATTCCAAAAGGAGCGTTGTACTCTATAATGGGTCTGATGAGTTTCGAGTAGAGGGAACAATGACCTCTTTTTTCCTGGATGAGATCCCTGTTGTGATGAGGTGTGCAACGTAGATGGACTTCCTGACTACTGTGGTGATGTGATTATCAAAGGAGAGACTACTGTTCACCTGGGTCCCAAGGTCTTATCACACATTCGGTGTTAAGTAGACTGCTGCCTATGTGGTAGTTCATGGGTACAGAGCTTTTACCAAAGGGGATGACAATGCACTTTTTGGCATTGAGCTTGAGGCCATGGCTCTGACACCAGGCATCTGTCTCAGTGAGGCCCTTCTGTTGGATGTCCACATCATTTGGGGACTCTACCATGGCTCCTAGTTTGCAGTCATCTGCGAACTTCGTGAGCCAGAGGCCTTCTGTGTTAGCCTGTACTTCAGAGCAGTAGATACCAAACAAGAGAGGTCCCAGGACTGAACCGTGTAGGACTCCACTTCTCACTGGTTTGAAGTCAGATTTGGAGTCTGCAACTTTTACAGTGTGGGTTACGTCAATGAGCCAGTTGACAACCCATCTTATGACATAGGGATTTATACCTAGTTTAGTGAGTTTAGCTATAATTCTAGAATGGGGGATGGTGCCAAAAGCCTTGGCGAGGTCAAGATAGGCTCTATGAACCACTTTACCCTCGTCTACGGCTTTGGTGACTGCCTCAAGGAAGTTGATCAGGTTCAGGAGGCATGATCTGCCTTTCACAAACCCGAACTGGGTGGGGTTCAGAGTTTGGAGGTTACCAATGTCTTTGTTTAGGAGTTCCATGATGATATGTTCCATGGCCTTGCAGACCAGGCTCGTCAGGCTAATAGGGCGATAGTTCGTGGGATCAGTGGTGGCTCCCCCTTTGTGGAGTGGGATAACTGTTGCTGTGCGCCATTCAGTGGGCACAAAGCCTGATGTGAGGCTCTGACTGAACATGGTTTTTAGGTGGGGAGCCATTTTGTTCTGAAGTTCGTGTAAAATGCAGCCTGGGATGTTGTCCGGTCCCATGGATGCTGTGTTTTTGGCTTTAGAGAGTGCAGCTTTTACCTGCATAGTTGTGATTACAGGGACTCTGCATTCTTCCTGTATAGATATAGGCCTTTTAGGGGGTGAGAGGGGGGTAAAGTTAGCACTGAACCTATCTGCCAGGATGTTGGCAATATCAGTTGATTCTATAATTTTTGTGCTGTTGTGCTGTAACTCAGAGCAGATCTGGGTGTTGCCACTGAGATTCTTGCCATAGCTATAGAATGTTTTGTGTTGTCCTTACAATCAGTAGTGATTTTGTTTTCATAGCTAACTTTGGAGGATCTTATAAGGGATCTCAGCTTCTTACTGAGGCTGACCAGGGAGCTCCTCCACTCAAGGGATTTTACTCTCTTTTGCAACAGTTTCTTCCTTCTTTTGTACAGTTTGTTTATGGCAGGGGACCACCAGATTGGCTTCCATTTTTTGGAGGACAGCGTCTTGGTTCTGTTTGGGATAGCACGCTCCATGCACTCGAAGGGCTTATAGAGTGCATTTGTGTAGGATTCTGCAGTTGTAACAGTATTGTCTATCTGCATGGGTGTCACCACTTCTGTCTTAAGAAGCCTGAAGTTGGCTTTGGAGAAGTTTTTTTCCATGGTGTCCTTAATGGGAGGTGGGGGCAGGATGTGGATATCTAGGGTGATTAGCTTATGGTCAGATCGGACCAACGAGGAGTTGACTTCAGGTGTGGAACACCAGTCGCTCATGTTGGTAATGACTAGGTCTAGGATATTGTTGCCCCTGGTGGGTGTGTGGATAAGTTGATCCAGGGCATTATTCATGAATTCCAGAAAGTGATGAGTGAAGGAGTTGGTACATGAGTAGTTTTCCCAGTTAATGGTGGGGTAGTTGAAATCACCCATTATTAGGGTGTTTGGTTGAACTCTAATATTTTCCAGTAGATCAAGAAAAGAGGAGTGGAAATCCTGGGGCATGGTGGGGGATCTGTAGCAAGCTACAATTTGGATTGCAGTTTTGTCCAGAGTTAGTTGCACTCGGATAACCTCGGATGAATTATGCTGAGCAACTAGCCTGGAGGTGTGGATATCCTTAATGAATATGGACACACCTCCACCTTTGGTGTTCCGGTCCAGGTTACATGGCCGAAAAGTGTGGTATGAGTTACAGCCTGGTAGTGCAGGGGTGCTCTCTGGAGCCTTGAACCAGGTCTCAGTCACTGCACAGATATCGATGTTCTCCATTTTAAGGAGTGCCTCGAGTGAGTGCATTTTGAGACTTAGACTTCTAGCATTGAGTAGGATTACCCTCAGTTTTTGCTTAACTGTTCCTATTACGGTGGTGAATTTGTCATTTGAACCTTGCCTAAAAAAGGCACTATAGGGGTGGCAAGAGCCTAAGCCAGTATCCGGAATCCGTGGGGCGACAGGTGTGAATGTTATACATTGTGAAATAGAGGGATTAAGAGTAAAACTGTGCTCAGTGTTGTCCCTAGCAAATTTCACCACTGTTTGATTAAGACATATATAGTGCTGTGTGTTTGTCAGTACATTCTCTGAGTGCCCCGTCTGGAGTATGGTATTGCTGCTAAAGCTGCTGGTACTGTTTCAATACATACGTGTTATGTAGTATGTACATGCCTGTGTGATTTGGGGTAGTTGTAATGGAGAGCAGATGAGTAGGAGTGTCAGATCTTTTATCAACATGGCCCAAAAATGTCACTAATTTTGACTTGTACTTTTGCTCTGACATACTACAATCCATTATACATTTTGAAAAAGGTGTTGAATTCTCATGAACAAATAGTGACATGCAATTAAATGCCACCCCCCCCCCCCCAGAAAATGAATGCCAATTCATGCAGTCTTATTTTGTGAGCTTACTAAATCAGTAGTATTTTTATTTTCAAAAGTATCTTATTTATTTATTTATTAATTACTGCATTTGTTTACCGGGAAAGTCCACGGAGCCTAGGAGAGCCCATTTTCAGTGGAGGCCCCGGCAGAAAAGTTCCACATACGAATTACACAGAAAATACAATTTCAGTTTCATAAATAGCTAGAAGGCAATACAGTAACAATAATAGGCATGGATTTTAAAATAAACTTCTGTGCAGAGTCTGCATGTCCTCCCTGTGATTGCGTGGGTTTCCTCTGGGTGCTCCGGTTTCCTGCCACATCCCAAAGACGTGCTGTAGGTGGATTGGACACACTTGGCCATAGGCATGAGTGCGTGCATGTGTGTGCCTCCTGTGGAAGGTTGGGTGGCTGGGCTGGCAACTCGACACTGTAAAACTCCACTGCCAATCATGAGCGGACAGGTGATCCGCTGTGGCAACCCCTGACTGGGAAAAGCCGAAAGAAGAACAATGTCTATGTCAGAGTTAACCACGGTATTAACAATAAGTAGCTTGGATATGAATTGATGAGGACAATAGCAGTGCAAAAGACAGGGAGGAATACATTCAGGAGTGTTAGTAAAGTAGGTATAGAGAGAGGATGGGTATCAAGGTAGGCAAAGTTACAGGGTTATGCACAGATAGGATAGTTAGAGTGCCAGCTCTATTTGGAAGCTTTCTCCATGAGTCCGTTGCTGAGAGGATGAGAGGTATGCTACGAGTATACTAAGATAAACTACATAAAGCAATACTAACAGAAAGTACTGGGTCACATTAGAGGATTGGGAGGTCTTTGTTAAGAAGGTGAGAACTATTTCATTGTTATGTAAATCTTGGCATTAAATACCATAGTTCAGGTTATGTTACAATTATGCAAAGAAAACCACATGAGTAGCCAGAATGCAATTCCAATCGAATATTTTACTGTGCACATTTTAAGAAATTGATAGATTGGGCTAAACTCTGGAGTGATGTGTTTTTTTTTTTTTTTTTTAAAGAAATAATTCCGGGGATGTGTCATTCGGCAGTGAAAAGACACGAGGGAACAGTTTTAGTGGCACACCAGGCTGTGATTTGTCTTATGCCTACTGTCATGCAAAGTTGACTAACTTGAATCTAACCAAGCTGGAAATGTGAGAGACTAGCTCACTGAAGGAAGAGAGATGGGATAAATAATTTGGTCAGGAACTGAACCTGCAAAACTGCTCTTTATACAAAGTTTTTTTTTCTTTTTATTTCAGTAATTTGTTGCCACTTTTGGAATCTTATTTCAGATAATGTAAATCAGTAGGAACAACATTTGTAAAACTCAGTTCAGACCAGTCAATGACAGATGATCTGCAGACTCAGACTTGGCCTTTTTTTAGGTGTTCTATTCTAAGTGAATGGAAGTCTAGTCTGACAACAAATAGTTAGGGCTACTTGTTCTCACAATCTGTGCTCTCTCAGTGCATTATGGACAGATTTAGCTTTCCAGAGGAATAAGCATGTCTGACTCATGAGGGCAGAGAAGGATTAAAAAAAATTGGAATGAGTACTTATTTTGCTACAGACAACCTTGGGAGGTGCAGTAATTCATAACTGGATAAACATGTTTTTTTCATTATTTGCCTGTAGTGGTCATTTAATACTTACATGCAATTAATAGAACAATCTAGAATGTAATTTTATTTAAAGACAGCCATTGCACTTTTTCTTAGGGCTAAAAGTTAACGTTTTCTGAAAGCATACAAAGCTGTTTTTCATATCTGGGAGAGGAAGACAGCTAAGAAAAGAAAAGACAGCAATCAATGCAAGTGAGAACAGGCTGTAGCATGCACTTTAGTATGGGTAACATTAATTTTAGGTTAGATAATGCCTATAAGTGCAGCCATCAATTTGGGCCAATTGTTCCCTTCTGTTGTGTTAAACTTCATTTTCTGAAGATGTACATAGTTTTGTGCATTTGCTCCTAGTTACCAGGGAAAAGGTTATGTACTTAGTTTTTTGTTTCACAGTTTTCATTAAAACAAAAAGTCTTGAAAAATGTGAAATAAGTTCAATTGGAGATCAGAAGAAATGACTGTACAAAAAAATCAGCCTGCCAAACATTAGTACAAGCATGTAACACAAAAGCTGGAAATACAAATTCAAAAAAACTAACGTAATAGGTGGGAACAGTAGCTTTTTTCATGACAGCTATGCTGCCTACATTATTCTTATAGGTACAGATAAAAGGAAAGAGTATTAAATTATATTAATTGCAGAGTGCAAACACCAATCCTGCAGGAGACACGTTTGGAAATAAATGAGCATATAAATTTGACAGAGGATTTCAGAATGGACATTCAGCAGAATGCTAAAAAGGCTCCAATACCAACAGATGAGGAAAAAAGACAAAAAATTATAGATTTGTGGTACTAAGGTGCTACTGCCAAGGTAAGAGGATTCCAATGGCATGTATTTAGATTTCACTGAAAACTGCTATTATGGAGCCTAGTAAAACTTTGGGATAAATCAGCTTTCAGAAAGGAATATTACTTGTAGGTGGGGACTATAATTTTATTTGCAATATCGAGGATGTAGCACAGTGACATAGAGGGGACAATATAACAAAAGAGGGTAGATTTCTGAAGAAATTTAAAAAACATATTTGGTATGGAAGATGTGAACTCAGTAGTAGGAAAGTACAGTTTTGTACCTACTATAAATGTATATGTTCGAGTGCTAATACAGCTGCAGTAATCACAGATGGGTTTTCTGCCATCAGGCAGGTCCTCGGTCGGGCGAATTCCAAAGTCTAGGTCCGGCGTCGGTTGTTGTCGCTTTCTTTCCTGACGTCAGTGCGACAGGGGTATATAAGACACAGCCAACGCCATTTTCTTCAGTCTTTCTTGCCCCAGATGTCAGGTGCCCCCAGAAGGAAGGCAATACATAAATTATATATATAATCATGCAATGCAATATAATCAAAAATCAGTAGTTACAAGCAAATACACCATAGAAGGATAACCCAATCAGGTTGTATGAGGAGGTGTTAGCCACTAGACCTTTACCAAGAGGGGAAGGAGGGAGGGAAACCTGTACTGCAGCTGTATTAGCACTCGAACATCTACATTTATGGTATGTACAAAACTGTACTATGTTCATCGTGCATACAGCTGCAGTAATCACAGATGGGTAGAATCCCAAAGCTACGCACAGGGTGGTAGGCACTAGGTGGAACTGGGAGGAGCCAGAATGCCCTGCAACACAGCAGTGGCAAAACCTGCTCTAGTTTTGGAGTCTAAAGGCAGGTGGTAGTGTTTTGTGAAGGTATGCACAGAACTCCAAGTGGCTGCCTCCAAAATATTTTTGGTAGGGACTCCTCTGAGGAAGGCTGTTCAGGTAGCTGTGGCCCTTGTGGAGTGGGATCCGATGCCTGTAGGAACCGATTTGCCATGATAGGAGTAACAAAACCGTATGCAGTGGCCTATCCATTTTGAAATTGTCTGTTTGGAAATTGGCTTCCCTTGAGCTCCTACAGCATAGGACACAAAAAGTTGTTCTGATTTCCTGAAAGGCTTTGTTCTGTCCAAATAGTAACGTAGCTGTCTATGGATGTCTAAGGAATGTAGCAGCCTTTCCCCTTTGTTTTGAGGATTGGGGTAAAAGGTAGGTAAGTGTATGGCCTGATTTAAAGCTACCCTGGATACTACCTTAGGCATAAATGACGGGTTGGTTCGTAGGGAAACCCTGTCCTGATGGAAGATGAGAAAGGGCTGCACAGCCATGAGGGCTTGTAGTTCCGAAACCCTATGAGCTGAGGTAATGGCCAGAAGGAAAGCTGTTTTCCAGGACAAATATTGCAAATCTGTTGAGGCAGCTGGTTCAGAGGGAGGCAATGTTAATTTTTCTAGAATGTAGTTAAGATCCCAGGCTGGTATTGGTTGTTTCCTTGGAGGTCTTATATTCTTTGCCCCTCTGAGGAACTGTCTTAAAAGTGGGTGAGAGAATAAGGGTGGATCAGTGTTGTATTCTGCAGAAATGGCTGAAGCATGAATTTTGATGGAGGAAAATGAAAGTCCACTGTTCAACAGCTCAGCTAGATACTGTAATATCTGAGGCAAATTCAGTTTTCTAGGATCCTGGCCTTTTTTCTCATTCCAAGCGCAAAACCGTTTCCATTTTGCGGAGTAAGCCTTTCTAGTAGATGGCCTTCTGGCCTCCAAAATGACATCCTGCACCTCTTTGGAGAGTAGGGTCTGTTGTGGTGTTAAGGAATTTTCCATGCAGCCAGATTGAGTGTTTTCAGCTGACTGTGAAGAGTTTTGTAGCTGTGCTGAGTCAGTAGAAGAGGCATTAGAGGTAGGGTCCCGGGAGGAGTA
Organism: Protopterus annectens; assembly: GCF_019279795.1. Lineage (NCBI taxonomy): Eukaryota > Metazoa > Chordata > Ceratodontiformes > Protopteridae > Protopterus > Protopterus annectens. The sequence goes on along the minus strand of NC_056738.1, from coordinate 84,204,436 downwards.
TGTGTTAGGCTCCTCAGGAGTGGGTACAGTGTTGTCTTGGCCAGTCTGGAGCAATCAGTATCATCTTCGGTCTGTCTGCTCTTGCTTTCAAGAGCACCTTGGGCAGAAGAGGCAAAGGTGGGAAAGCGTAAACTGTCCATGCTGCCCAACTGAAAGAAAGGGCGTCCACTCTCCAGGCCTTTGGATGAAAGGTCCTTGAACAGAACTTTTTCAATTGATGATTTCTGTGGGAGGCGAAGAGATCTATGTCTGGCCTTCCCACGCTTGGATTATCTTTGTAAACACTTGAGGATGCAACTTCCATTCGTGTGGGTCTGTCATATTTCTGCTTAGATTGTCTGCCAGCGTGTTTTCCAATCCTGGCAAGTACCGTGCTTGAAGTTCGATTTGCCATTCCAGAGCCAAGTTCCAAAGTGACATGGCTAGCCTGCACAGGGGGTATGAATGTGTTCCTCCTTGTTTGTTTATGTACCACATTACTGTGGTGTTGTCTGTTCTTATCAATAATTGCCCTGGATGCAGGAGGTCCTTGAAAGCTGTAATTGCATTTATCACTGCTAGCATTTCTTTTTGATTGATGTGAAGGTGCTTTTCCTTTTGGGACCATTTGCCCTGAATGCACCTGTCTGTCATGTGCGCCTCCCAGGCGTAGTCTGAGGCGTCTGTTGTGATGACTTGATTTGCTTGAGGCTTGCAGAATGGAAGACCTGTGTTTGACTGGCATGCTTGGGCCCACCATAGAAATTCCTTTTGCAAACATGGGATTATTGGTATTATTGTTTCCAAACTGTAGCTGTGTTGAGACCATAGGTTTTTTTAGGTACCATTGAAGTTTTCTCATATGCAACTTTGCACATGGGATTAAAAGAATGCAAGATGCCATGAAGTCCAAAGGATTTTCCTTGCAGTGAGCCTGGTACAATTTGCTAGTATTATGAAGTACTGAGTTAGTTGCCCCTGTTTTTCTGGCGTAAGATAGGCCATCTGGGTGTTTGTGTCCAAGTTGGCACCCAGGAAAGTTATTTTCTGAGTTGGTGTTAGCCTGGATTTCTCTTTGTTGACTGTGTATCCCAGAAAATTCAATAACCGTGTTACATAAGCCAGATGTTCCAGAAGTATGTGCTTGCTGTCCGCTTGGATCAGGCAGTCGTCTAAATAAGGGTAAATTTGTATCCCTTGAAGTCTGCAGGAGGCAATTACTGATGCCAGGCATTTCGTGAATACTCTGGGCGCAGTAGATAAGCCAAAGGGCAATGCAGAGAATTGATAGTGGATTGAACCTGCAAGAAATCTGATGTATCTTCTGCAGCTTTGTCTGATTGGGACATGCAGGTATGCCTCCTTGAGGTCCAATGTTACCAGCCAAAACTCCTTGCCCAGCATGGGAAGAAGCTGCTGTAATGTGAGCATCTTGAATTTTGGTACGAGCAGAAATGTGTTTAGGATGGATAAGTCCAAAATGGGTCTCCAGTCGGTTCCTTTCCTTGGTACCAGAAATAGTCTGGAATAAAAACCTTGACCTTGTTCGTGAGTAGGTACCTCTTGAATAGTTTTCATGTCCATGAGCTTTGAAATTTGTATTTGAGCCTCTGCCCTTTGATTGTGTGGCAGGTTCGGCATGTCTCTCATTTTTGGAAGTGTGTGAAAATGAAATCTGTAGCCTCTGTTTATAATGTCCAGGATCCATTTGTCTGTTGTGATAATATGCCAATTTCTTGTAAATAATGCCAGCTTTCCTCCCAAGGGTGCTGCCAGCTGAGACTTGCTTGGCATGAAAAGGGGGAAGTCATTGGGTTTGTTTACTGTACTGTTGTGCACTGTCTTCGCCACCTATTGGTGCTGGAGTTTGCCACTGTCTGCCTCTATATGATCCTTGAGATTGTCCTCTGCCCCTTGTGCGCCTGTATCTACCTCTTTGGGGCTTGTCCGTGGCTGGAAAGGACCAGTTTTTTGAAGGCCAATTTCTGCTAAAACGTGGTGGTTGAACCTGTAGAAAAGCTTTGACAGTTTGCATAGATTTAGCTTTTTCTTCCATTTTCCATAGTATCTCCTCAGCATTAGTACCAAATAGTACATCCTTTTGTAAAGGAGCATCTAGTAGTTTAGCTTTAACATGATCAGGCAAGGTTTGTTCCCTAAGCCAGGCATGTCTACGAATGACTGATCCTGTCACAGCAGCTCTACTTGAGGCCTCTAGGGCATCATAGCCACATTGTAAGGTGTGTTTACCCACTTGTTCTGCACTATGCATCATATCCTGCAACTCCTTCAAATCTGGTTGTTCTGGTTGAGACATTTTATTTCTTAATTGTGTAACAGAAACTGCTGATATTTAAGCATATGGAACTGACAATTTAAGGCCCTCATGGCTAAGGTGGCCGAGGTATATACCTTTTTCCCCACCTTTCTAAGGATCTAGACTCTCTTTCGGAAGGTAGTGGATTCTTAGCAGTAGAGGCCTTCATTCCCTTGGGGCCCTGAGAAATAGTTTCAGGGTCAGCATTATGGCTTTTGTAAAGAAATTGGTGAGAGTTAGGAACTCTGTAGTACCTATCAGGCTTGACTGGGGCAGGAGGCAGGGAATCCGGATTAAGGCAAGCCTCCGAGTAAACATCATCAAGTATGTCCAAGACAGGAGGTATCGCCAGAGGTCTGTGCTGAGGTAACAAAAGAAATTCCCTAAGTCTTTTCTTGGAATCAGAAAAGTATTGGCCTTCCCAATGGAAGTGTTCCCTCAAGGTGTGCAAGATTTCCCCAAAAGAAAAATCCTCTGGGGGAGATACAGTAGGAATGGACTGCTCTGCATCAGAATCTTCAAAAGGGGAGTACAAGTGTTCCTCTTCATCAGAATGTTCTGAAAAAATGGAGCCCTGGTCAGAAGAGGGAGAATCTTCCTCCACTCTGGGTCTCTTGTCTGGAGAGGGTTGGGAACCCTGATAAGAGTAATTAAATCCTCAGCCATTTTTAGCATCTGCTTTTTAGGCATGGGGCCTGGAGATGGGCCCTGTGCAACAGGCCTCTTGGGATGCATGGCTGATTTGGACTTAGTAAAGGCCTTTATGGAAAAGGAAGATGAGGGTCTAAAGACACTATGGGTGGAAGTGGACCTGTCCATATTAGGAGGCTCAATACTCACAGTGGCTTCGGTGGTTGTAGTCTGGGTATGGGCCGAGGTACCTGCGGTCTCGGTTACAGAAGACACTGCCAAAAAAGTGTTGTCGGTAGTCAGGGGCTGCGTAGGCGTCTCGCTGACAACCGGACCACGTGGAGCCGGTTTTGGCGTGGTGTCGGTGGAGACCGCGGACCTCGCGTGTCGGTCTTTGTCCTTGCGTTTTTTGGACAAAACGGTAGTCGGAGTCTCCGACGACCATTTTATAATCAAAGGCTTTACCAAAAAAGTGCTGGGCGAACTCCGCCCAACGCTTAATAGTGCGTTTATTGAAAGTAGCGCAAAAGCGACAGCCCGAGACGTCATGGTCTGGGCCTAAACAAGGTATGCAGAGGGAATGGAAATCCTTATGCGGTATTTGCTTCCCACAAGAAATACAATTGTTAACTTTGTCTGACATCGGTCTGAGGCAAGAAAAGTTTCCACAACGGGGTACTTAGCTTTAAAGAATACTTCGGTTTCCAATTTTTCGTAATTTCAGGAGCTGGCCGACCGGCACTTGCGAACTGCTTCTGCTTCGGGCACCGCGCGGCAAAAAAAAGACTGGGGAAATGGCGTCGGCTGTGTCTTATATACCCCTGTCGCACTGACGTCAGGAAAGAAAGCGACAACAACCGATGCCGAACCTAGACTTTGGAATTCGGCCGACCGAGGACCCGCCTGACGGCAGAAAACCCATCTGTGATTACTGCAGCTGTATGCACGATGAACATCTCTGACCGAATTTACATATTATTCCCCAAAGTATAACAACTGGACTATACTGGATAGAAATTATATTTCACAGGAACATGTGCATTTAATTGAAAGCTTCAACACACATCCAATAACTATTTCTGATCACGCAACAATAAAAACTAAGATAAAAATGCATAGTAATGAAGTGAACATGAGCCATTGGCACTTTCCCACCTACCTGTTAAAAATAGGGGAATTTAAGGAATGGATAATGGAAATTTGGGAGTTATTAGGTAGGATAAAAATATCTTCAGAAGTTATAGGCAGTGACTGGGATAAAATGAAATGAAGTTTAAATACATGGTCAAAATAAGAGAGAGAGAGAGATATGGTTAAGAAGTAATAGAAGTTAACTTAGAGGAGCTGACAAAGGTTAAAGTATTAAAGAATAAGCAGAATCTCACAGAACAAGAGGAGGAGCAAATGCAGAGTGCTAACGATAAAATAAGGGAGTATCTGGATAATAAACATGAGTTTAGAAAGATTGCAGTTAAGCAACTAGTTTTTGATAACTATAGAACACAAAAATCTTTACCACGATGATTTAGATAACAAAACATTGAAAGGGTTTTCTCCAAACTTAGGTAACCTATAACAAGAAAAAGGACAAGCGATCCTGTAGAGGTTCTATAGATTTTTTTTTAGAAATGTTATGAAAATTTGCATAAAGCAAAGAAATGTTGGAATTAAGAAGTACAAATGGAAATATTTAAGGAAGACTTAATTATGCCAAGGTAAGAGGCAGACAAGAATCAGCAACTAACACTTATAGCAGGTGATGAGATAAAACAGTGATGTATAATCAATCTTCAGGAAGGTCTCCAAAATAGATGGTATTCCTGTGGAAGACTGTTAATTAGGAGGGTAGTAAGTGATAAGGAACTGGAAGATTTCAACAGTATTTTAAAGGGAGGAGAAGCACAAACCTCTTGGAAGAAGGCTCTAGTGATTGTGTTACCAAAAGATGGCAAAGACCCATCAGACCTAGCTTCATATAGTCCCTTTCAATTTTAAAACACAATTAAAGTGTTTGCATCTATACTAGCGACAAAAATGTAAAGATGTTGCCAAAACTGATATATATGGATTAGTGTGGTTTTGTGGAAGGGATGCAAACACTTGACGATATTAAGAGAACAATGATGATCCAAAGGGAATGAGAATTTAAGAAAATGCTTCTGTTGTTGTTGGATCGTGATACAGAGAAGGCATTTGGCAGAGTAATCAAGGATTTTATGAGCAGGGCATTAGAAAAGTACATAAATGTAGATGTTCGAGTGTATTCACTGCTGCAGTCATCACACTTGGGTTATCCTGCCAGGGGTAGCCCTCGGTCAGCCCGAATATCAGAGGCTTAGTATTTCTGCGTTGGTTGCGGTCGCTCCAGGACTAACGTTAGGTTGTCAGTGGTATAAAAACAGGCAGCTGACACCACTGCATCAGTTTTTCTTGCCCCAAATGTCAGGAGTCCCCAAATAGGGAGTTAGGTTATGGTGGAATAACACCACCAGTAGAAAGTAAATACCAAATATCACTGTAAAGAGTTAGGAAGAGAGAGAGAGAGAGAGACAAGGGAGATGGAGGGTGGGAAACCAGGGCTGCAACAGTGAATACACTCGAACATCCAAATGGTAAGTGTACACAAGTGTACTACGTTATTCGTGTTTCACTGTTGCAGTCATCACACTTAGGTTGATTCCCAAAGCTGAAGAAACGGGTGGAGGCAGTCAAGAAGAGTTGGGGCTGGCTAGAATGCCTTGCAGGACTGCAGTTGCAAAGCCTGCCCTGGGTTTGGAAAAGATAGGCAGGTGGTAATGCTTGGTGAAGGCATGAACAGAACTCCATCTTGCAGCCTCTAGGATGTCCCTTTTAGGGACCCCTCTGAGAAAAGCTGCAGAGGTGGTAGTTGCCCTAGTGGAATGTGTTCTGAACCCCGTGGGGGTGGTTTCCCGTGGTGGTTGCAACAGAAATGGATACAGTGTGCTATCCATTTGGAAATGGTTTGTTTTGATATGGCCTTGCCCTCTGCCCCTGCTGCAAAGCTGACCAGTAACTGGTCCGATTTCCTAAAGGACTAGTCCTATCTAGGTAGAATCTGAACTGTCTGTGCACATCTAGAGAGTGCAGGATCATCCCACCCCCCCCTTATTTTCAGGTGTAGGGAAAAAGGTGGGCAAATTAATAGATTGGTTGAGAGCCACACTAGACACTACTTTAGCATGAAAGTTGGGTTAATCCTGAAGGAGACCCTGTCAGCATGGAAAATGATGAAGGGTTCCACAGCCATGACTGCTTGCAACTCAGACACTCTTCCAGCTAAAGTGATGGCCAGAAGCAAGGCTGTACTTCAAGAGAATTTTAACTCTGCTGAAGCTGCAGGCTCAAAGGGGGGGGGGGTAGCGTGAGCTTTTCCAATACAAAGTTAAGGTCCCAAGCAGGGGTAGGGGCTCTTCTGGGTGGCCTTAAGATGTTAGCCCCTCTAAGGAACTGCTTGATGAGGAGATGTGAAAATAGAGGTGGCTTTGTGCTGCAATGAGCAGAGATGGCAGAGGCATGGATTTTAATAGAAGAGAAGGGTAGGCCCCTGTGAAGCAGGTCTGCTAGGTAATCCAGGATGAGAGGTAAGAAGGGCTGTGCTAGTTCAGCTCCTTTATCCTGGAATCAGGAGCAATATCTTTCCCACTTGTTAACATACGATTTTCAACTGCTGGGTCATTTGGTTTCACATATAACATCCAGGACTTGCTTACTTAGGCTGGCCACTGGAGGAGAGGTCAAGGAATAAGCCAGGCTGCCAGGTTCAGGGTCTGCAATTGCGGATGCAAGAACTCTCACTGTTGCTGCATCAGGAGAGTTAGAATCTGCGGGAGGTGCTATGGAGGTAACGGTGACAGGCTGCACAATAGTGGGTACCAGTGTTGGCGTGGCCAGTCTGGGGCAATCAGGACTGCCCTTGGTCTTTCCTCCCTCATTTTGAGTAACACCCTTGTAAGAGGAGGTAGAGGGGGAAATGCATAGATCGAGAGGTTTACCCATTGGAAGTATAGGGCATCCACTTTCCAGGCCTTGCTGTGAGGTTCTCTGGTGCAGAATTTGCTAAGCCAGTGGTTGTTGTGGGAGGCAAATAGGTCCCACCTTTGGGGTACCCCATTTCTGGGTTACAAGGCTGAAGGTGCTTTGGTTTAATTGCCACTCGTGTGGGTCTAGGAGATTTCTGTTTAAGTTGTCTTCCAGAGAGTTTTGGTTGCCTGGCAGGAATTGCGCTAGCAGGTGAATCTGTATGGCTGAAGCCGTTTGCCAAAGGGTCATGGCTAGCCTGCATAGTGGGTAAGAGTGGGTTCCTCCCTGCTTGTTGATGTACCACATCACTGTGGTGTTGTCTGTTTTGATTAGTAGAGGCCCCGGAGAGAGTAGGGGTCTGAAAGCTGTCAGAGCGTGCTGAAAAGCTAGCATCTCTTTTTGGTTGATGTGCAGATGAATTTGATTTGGGCTCCAGTGGCTTTGAATGCAATGGCCATAAAGGTATGCACCCCAGGCATAGTTCTCGTGCATCTGTGGTTAGGGTCTGGGTGGCATGGGTTTGTGAAAAGGGAAGTCCCTTGTTGTGGTTGCATGCTGCTGCCCACCAAAGAAAATCTTTCCTTAGAGACGGTATCATAGGTGTAATAGTTTCCAGGTCCTGAGAATGTTGACACCAAAGGCTTTTTAAGTACCACTGAAGTTACCCCATAAGCAGTCTGGCATATAGAATTAGAACAATGCAGGAGGCCACGAACCCTAGAGCTTGCAGGATTTTCCTTGCGGATAAATGGGTTCTGGTGGCAGTTGAGAGAAGTAGCCTGTCAGATAGGCTTGTTTTTCTGGAGTAAGGAATGCCATCTGGTATGCTGGGTCTAGGCTTGCTCCCAGGAATACAATTTTCTGACTGGGGACTAGTTTGGATTTCTTTTCGTTTATAGTGTAGCCCAGTGAGGTCAGCAGATCTTTTACAAATGTCACGTGCTGTAACAGCTTTTCCTGACTGTCTGCTTGAATAAGGCAGTCATCCAAGTAGGGGTAAATTTGAATATTTCTTTGACTGCAAAAAGCAATGGCTACAGCCAGGCATTTTTTGAAAATTCTGGGAGCAGTGGATAAGCCAAAGGGTAGTGCAGAGAACTGACAATGCATATATCCTGCCCTAAAACAGATATTTCCTGCAAGTGTGTCCGATTGGGAGGTGCAGATAGGTCTCTTTTAGGTCTAGCATGGCTAACCAGGCATCTTTGGATAGCATAGGAAGAAGCTGCTGGAGGGTGAGAATTTTGAATTTTGGTACCACCAAGAAGGTGTTTAGAATGGCTAGATCTAGGATTGGGCACCAGGTGCCCTCTTTTCTGGGTATCAGGAAAAGTCTGGAATAGAAACCTTGGCCTATCTGGTCTGCAGAAAGAGGCTGAATTGCCCTCATGGAGAGCAGGGAATCAACTGTTCCCTGAAGTGAATGCCTCTGCCCACTGGTTTGGAGGAAGATCTGGGAACCCTTTTGGGGTTGGCAGTGTGTGGAAAAAAAAATTGTACCCTTGGGACACTACGTTGAGGACCTATCAATCGTTGGTGATGGAGTTCCAGTTTTCCTCCTAGGGGTACAAGCAGGTGTGTAGAGGTAAAAGGTGGAGATGAAAAGTCATTGTACATTCTTTCCATAAGGGGGTGGCTTAGCACTCCCTGTTTTAGAAGTGGATGTACTCCATTGCTTAGATATCTGTATACTCTGAGACTGTAGTCTGGGAGGGGGGGGGGGGTCTGCTTCCCCTAGGTCTAGTCTGAGGTGGCTTTGGGGAGGCTGGAAAGGACCAATGTTTTGAAGGCCAATGCCTACTGAATCTCGGAGGCTGGACTTGCAAAAAGTCTTTAACTGTCTGCACAGACTTAGCTTTTTCTTCCATCTTTTTAGAACCTCTTCTGCTTTGGTGCCAAACGTCTTTGTTCAGTGGTGCATCCAATAATTTTAATTTGACATGGTCTGGCAAGGTCTGTTTCTTAAGCCAAGCATGCCTTCTAAGTACAGAACTTGTGACTGCTGCCCTTCAGGATGCTTCTAGGGCATCAAAACCACATTGCAGGTATGCTTACTAACTTGGCTTGCAGAATGCATAAGCTCCTCTAATTCTTTACTTTCTGCACAGTCAGCGAAGGTAGATACTTTTTGTTTAATAAGTTCCATAGTATGTTGCTGGTATTTTAGCATGTGGAGCTGACAATTTAATGCTCTAATGGAAAGAGTTGCAGAGGTGTATACATTTTTACCCCATCTGTCTAAAGCTCGGGAATCTCTGTCTGAGGAAGTGGGACTCTTAGCTGTGGTTGCTTTTATTCCCTTAGGTCCTTGGGAGATGACCTCTGGGTCAGCAATAGGATTTTTGAAAATAAATTTGTGCGAGTCAGGGACTCTGTAGTACCTGTCAGGTTTCCTGGGAGCAGGAGGTAGAGTATCAGGAGTTAGACTGGATTCCATAAAAACATCCACAACACCCAGATCAAGAGGAATAGCTTAGGGTCTGTGCTGTGGTAAATCTAAAAATTCCCTCAGTCTCTTTTTTGGACTGAGGATAATCCTGGCATTCCCAATGGCAATGCTCTCTCAAGGTATGTAGGGTTTCACCAAAAGAAAAATCCTCTGGAGGAGAGGCAGAAGGAATGGATTCCTCTGCATCTGAATCCTCAAGCAGATAAGGCCATGTCGTCATAATCAGAAACCTCAGAATTGTCAGACTCTTGGTCAGATAAAGCTGCTGGGGACAAGTCTCTTCCTTTTAGCAAGGGTAGGGCTGGTTTCCCCTAATCAGCATGATAAGGTCTTCTGCCATTTTAAACATCTGAGACTGAGGTATGGAAGCAGACGCTTGAGGTTGGGTCATCATTTTTTAGGTGTAGTTCATACTCTGGGCCTTAGAAACTTGGTAGTTTTAAAAAAGAACTGAAGACGTGAAAAGTCATCGATTTGTGTCAAATATCAGTAGTGTGAAGAACTTCATCAGAAGCCGGTGCCTGCACAGCAACTCCAAACCCACCCAAGGTAGAGACATCTGCAGGTCCTATAGTCGAAGAAGCATCTCGCGGCATACCAGACTCCGAATGGGTCTCAGTAGAGGCCTGCGAATCTGTAGAAGTGGGTATCAGGGGCTGCAAAAGCGCCTTACTGAGTACCTGCGGACTGGCGACTAGCTTAACAGAAGAGTCGTCTGCAGTTTTGGACCTATGCGGTCTGTCTTTATCCTTATGTTTTTTCAGAAGATCGGTAGTTGGATGGCTTAACGAAGTAATTTCGGAATATGGAGAATGACAGCGAAAGAAGTTAGCAACAAAGATAGCCCGAGGACAAATAGTTCGGGCGTTGAACAAGGCACAAAACTGACAGCGAGGAATGTCGTGGTCTGGGTCTAAAGAGGTGATGCAGTAAGAATGAAAATCTCTGTGAGGTATTTACTTTCCACAGGCAAGACAATTGTAAACTTTTTCTGACATCGGTTAGAGCAAGAAAAACGGATCCCCAACGGGGTCCTTAGCTTTAGAAGACTTCAGGTTTGAAACTCGAAAAACAAGGAGTTATGTACTCACCATAACATTCGATGTATGTAGACCATCTCGCCTCACATTCTTACCCATGGGTTCGGAGCCAAATATCGTCTTCAACTCGGCCGATTTTACTAGCTCGAAATCTTTCATTGGCTGGGCTAAGTAGGTATCCCATGGTGCACTGCTACATATCCCCAGATCTAGTTTGCTGCGAAACTCATTTGCACTCCATGCACACATCACATCCAGGTAAAGAATAAGCTAAGCAAGGAAACTCTGAAGATAACAACCTAACCTACAAATTCTCCAGGAAGGGGGAAGGTGGGAGGGTAAGTAAGAATGTGAGGCAAGATGGACTACATACATCGAACGTTATGGTGACTACATAACTTCTTGATGTTATGTAGTCCTATCTCGCCTACATTCTTACCCGTGGGACAACGTCCCTAGCACCTACATCCCGGGTGGCTCATAGGAAAATACTCCTGAGAACTGTGGAGCCAAAGGAAGACCTGCCCCTGGAGACCACGCCCAATTTGTAATGAAAAACAAATGTGCGAGGAGAAGCCCAAGTAGCTGCAGCACATATATTATCCATTGACAATCTGGCTTGATAGGCTGTGGATGTGGAAACAGCCCGAGTAGAGTGAGCCTTGACAGGAAATGGCAGATCTTTACCTCCTGCTTGATAGATGAAAGAGATACAACTAGATATCCATCTAGACAGGGTGACCCTGGAGACCGGGGAACCCATCTGGTTTTCCGAAAAGGAAACAAAAAGTTGGTCAGACTTCCGGATATCTTTTGTTCGGTGCAGATAGAAGCGTAATTGTCTGTGTACGTCCAACTGGTGAAATCTAAATTTTGCCTTGTTAGAAAAGTGGGGAAAGAAGACAGGCAACTCAATGGATTGATTTAGGTTAGACACGGAAGCCACTTTAGGAAGGAACGAAGGGTTTGGGGTCTAAGAGAGACCCTGTCTTTATGGAGGTTTGATAGAGAGGGCTTGAATTTCTGAAACTCGCCTTGCTGAAGTGATAGCTGTTAAGAAGGCTGTTTTCCAGGTCAAGAATTTCAATTCGCAGGTAGCCGCAGGCTCGAAAGGTGGTAAAGTAAGGGCTTGTAGAACAAAATTAAGATCCCAGGACATGATTGGTTCGGACAGCGGGGGGACGGAGCAACAGAGTACTCTTCAGGAACGCCTTGCATAGTCTATGTGCCAAGAGACTAGGCTCATTCGCTACACGGAAATTAGAGATCGCTGCCAGCTGAACTTTGATGGTGGCTGATGCGGAACCCTGATGGAAAAGCATAGACAAAAACTCCAGGACTGAAGCGATTGAAGCTGTGTAAGGATCAATGCCTCTGGTATGTGCCCAGAAAGAAAACCTTTTCCATTTACTACAATAAATCTTTCTAGTGGATGGTTTATGATAGGACGACAATATATGAACCACTTCTGGTGAGAAATTATGAAGTCTGACTAACGATGGAAGTGGAGTAGCCAGGCTGTCAACCGGAGGGTCATCAGGGAGGGGTGGAACTGTCCCGACGTGTGTCAGTAAATCTGGTTGAGGGTTCAGAGTACAAGGAGTGTCCACAATGAATTGCTGAAGAAAGGGAAACCAAACTTGGCGAGGCCAGTGTGGAGCAATCAGAATGATTCTGCTTCCCAAGGATTGCACTTTCTGAATCACCTTTGATAGCAAGGGAAACGGAGGGAAAGCATAAAGCAGACCATAAACCAGAGCGTCCCTGGGTGACTCCCCCTTTGGGGGGAACAGCATGAAGTAGTTGCTGCATTTCGCACTGAGGGGGCTGGCAAAAAGGTCGCAGCAAGGCTGACCCCATCTGCTGAAGATTCGCTCTGCAACCAGGCGATTCAGGGACCACTTGTAAGGCATCAGAATAGCTCTGCTTAGCCTGTCTGCAATCACAGTGGACTTCCCCGGAATGAACGTTGCCACCAGAAACTGTTGGGAAGTTACTGCCCAATGCCACACTCGCATGGCCTCTCTGCACAGAGGGTAAGACCTGGTTCCCCCTTGCTTGTTTAGATACCATGCTACTGACATGTTGTCTGACTGTATCGCAATCGTCCCTAGAGGAAGAACACTCTGAAGTGCCAGCAACGCAAGTAGCACTGCTCTCATCTCTAGGACGTTTATATGCAGATGTACCTCGTGTTCTTGCCACGTGCCTTGGAATGTCCTACCAAGATAATTCCCCCCCCACCCCATCTGGGAGGCGTCCGTGGTCACCGTGGCAACCGGGATGGGTGGAACGAAGGGCCTTCCCCCGTCCAAATTGTTGGTGCACAATCACCAACCGAGGTCCTGCTTGCATCTGTCCGTGAGCAAGATGGGATGAGGCAGTGAAAGTCTTTGGAGAGGCCACTGAAAAAAGAGGAGCCATTGGAGAATTCTCATGTGCAATCTCGCTAGAGGGACCAACATGATTATTGCTACCATGGTCCCTAGGAGCTGGAGCACCCATCTTGCCTTCACTTGTCTCAGGGGCATCAGCATACGTAACTGTTGTTGTAAGACTCTGATCTTTTCCTGCGGTAAAAATGCTCGCATTTGAATGGTGTCTAATTCTGCTCCTATAAAGGTGACACACTACGAGGGCAATAAAGAAGATTTTTCCCAATTTATTGTTATACCCAGCTGATGACATAGAGTGATGGCAGCGTCCCTGGTTTGAACCAGTTGATACCTGGTGGGGGCGGTAAGGAGCCAGTCGTCCAGATACGGAAACACCTGGAATCCCTGATATCTCAAGTGAGCCGTCACCATCGCCATACACTTGGTGAACACCCTGGGGGCTATGGTAAGACCAAAGGGCAAGGCTCGAAACTGGAAATGACTGGCTCCCAGCCAGAAGCGTAGGTGACTCCTGGATGCCCTGTCCATTTTCACATGGTAATAAGCATCCTTGAGGTCGATGGAGCACATCCATACCCTCCTCTCCCAACAATGGGAGAATCGATTGTAGTGTGACCATACAGAAAGTACAGTTTTGTACCTACCATAAATGTAGATGTCCGATAGGTATGCATCTGCAGTCATAACATATGGGTTGTCCTGCCTCAGGCAGCCCTTCGGTCGGCCGGATTCCAAAGTCTGGGTCTGGCCTCGGCTGATGTCGCACTTTCCCCGATGTCAGAGCTTCTGGGGTATAAAGGCATCAGCCAACGCCATTTTCCTCAGTGTTTCTTGCCCCAGATGCCAGGTGCCCTCTAGGAAGGCTAAATTTGGATAAATGCTGAAAAGTTCCAAACATTAGCAAATTATATACATATATATATATATATATATATATATATATATATATATATATATATACAAACAAACAAATACACCATAATAGATTCCCCCAGCTAGCTGAAAGAGGGGTAAGCACCCTAGGAATACCACGGAGGGGAAGGAGGGTGGGTAATCCTGACTGCAGATGCATACCTATCGGACATCTACATTTATGGTAGGTACAAAACTGTACTATGTCCTTCAAGGATGCATCTGCAGTCATAACATATGGATAGACTACCATAGCCAAACTGGGGGAGGAGGTACTAAGAGAAGGATGGTGCAGTTAAGATCCCCTGCAGAACTGCAGTTGCAAACCCTGCTCGGGATCTGGAGTATAAAGGTAGATTGTAATGCTTGGCAAATGTACGCACGGAGCTCCAAGTAGCAGCTTCTAAAATGTCCTTGGTAGCCACCCCTCGTAGGAAAGCTGTAGTGGTGGCTGTGGCCCTTGTGGAATGAGGCCTGATATTTTCAGGAGCTGTCTTTCCATGAAAGGAGTAGCAAAAGCGAATGCAATTTCCTATCCATTTTGAAATTGTCTGTTTGGAAATTGCTCTTCCTTGCACCCCAGTTGCGTATGCTACAAAAAAGTTGGTCAGTTTTTCTGTTTGTTTTAGTTCTGTCCAGATAGTAGCATAGTTGTCTGTGTATGTCCAAAGTGTGCAAAGGTTTTTCTCCTTTGTTCTGTGGGTTAGGGAAGAACGTAGGCAAATGAATAGCTTGGTTCAAGGATACCCTGGATACCACCTTTGGCATGAAAGTAGGATTGGTTCTCAGTGACACTATCCTGGTGGAAAATAAGAAAAGACTGCACTGCCATTAATGCCTGTAACTCGGATACTCTTCTTGCTGAAGTGATTGCCAGAAGAAAAGCAGTTTTCCAAGATAAAAACTGTAGGTCTGCTGATGCTGCTGGTTCAAAAGGAGGTAGTGTCAATTTTTCCAGCACATAATTGAGATCCCATGCACGTAGAGGGGGTCTCCTTGGAGGTTTAACATTTTTGATCCCTCTCAAAAATTGCCTGAGAAGAGGGTGAGAGAAGATAGGTGGATCCATATTGTATTCTGCTGAAATTGCTGAAGCATGAATCTTAATGGAAGAATAAGACAGGCCATTGTGGAACAATTCTGCTAAGTATTCTAGGATGTGTGCTAGGTTTGCCACTGTGACATCTGTGCCCTTTGATGTGCTCCAAATGAGAAATCTCTTCCATTTAGCTGAGTATGTCTTCCTTGTGGAAGGTCTGCGAGCCTCCAGGATAATGTCCTTCACCCTCTGAGATAAAACTGTTTGGTTTGGTTTTAAGGAATCTTCCAGGCAGTTAGTTGCAATGTTTTCAAGTTTGGATGCAGGGTCTTGAAATTGTTCTGCGTTAGAAGAAGAGGCCATAGGGGTAGAGGCCATGAGTTCGCCTGAGACATGCTCCTCAGTAGCGGATACCAGTGTTGTCTTGGCCAGTGCGGAGCTATTAGTATCACCTTTGGCTGTTCCTCCCTGATCTTCAGTAGAACCTTGTACATCAATGGGAGAGGTGGAAAGGCATATACTGTTAGGGCATTCCAGCTGAAAGAGAGAGAGTCCACCCTCCAGGCTTGTGGGTGGTATGTTCTTGAACAGAATTTCTTCAGTTGGTGGTTGAGTGGGGAGGCGAACAGATCTATCTCTGGCATTCCCCATTTCTTTGTTATGAGTTTGAAGATGTCTGGATGCAGCATCCATTCATGTGCATCCGTGGTAGTTCTGCTTAAGCTGTCTGCTAGTGAATTCTCTTTTCCTGGTACGAATTTGGCCTGTAACTGGATATTGAGATTCAGGCATAGGTTCCACAGATTCATTGCCATCCGGCATAGAGGGTAGGAATGTGTGCCTCCTTGTTTGTTTATGTACCACATGACCGTGGTGTTGTCTGTCCTTATTAACAGATGTCCTTGCCGGAGGAATGGTTTGAATGCCTCGATTGCATGCCTCACTGCCAGCATTTCCTTTTGGTTTATGTTCATGCTTAGCTGCCCTTGAGGCCATAGGCCTTGGATACATTTGTCCTCCATGTGTGCTCCCCATCCTCTGTCTGAGGCGTCCATGGTGATGGTCTGCTTTGTTTTTGGTTTGTTGAAAGGCAACCCTCTGTTGGACTGGCAGGCCTGAGCCCACCACTGGAATTCCTTTTGAAGGCATGAAATGATTGGTATCATGGTTTCTAGGCTGTGCCTGTGTTGAGACCATACATTCCTTAGGTACCACTGCAATTTCCTCATATGCAGCCTGGCATGTGGAATCAAGATTATGCAGGATGCCATGTAACCCAGGGCCTGCAGGACTTTCCTTGCAGTAAGCTGAGTTTGTCTTGTCAAAATCATGAAATAATCTGGAAGTTGTTTTTGTTTTTCTTCTGTAAGAAAAGCCATCTGAGTGATTGTGTCCAGATCCGCACCCAAAAAAGTTATCCTTTGGGATGGCACTAGCCTTGACTTTTGGATGTTGACTGTGTATCCCAAGGCCTGTAGCAGGTGTATGACATAGGCCAAGTCCTTTAAAAATTTTTTCTTGTTGTCCGCTTGTATTAGGCAGTCATCCAGGTATGGATAAATTTGAATTCCCTGAAGTCTGAAATGTGCAATTACTGATGCCAGGCATTTCGTGAATACTCTGCAGTAGATAAGCCAAAGGGCAATGCTGAGAATAATGCTCTGATCCTGCAAGAAATCTGAGGTGTCTTCTGCAATCTGGTCGGATAGGGACGTGCAGATATGCCTCCTTGAGATCTAGAGTCACCAGCCAGGACTCCTTGCCCAACATGGGAAGAAGTTGCTGTAGGGTCAGCATTTTGAATTTTGGTACAATGAGATATGTGTTCAGTGCGGACAGGTCGAGAATAGGCCTCCATTGGTTTTCTTTTCTTGGTACAAGGAATAATCTGGAGTAAAATCCTTGGCCTTGTTCTATAGATGGTACCCTTTCTATAGCTTTCATCTGAAGTAAATTGCTGATTTGTCTTAAAGCCTCTGCCTTCTGGTTTGGTGGAAGGTTTGGCATTCCGCCCCTTTTTGGCAAAGTGTGGAAGTGAAACCTGTATCCTTTGTCTATTGTTTGCAATGTCCATGTATCCTTTGTAATGCAATGCCAGTTTTTTGAGAATAAGGCCAGCTTTCCACCCAAGGGAGCTTCCAGTTGATCCCTGGTAGGCGGAGTCAGAGTCAAGTCATTGGGTCTGTCCTGTGGTAGTGGTTGTAGTTGTAGCTGTGGCACTACTCCTCTGGTTGGCAGGCTGCCACTGGCGGCCCCTGTAGGCACCTTTTGATTGACCTCTGCCTCTAGGGCGTCTGTTCCTGCCCCTCTGTGGTCTGGAGGTGTCTGGAAAGGACAAATTCTTTGTAGGCCAGTTTCTGCTGAACCTCGGAGGTTGGACCTGCAGGAATTCCTTTACTGTTTGCACAGATTTTGCATTTTCTTCTACTTTCTTTAGAATCTCCTGTGCAGGGGAGCCAAATAAATTTTGTTTCTCCATTGGAGCATCGAGGAGTTTTGCCTTGACATGGTCTGGCAAAGATTGCTCCTTCAGCCAGGCATGCCTACGAATTACTGCCCCAGTCATAGCTGATCTAAATGAAGCCTCCAGTGCATCATAACCACATTTTAAGAAATGATTACTGACCTGCTGAGAATTGTGTACCAAATCCTGAAGGGATTTACGGTCTAAAGGTTCAGGAGAAGAAAGCTTCTTATTCAGCTGATCTAACAAAAATTCTTGGTACTGTATCATATGGAATTGACAGTTTAATGCCCTGGCAGAAAGAGTAGCAGATGTATAAACCTTTTTTCCCCATCTCTCTAATGCTCTAGACTCTCTTTCAGAGGGTAGGGGATTTTTGGCAGTAGTAGCTGCAACCCCTTTTGGGCGCTGAGAAATAGTTTCTGGGTCTGCAGCATGGGCTTTATACAGGTGGAAGTGAGAATCCGGGACCCTGTAATATCTGTCAGGTTTGGCAGAGGCCGGGGGTAGAGAATCAGGTGCAGTACTGACATCATTGTACACATCATCAATTACAGTAAGAACAGGTGGTATGGCTAAGGGCCTGTGCTGGGGCAAATGCAAAAAGGTCCTTAATCTTTTTCTAGAATCAGAGAAATCCTGACCCTGCCATTGAAAGTGCTCCCTCATGGAGTGTAAAGTCTCCCCAAAGGAAAATTCTTCAGGGGGGGAGGCCGAAGGAATAGAATCTTCTGCATCTGAATCCTCATAAGGCGAGTAGGCCCCTTCCTGATGGTCTGACAAATCAGATCCATCCGAGGAGTAATCTGAAGAGAGAGGTTCAGAGGGATCAGTCCTGGGCCTTTTGTCTGGAGGAGGTTGGGAGGCCCTTTCTGGGTGAGGTTGGGAACCCTTAATTAAGGATATAAGGTCCTCAGCAAGACTGAGAATCTGAGAACTAGAGGAAGGCCCCTGGGAATTAGATTTGGCAGGCAAAGCTTTTGAAAGTTTGGCAGCTTTAGCCCTGGAGAAGGCCTTAATAGACATAGAAGCTGGGGGCCTAGCTGCCCCACGTGCAGGGGTAGAAATGTCCAAAGGTATGGTGTCGGACAACTCTTGAGCACTAGCTTCGGTAGGGAGTTCTGAAGCCGACTCAGCCGGGGCCTCTCTGGCCTCGGTGGTCGGAGGTATGGTTTCGGTAGTAGTAATAACCGTGGACTCTGTTTCAGCCGAAACCGAGACACTCGCGGTAGGCCTAGCCGTGGTTTCAGCCGTAACCGCGGGCCGCGAGTGTTGGTCCTTTTCCTTGCGTTTTTGACCATATGCGAAGTCGGAGTCTCCGACGGCATTTTATAAGCAAAAGCAGTTCCAAAAAATTCCTCTGCAAACTCCGACCGACGTCTAAGAGTCCGTCGGTTGAAGGAGGCACAGGCTAAACAAGCGGATACGTTGTGGTCTGGGCCTAAGCAAGGAAGGCAGTAAGAATGGAAATCCTTATGAGGTATTTGTTTCCCACAAGTTAAACAATTATTTACTTTGTCCGACATCGGCTGAGGCAAGAAAGAGGGTACTTAGCTTTTTTCGAAGTCTTCGGTAGCTGAAATCTCTGGATCTGACCGACCGGCACTTGCGAACAGCTTCTGCTTCGGGCACCGCGCGGCAAGAAAGACTGAGGAAAATGGCGTCGGCTGATGCCTTTATACCCCAGAAGCTCTGAGCTCTGACGTCGGGGAAAGTGCGACATCAGCCGAGGCCAGACCCGGACTTTGGAATCCGGCCGACCGAAGGGCTGCCTGAGGCAGGACAACCCATATGTTATGACTGCAGATGCATCCTTGAAGGACATCTTGGACTTGTGTACGTTGTTGTTCAGTTGGCTGAGATCTAGTATGGATCTCAGGTCCCCTGTTCTTTTCGGCACTAAAAAGAATCTTGAGCAAGTCCCTAATCCGATTTGGTCTGAGGGAACACGCTGGATGGCTCCTTTTTCTAGCAGCTGTGAGAACTCTGAGGCTGCTTGATCCCTTTGACTGGGTGGAACGTCTGGGATTTTTCTGATTGGCGGGGGGTCTGATGCGAGTGGAATGAGATAACCTCCGGAAATTATCCGTAATACCCATCGGTCCTAGGTAATGCTTTCCCAGGCTTCCGGATATAACAAAATTCGACCCCCAACTGGCTCCGGATAAGCGCAGCCGGGCACACCCTCAGGAATGGGAGTACAGAGAGCCACGGAAGGAATTGCGGTCTCCCGAATTGCGGGGGCCCCCTCTGCCTCTGGGGCAACGTCCCCTTGAATAACTTCCCCCTCCTCTGACTCTGGAGGGGGGTTCACCTTGTGCAGCAGGAAAAAATCTCTGATTTCTTGAACCACACACACACACACACACACACACCCCCCCCCCCACTGGGCCTTGGGCTAAGGCCTAGAAGGAAGGGAAAAACAGACCCCTACGGCAGACTTTTCCTCTTGCTCGCACCTGGTGAGGTTGTCTTTCACTTGGGTCCCAAACAAAGAGGAACCATCAAAGGGGGGAGTCAGTGAAGGAAGACTTGAAGGCCTCCGCAAAGTGACACAGGCGCAGCCAGGCTTGCCTTCTAAAGGCGACCCCGAGCTTGATGCCCTACTCACTCCCTCAGTTGCATACGAAATGAGCCGCATGGATGAGTTAACAATGGAGTTGAGGGTAGAGACCTGGGCGTTAACAGTCTGAGCCACCGCCTCAGGAACGTTACCCGCAAGAGTGTCTCCTAACTCTGAGGAGAGCACTCTGGAGCCGAGTGAAGTGAGACAGGTAATTCAGCGACCGTAAGGTAAAGGTTGCTGACGAGAGGGTACGCTTCCCGTACTGATCCATGGTCCTAGACTCCTTGTTAGGAGGGTGGATGGATGAAGAAGACTCTGCTACTTCCTTCTGAGTGGCTGCCGCCACCACCATGGCATCTACAGGGTTTCCTTTAGACAGAAACTCTTTGCCCTGGGGGGGGGGGTGGAAAGAAACTTGTTGGGACGCCTGGGCACGGGCTCCACAGAATCAAGGTTTTCCCACACTCTTTGACAAATCAGGTCAAGGAGTTCGTCGAAGGGTGGAGACACCCAGGAGGTGGAGGGCTGAGCACCAAAAGCCTTAAGGAGTACAGACTCCTCCTCGGAAGGGGCTTTGGACGACCAGTCACCTCTTTGTTTCAGTATCTCCAGAATATCAGAGAAGGAAACATAATCAGAGGATGACTTGGGGGACCCCGCCGATTCCTCGAGGTCAGTATCAGAGGTGAGGGACTCATCCTGGGAGTCTATGTGCTTCCTCTTGCACGTTTTCTTTCTGGGGGGCTCCTCAGGCACGAACTCTGAGGTACCCTCAGAAATTTGGGGACCACTCGTGGGGGTATCCCTAGGCCCTGGTGCTCTGCTGTCCACGAGTGGGTGGTGATCAGACGCTCTCACCGGAGTGGTGGGGGACAGAGTGACCAACCCGCCTGATGTAGCTGACGATCTGGCCAGCGCGGTCTGCATAGCCTCGAAGGCCAGCACCCCTGAATCCGAGGAGCGACCAGTCTCCAAGGCCATGATGAGGGTCTGAGTTCCCCAAGCCGATGCACCGAGAGGGAGACTCGAGACCGAAATAAGCCCCGAGATGTCCCCCTTGGGCCCGACCGAAGAATCCAGAGTCCCAAACCTAGAGGACGGAGCCGACAGGGTCGGAGCCGATGCTGGCACCGATGGAGCCAAATAGGGCATCGGAGCCGGCCTAGAAACATCACATGGCGCGGAACACTCCGGCTCCGAAGACAGAGATGCGCTCGGAGGAATGATCGAAGATGGGGTCGGGACGGGCTCCGGAGCTGAGTGGGTCGGAGCTGAAAACAATTTTGCCAACACCGTTGACTGGAGGAGCCTCTGAAACCACCCTATCAACATCCACATCCGAAAGGGTCCTGGAGGATTTGAAGGACAGGGATGGAGAATGAGATCTCCTCTCAGGAAAAGATGGTATGAGACTGGGCGATCGGCTCCTAGGAGGTTCCAATACAATTGGAGCAGATGCCGGTTCTGTCAATACCGGCCCTTCCTGCGGCCCCGAGGACAGTGGAGCCGAGGAGGTTGATGCAGTTTTTGAGATTTTCTCCGGGGGCTCCGATGAAGCTGACGGAGCCGGAGATCTCTTTTTTGACTTGCCAGATTTTGACTTTCCACTGGAAGATGAATCCATAGCCTCTTCAAAAGAGGGTTTCAATAGTCCCTTTAAGATTAGCTTATTCTTTCTCTCTTGGAGAACTCTAGGACTGAACGCATGACAAAAACTGCAGGATTCCTGCAGATGGATGGCTCCTAAGCAATAGACACAAATGGAGTGCCCGTCGGTTATGGACATTTTGTACCCACATTTAGAGCACTTCTTAAAACCCGAAGGTTTATGCTCCTTGGGATCCTTAGACATCTTAACTACTATGCCCACAATGCAAAACAAAGTCAGAAAACAACACACAGGTGTTCACTCTACAAAAGCGGGAACAACGCTAAACAGTAACCAACACTAAAACAGGATCAAACACACACCAAAGATCAAGTACAAACTCTGAACAAGGGATTGAAAAAACCACAAGGAAAAGGAAAGCCCAAACCTCTAACTTAAACGGTCTAGACCGTACTGACACAAAAGGCAAACAGAGGAGAACTAGGCCCACTGAAACGGGCCTAGCCCGAGGGAACAGTCAGTGGGATACCACACAACAATCACACAATCACAATCCTTGACAAACTACACAAACTTTAGACAAATAGCTATGAAAATAGCTTTTAATAGGAATCAAAACTTTTCTTAAGACAAGAAAAAGGAGGGTACTTAGCCACAGCCAAGCGAGACCACGTCCGAGTCTATCAGCATGGCACATCCTGACTTGGCAATATGTTCCCACTCTTCCTTGAAAAAGCACGCCAAATCTGTCAGAATGCAAGGGCATCTCTTGTGCACAGCCCTCTTCAGGTCACCCCACAAATCTTCTATTGGATTAAGGTCTGGGCTCTAGCTGGGCCATTCCAAAACTTTAATTTTCTTCTGGTGAAGCCATTATTTTGTTGATTTGGATGTATGCTTGGAGTCACTGTCATGTTGAAAAGTGAAATTCCTCTTCAAAAGTGACTGGTATCTGGAACTCTTCATAATTCCCTCCACCTTGACTAAAGCCCCAGTTCCAGCTGAAGAAAAGCAACCCAAAGCATGATACTGCAATCACCATGCTTCACCGTGGGGATGGTGTTCTTTTGGTGATGTGAAGTGTTGTTTTTGCGCCAAAAGTACCTTTTGGAATTGTGGCCAAAAAGTTCAACCTTGGTCTCGTCAGACCACAACACATTTTCCCACATGTTTTTGGGAGACTTGTATTGTTTTGCAAATTTTAGCCGGCCCTGGATGTTTTTGTGTGTAAGAAAAGGCTTCAGTCTTGCAACCCTACCCCAAAGCCCAGACAGATGGAAAATACAGGAGACTGTTGTCACATGTAGTACACAACCAGTACCTGCCAGAAATTCTTGCAGCTCCTTCACTGTTCTTGTAGGTCTCTTGGCAGCCTCCCTGACCAGTTTTCATCATGTCTTTTCATCAATTCTGGAGGAATGTCCAGTTCTTTGCAACGTCACTGTTGTCCCATATTTTCTCCACTTTTTGATGACTGTCTTCCCTGTGTTCCATGGTATATCCAATGCTCTGGAATTTTTTTTGTTCCGTTTTCCTGACTGATACCTTTTAACAATGTGATCCCTTTGATGGTCTGTAAGCTCTCTGTGAACCATGGCTTTTGCTGTAGCAGGCAACTGAGTAAATGTCAGGAAAATCCTACAAGGACAGCTGAACTTTATTTGGGGTAAATCGGAGTCTCTTTAATTGATGGCAGGTGTTGAAATCAAACGGTGCTAAAAACAAAGTATTAGTTTAAGGGTGTGTACACTTATGCAACCAGCTTATTGTACATTTTTTATTTTTCCCCTAACAGATTTGTTTTTCATTTGAATTGTACAGGTTAAAGGTCACATTAAAGGTGGGAAAAGTTTTGAAATGATTTATTGTGGTCTCATTTTTTTTATATCACAAAAACCTTGCATTTTAACAGGGGTGCGTACACTTTTTATATCCACTGTATATAGATATATATTCAGTACTGTCTTGTTCTTTTATTATTATTAAACATTTTTAAACCTTTCATTGTGGCTGATCTGTGTAGAGACATTTAAACTTTGAGAGTACTTGCACATTTATTTGGTGACACTTTGTGGGCCACTCCTAATAGCCTTGCTCTTAGTCAAACTACCATTTGTATTAATATTAATATTACACAGTAAGATTGGACAGCCTTTCTTAAGGGCGTTAAAGTAGCTGATAAAGATTTGACTGGTGGCAGTGGTACTACCTTATAGTCTGGGAAGAAGAGGGCCTAGCTAATAAATTTGTGCCAGCCTCTCCAAGGTGTGTGCATGTATGTGCGTGTGTGTGTGTGTTTGTGTAAATCAAATCTCAAAGAGAGTGTGTGTGTGTGTGTGTGTGTGTGTGTGTGTGTGTGTGTGTGTGTGTGTGTGTGTGTGTCAGCTACTTGGCAGGGACACAAAGCACTGGTTGGACAGAAAGGATGCTGGGAGGTCCTGGCTTGGTCACTCAGCTGAGATCAGAACTCTATAACTGTGCCAGTGGGGAGCATTTTGGGGATCTGGAGAAAGAAGGAGAAACCAGCCCCGGACTGACTTGTGGTCTGTGTGTGCTCTTAAGGGAAACTGCACTTGATGCAGAGAGCTGCATCTGGAAATACTGTGTGTATACCTGTTATTTCCCAGTGTACATCCCCCACTGTTGCCAGTCGTGAGGATTGAGGATCCAATTACTGTTGCAGTAGTGGGTCATCACACATGTAAAGTGATTGCTAACATGAAGGTACCACTTCAGAGGATTAAGGTTTAAGTTCATACACGTCCATATCTACTGTATCAATGTACACATAAACCGAAAGTATACCAACAATGGGTCTAAGTTTGGGTATACTGCACTTCAGACAAATCTCAAAATTGCCAACAAGATGCTTCAAGAAAAAGAGTACATTCGGAATACATTCAGTTTACAGAACTAAAAATGAATTTCAGCAATATATCCACAGAAGCACGCTCAAATTAAAGATGCAGTTTCTTTAAAATATTCTGCTTCTCCTCCATGGTCCATAAAAAGTAAAGTTGTGTACCTACCATAAATGTAGATGTTCAAGTGTATTCACTGTTGCAATCACAGTTGGGTTATCCTGCTGGCAGGCTACCCGCAGTCGGCCCGAGTTCCAAAGTCTAGGTCCGGCGTCAGTTGCTGTCGCCTCCTCCCTGACGTCAGTGCTCCAGGGGTATAAAAGATGCAGCAGACGCCATTCTATTCAGTTTTTCTTGCCCCAGATGTCAGGTGCCCCTAAAATGGTAGGCTAAATAATGCCAATAAGCATGCATACACAAAAAACAACTTTTCCTTCATCTACAAGCAAATACACCACATAGGTTGTATAGAATAGAGAAGTACAGGTAAGTCCCAGCACGGAAAAGGGGGATGGTGGGAGGGTAACCTGGACTGCAACAATGAATACACTCGAACATCTACATTTATGGTAGGTACACAACTGTACTATGTTCATCGTGTTTCACTGTTGCAGTCATTACAATTGGGTTGAATCCCAAAGCTAAGGTTGGGAGGCTGGTGCTAAATAGGATTAGGAGAGGCTATCAGGCCCTGCAGAACTGCAGTGGCAAATCCAGCCCAGGATTTAGAGTAGAGAGGTAAGTGATAGTGCTTTGTAAAAGTATGCACTGAACTCCAAGTTGCAGCCTCTAAGATGTCTTTGGTTGGTACTCCTCTGAGGAAGGCTGCTGAAGTGGCTGCTGCTCTGGTTGAATGTGGCCTAATGCCCTTAGGCACCGAATTGCCATGCTATGAATAGCAGAAATGAATGCAGTGGCCTATCCCCTTTGAAATAGTCTGCTTTGAGATGAGCTTTCCTTGTGATCCTGCAGCATATGCCACTAGAAGTTGTTCAGTCTTTCTGAAAGCTTTGGTTCTGTCCAAGTAGAAGTGTAGCTGCCTGTGAATGTCCAAAGAATACAAAAGTCTCTCACTTTTATTCTGTGGGCTTGGGTAAAAGGTAGGCAAGTGAATTGTTTGGTTAAGGGCCACACTGAACACTACCTTATAGTCATAAATGTAGGGTTTGTCCTCAGAGAAACCCTGTCAGGATGGAAAATGATAAAAGGTTCCACAGCCATGAGTGCCTGTAACTCTGAGACTAGTCTAGCAGAGGTTATTGCTAGGAGCAGAGCTGTTTTCCAGGATAAGAATTTTATATCAGCTGCATTAGCTGGCTCAAATGGAGGCAGTGTGAGTTTTTCCAAGCCATAGTTGAGGTCCCATGCAGGTATTGGTGCTCTCCTTGGGGGTCTTATGTCTTTGGCCCCTCTGAGGTACTGCCTTAGTAATGGATGAGAAAAAATAGGTGGTTCTATATTGTAATGAGCTAAAATGGCAGAGGCATGAATTTTAATTGATGAAAAGGAAAGGCCTTTACCCAGCATTTCAGTTAAGTATTGCAAAATCTGAGGAATATTTGGAACAATCGTGTCACCTTGTGCCTGGTTCCAAGTACAGAATCTCTTCCATTTTTCTGCATAAGATTTTCTGGTGCTAGGCCTCCTGGCCCCCAAAATAACATCCATCACTGCTTTAGAGAGGGGTGTGTTTTGAATGGCTACATTATCCGCCATGCTGCCAGGTTTAAGGTCCTGAGTTGGCTGTGCAGTATTTGAATGTCTTGTTGGGTCAATAAGTGAGGAATTTGAGGTAATGTCCAAGCTGGGCATTGAGACAAACTCTTTAGGATTGGGTAACAGTCCTGGCAGGGCCTGTCTGGGGCAATCAGTATCATTTTTGGCTTCTCTTGTCTGACCTTGAGGAGTACCTTGGGGAGGAGAGGCAGAGGAGGAAAGGAATATACTGTTAGGTTTTTCCAGCTGAAAGATAGAGCATCCACTTTCCATGCTTGCTTGTGATAAGTCCTTGTAGTTGGCAATTGTGAGGGGAGGCAAATAGGTCTATGTCCGGGCATCCCCAGTTCCTTGTTATCATGCTGAAGACTTGTGGATCCAATTTCCACTCATGGGGATCCATTAGGTTTCTGCTTAGTTCATCTGCCAGAGTATTTATCCTTCCTGGCAGGAATTGTGCTTGCAGATGTACTTGGTAAGTCAGTGCTGTGTCCCACAAGTTCATGGCTAGTCTGCAGAGGGGGTAGGAATGTGTGCCCCCCCTTGCTCGTTTATGTACCACATGTCCGTAGTATTGTCAGTCTTTATCAGTAGTTGTCCTGGATGAAGTAGATCCTTGATGGCGGTCAGGGCATTTTGAACTGCTAGCATCTCTTTTTGATTGATATGTAGATGCATTTGACTTGCGGACCATGTGCCCTGAATACATCTTCCTGCCATATGGGCCCCCCCAGGCATAATCTGATGCATCTGTTGTCAATGTCTGTCTGGCTGTGGGTAAGGTGAATGGCTGTCCCGAGTTGTGGTGACAGGCTTTTGCCCACCATTGAAACTCCTGTTGCAGGCAGGGAATAAGGGTAATTATTGTTTCCAGGCTGTGGCAATGCTGAGTCCAAACACTTTTTAGATACAGTACAGTTTTGTACCTACCATAAATGTAGATGTTCGAGTGTTCACCCTGCTGCAGTCATCACACTTGGGTTTATCCTGCCGTCAGGCGGTCCCGCAGTTGGCCCGAATTCGGTTGCTGTTGCTTCTTCCCTGACGTCAGTGCGCCATGGGTATACAAGAGGCATCTGACGCCATTTTCTTTAGTTTTTCTTGCCACAGATGTCAGGTGTCCACAAAAGGTAGGCAACCCTTAGGTACAAGCAAATACACCACAGAGGTAGTATAGGATAAAGTGGTAGAGATAAGTTCAGCTAGTTCAGAGGGGATGGAGGGAGGGTAACCTGGACTGCAGCAGGGTGAACACTCGAACATCTACATTTATGGTAGGTACAAAACTGTACTATGTTCATCGTGTTACCCTGCTGCAGTCATCACACTTGGGTTGAATCCCAAAGCTCAGGAGGGGAGGTGGAGTCAAACAGGGTTAGAAGAAGCAAGTAGGCCCTGCAAAACTGCAGTGGCAAAACCAGCTCTAGTCTTAGAGTAAAGAGGTAAGTGATAGTGTTTGGTGAAGGTGTGCACTGAACTCCAAGTAGCAGCTTCCAGAATATCCTTGGTTGGCACTCCCCTGAGAAAGGCTGCTGATGTAGCTGTAGCCCTGGTAGAGTGGGACCTAATGTTAGCAGATACTGGTTTCCCATGATGTGTGTAGCAGAAACGTATGCAATGCCATATCCATTTAGAAATGGTCTGTTTTGAGATAGCTTTTCCTTGTGATCCTGTAGCATAGGCTACAAAGAGCTGGTCAGTTTTTCTGAAAGCCTTAGTTTTATCCAAGTAGTAACGTAATTGCCTGTGAATGTCCAAAGAGTGCATGAGTCTTTCTCCTTTGTTCTGGGGATTTGGGAAGAAGGTGGGTAAGTGAATGGTTTGGTTTAGGGCCACACTGGATATCATCTTTGGCAAAAAGGAAGGATTAGTTCGTAGAGAAACTCTGTCTTGATGAAAAATGAGGAAAGGTTCCACTGCCATTAGTGCCTGTAGCTCTGAGACTCTTCTAGCCGAGGTTATTGCTAGTAGTAGGGCAGTTTTCCATGAAAGAAATTTTAAATCAGTTGAAAAAGCTGGTTCAAAGGGCGGCAGTGTAAGCTTTTCCAGGACAAAGTTGAGATCCCAAGTAGGTGTTGGAGCTCTCCTTTGCGGTAAGTTCTTAGCCCCTCTGAGGTACTGTCTTAGGAGTGGATGTGAAAATAAAGGAGGATCCGTGCTGTAATGAGCTGAAATTGCTGAGGCGTGGATCTTAATAGATGAAAAGGAAAGCCCTTTGTGTAACATCTCAGTTAAATATTGTAGAATATGAGGAATGTTCGGCTCCAGGGGATTTAGGCCTTTAGCCTGGTTCCAGACACAAAATCTTTTCCATTTGTCTGAATAGGTTTTACTGGTGCTGGGCCTCCTGGCCTCAGAATAACATCCATAACAGCTTTGGATAAAGGTGTTGGCTGGTTTAGGTAATTTGCCATGCAGCCAGGGTTAGAGTCTTGAGCTGGCTGTGTAGAA
The DNA here is from genome assembly GCF_019279795.1 of Protopterus annectens. Taxonomy (NCBI): domain Eukaryota; kingdom Metazoa; phylum Chordata; order Ceratodontiformes; family Protopteridae; genus Protopterus; species Protopterus annectens. The sequence continues at coordinate 84,175,966 of NC_056738.1, read as the reverse complement.
TCAGATTGTCTCGCTGGGTGAAGCAAGTGAGGAATTTGTGGCAAAATCCATGGTGGGCCTTGGGCCATGTTCCTTAGAATTGGATACAAATGTTGGCGTGGCCAGTCTGGTGCAACGAGAATCATTTGTGGCCTCTCTAATCTGACTTTCAGCAGTACCTTTGCTAGAAGAGGCAGTGGAGGGAAGGCATATACTGTTAATGTTTTCCAACGGAATGAGAGGGCATCCACTTTCCAAACTAGTGGATGGAAGGTCCTTGCGCAAAATTTTTGAAGTTGGTGGTTGTGGGGGCTTGCAAACAGATCCATGTCTGGGCGTCCCCATTTTGAGCTATTATTGCAAATACTTGTGGATCTAGTTTCCATTCGTATGGATCCATGATGTTTCTGCTTAGGTCTTCTGCCAATGTGTTTTTCTTTCCTGGCAGGAATTGTGCTTGTAATTGAACCTGGTAAGACAGTGCAGTGTTCCACAAGGTCATTGCTCGCCTGCATAGAGGGCAGGAATGTGTGCCCCCTTGCTTGTTTATGTACCACATAACTGTGGTGTTGTCTGTCCTTATTAGTAACTGTCCTGGGTGTAGAAGGTCCTTGAAAGCTGTTAGGGCATTCTGCACTGCTAGCATTTCTTTTTGATTGATATGCAGGTGTCTCTGATCTGTAGTCCATTTGCCCTGAATGCACTGTCCTGCCATGTGTGCTCCCCAGGCATAGTCTGATGCATCTGTTGTCATAGTTTGCCTGGCTGTGGGTAAGGTGAAAGGCTGACCCTTGTTGAGGTGACATGCCTGTGCCCGCCATAGAAACTCATGTTGAAGGCAGGGAATGAATGGAATCATTGTTTCCAAGCTGTGGCTGTGCTGAGTCCATACGCTTTTCAGGTACCATTGTAATTTCCTAATATGCAGTTTTGCAAATGGTATTTAAGTAATATGCAAGATGCTATAAATCCCAAGGCCTGCATAAGTTTTCTTACAGGGAGTTTGGTCTTTGTTGCCATTATTTTGAAATATTGAAACAGCTGTCGTTGTTTGTCTGGCATGGATAAGCCATATGGGCCGTTGTATTCAAGCTGGCATCCAGGAATATTATGTTTTGTGAGGGCACTAGTTTTGATTTCTTTTCGTTTACTGTGTACCCTAGGCAACTTAGAAGGTGTTTGACAAATGCCAGATGCTGTAAAAGAATGTCCTTGCTTTCTGCTTGAATAAGACAGTCATCCAGGTATGGGTATATTTGAATTCCTCTTTGTCTGCAGTATGCAATTACTGGTGCCAGGCATTTTGTGAAGACCCTGGGTGCAGTAGATAAGCCAAAGGGCAGTGCAGAGAATTGATAATGCGTTGAACCTGCAATGAAGCGGAGGTATCTTCTGCAATTTTGTCTGATAGGGACATGCAGGTATGCCTCCTTGAGGTCCAAAGTGACTAGCCAAGCATTCTTGCCCAGCATGGGAGGAAGCTGCTGTAGTGTTAGCATCTTGAAGTTTGGTACTTGCAGACAGGTGTTCAGAATTGAAAGATCCAGAATGGGTCTCCATGCTTTGTCCTTTCTTGGAACTAGGAACAGTCTTGAGTAAAATCCTTGTCCTTGCTCCTGTGTAGGTACCTGTTGAATGGCTCTCATGTTCATGAGAGCTGTAATTTGTTTTTGTGCCTCTGCCCATTGATTTGGTGGCAGGTTTGGCATTCCTTTGATCCTTGGTAAGGTATGAAAGTGGAATCTGTATCCTTGAGAGACAATGTTTAGAACCCATTTGTCTTTTGTGATGATGCGCCAGTTGTCTGCAAAAAATGCTAGTTTTCCTCCCAAGGGTGTTGCCAGGAGAGATTTGCTTGGTAGATTAAGGATAGAGTCATTGTGTCTGCCTTCTGCTAGCTTGGGGCCTGTCTTCTCCTCCTTTCTGGGTAGCAGAACCCCACTGGCGAGGTTTGTAAGGGCCCTGTGATGGACCTCTGCCCCTTGGGCGTCTGTATTTGCCCCTCTGTGATCTGTCTGAAGCTGGAAAGGACCAATTTTTTGTTGGCCAATTTCTGCTGAAGCGAGGGGGTTGTACCTGCAAGAAATCCTTGACCGTTTGCATAGATTTAGCCTTATCCACCATTTTCTTTAAAACCTCTTCTGCTTTGACACCAATACATCCTGTTGTAAAGGTGCATCTAATAATTTTGCTTTAACATGGTCAGGGAGGGTTTGCTCTTTTAACCAAGCATGTCTACGAATGACAGGGCCAGTAACAGCTGCTCTACAGGAAGCATCCAGTGAATCAAATCCGCATTGTAAAGTATGCTTGCCCACCTGTTCAGCTGCATGCAACAGATCCTGCATTTCCTTGAATTCAGGCTGTTCTGAATGTGTGCTCATTTTTTGTTTTAACTGAGACATCAGGAATTGCTGATATTTCAACATGTGAAACTGGCAATTTAAATGCTCTCATAGCCAGAGTTGCAGAGGTGTATATTTTCTTTCCCCATCTATCTAGGGCTCTGGAATCTCTTTCAGAGGGCACAAGATTTTTAGCCATAGAAGCCTTTGCGCCCTTAGGACCCTAGGATATGGTTTCTGGGTCAGCTACAGGGCTTTTATAAAGGAATTTGTGTGAGTCAGGTACTCTGTAATATCTGTTTGGTTTGGCTGGAGCAGGAGGTACAGAGTCTGGATTTAAACTAGACTCCAAGTAGACATCATCCACAATATATAAAAAGTACAGTTTTGTACCTACCATAAATGTAGATGTTCGAGGATCTACATTGCTGCAGTCATAACCTGTGGGTAGTCCGCTGTCCTCGATCGGCCTGAATACCAAAGAGCTGGGCTGGCGTCGGTCATTGTCGCCTAGAGCTGACGTCAGTACATCGTAGTACATAAGCACATGACCGACGCCATATCTTCAGTCTTTCTTGCCCCAGATGTCAGAAGGCCTAAGAATGAAAGAAGTCCAGAGCCAAAATAGTAAACGCCCCACAACTACCAGTGTGGAAATAAGATAATCCTAAAAAAACACAGCAACCACAAACTATAGAGGGGAAGGAGGGAGGGATAATTGGACTGCAGCAATGTAGATCCTCGAACATCTACATTTATGGTAGGTACAAAACTGTACTATGTTCTTCGTCTCACATTGCTGCAGTCATAACCTGTGGGTAGAATCCCAAAGCAAAGGAAAAGGGAGGCTGGCAAACTAAATAGCATTAGGAGCTGCTAACATGCCCTGTAAAACTGCAGTGGCAAACCCAGCCCTGGACTTGGAATAAAGAGGGAGATGGTAATGCTTAGTAAAAGTGTGTACTGAACTCCAAGTAGCTGCCTCCAAAATATCCTTAGTAGCTACACCCCTCAAAAAAGCAGTAGATGTGGCAGTAGCCCTAGTAGAATGAGGTCTGATCCCAGCAGGAACATTCTTCCCATGATGAGAATAACAAAAGGCAATACATTGACCAATCCACTTTGAAATAGTCTGCTTTGAAACAGCTTTCCCTTGTGAACCCAAAGCAAAAGAAACAAATAACTGTTGAGTCTGTCTGAACTCCTTAGTTCTGCTCAAATAATAACGTAACTGCCTGTGGATATCCAAAGAATGCAAGACTTTTCCCCCTTTATTTTGGGGATCAGCATAAAAAGTAGGCAAATGAATAGACTGGTTCAAGGCCACATTAGAAATCACTTTAGGCATAAAAGTAGGGTTAGTACGCAAAGAAACTCTATCCTTATGGAATATCAGAAAGGGTTCAACTGCCATGAGTGCCTGCAATTCAGATACCCTCCTAGCAGAAGTAATGGCCAACAAAAAAGCAGTCTTCCAAGACAAAAACTTCAATTCAGACGTAGCTGCAGGTTCAAAAGGAGGTAAAGTAAGCTTCTCCAACACAAAATTGAGATCCCAGGAAGGAGTAGGAGCTCTACATGGGGGTCTTATATTCTTTGCCCCTCTAAGAAATTGTTTGAACAAAGGGTGAGAAAATAAAGGAGGGTCACAATCATAGGGAGCAGAAATGGCTGCAGCATGAACCTTCACAGAAGAGAATGACAAACCCTTGTCCAGTAATTCAGTAAGATACTGTAGTGCAAAACTCACATTAGGCACTGAAACATCAAAGCCCTTTGCTGTGCTCCAAAGAAAAAATCTCTTCCATTTATCAGCATAAACTTTTCTAGTACTAGGCCGCCTGGCTTCCAAAATGACATCTAAAACCTGTTGAGGAAGCTGAGACCCCACCGGCTCCATCACAGAATACACCAGGCTGTTAGATGCAGGGACTGCACCCGAACATTGAGAAAATGATTGTTTGACTGGGATAACAAATGAGGAACCTGTGGCAGAAGCCAAGAAGGCTCCTGAATTAAACTCCTCAGCAGAGTATACCAATGCTGACGTGGCCAATCTGGTGCTATTAGAATCATGCAAGGCTTGTCCCGCCTGACTTTCAAGAGTACCTTGGGAAGAAGAGGCAGAAGAGGAAAAGCATAAACGTGAAGGTTGTTCCAACTGAAAGATAGAGCATCCACTTTCCAAGCATTTGGGTGGAACATCTTTGTGCAAAATTTTGGCAGTTGAAAATTCAGTGGAGAAGTGAACAGATCTATGTCTGGAGTTCCCCAAGCCACGGTCAATTGCTTGAATACCTGAGGATCCAGTTTCCACTCGTGGGGATCCACAATTTGCCTGCTCAATACATCTGCTAGGGAGTTCTGTGCTCCTGGCAGAAACCGTGCTTGAAGATTGATTTGCAAACTCAGAGCAGTCTCCCACAAAATCATTGCTTGTCTGCAAAGAGGGTAGGAATGGGTTCCCCCCTGCTTGTTGATGTACCACATTACTGTTGTGTTGTCTGTTTGAATCAACACCTGTCCCGGCTGAAGTAGGTCCTTGAAGGCCATCAAAGCAAATTGGACTGCTAACATCTCCTTCATGTTGATATGCAAATGTAGTAGTTTGGGAGGCCACATGTCTCGTATCCATTTCCCATTGAAGTGTGCTCCCCAAGCCAAGTCCGAGGCATCCGTCGTTAGGATCTGACTCGCCTCTGGTCGTGTCACAGAGAGTCCCTTGTTTAGGTGACATTCCTGAGCCCACCACAAGAATTCCTTCTGGATGCAAGGTATAATCCGAATGACAGTGTCCAAACCGTGGCAGTGTTGAGTCCACACACTTTTGAGATACCATTGTAGCTTCCTCATATGCAGTTTGGCATTGGGAAGTACTAGAATGCAAGATGCCATGAACCCCAAGGCTTGAAGGACTGTCCTTGCAGTCAGCCTGGACATTACTGATAACTGCTGGAAGTATAGATGAAGAGTTCTTTGTTTGTCCGGGGTCAGAAATGCCATCCGAGAAGCTGTATTCAGTCTCACACCCAGAAAGCACATGTCCTGAGAGGGCACTAGACTGGACTTTATTTCGTTCACAGAATACCCTAGGCACTTTAAAACTGCCATTACATACTGAAGATGTAGTAGTAACTTGTCTTTGTTTTGAGCAAGAATCAGGCAATCGTCCAGATAAGGATAAATTTGTATTCCTCTCGGTCTGAAAAAAGCAATTACAGGAGCCAGATCTTTTGTGAATACTCTGGGCGCAGTAGATAAACCAAAGGGCAATGCAGAGAACTGATAATGAGAAGTACCAGCCCGAAATCTCAGGAATCTCATGCAGCTGGGCCTGATAGGGATGTGAAGATAGGCCTCTGAGATCCAGGGTTACCATCCAGTGATCTTCGCCCAGCATAGGCAGAAGTTGTTGTAATGTTAACATCTTGAACTTTGGAATGTCTAGGTAGGTATTGAGAATGGACAAATCCAGAATTGGCCTCCAAGTGTTTCCTTTCTTTGGCACTAGGAATAGACGGGAATAAAAATCTAGGCCTACTTCTGACGGAGGGACCACCTGAATTGCCCCCATTTGTAAAAGTAAAGAAATTTGCTCCTGAGCCTCCATCCTTTGCTGAGGAGGCACATCCGGCATGCCTTTGAAAGGAGGAAAAGTGTGAAAATAAAACTTGTACCCGTGATTTATTATATCCAACACCCATTTGTCCTGGGTGACCAAATGCCAGTTTTGTTTGAAAAGTCCCAACTTTCCTCCTAGAGGAGCTGCCAGTAGAGAAGGATCTGGCAGCGGAAGATACAGGTCATTGGGTCTGTTTACGAAAAGGCTGACCCCTGCCCTCACCAGAAGACTGTGCAGGAGAACTCCAAGTCCTAGGTCTGAAAGAACCCTGAGCGTGAGCTCTGCCTCTACCACGCCTAGACCTGCCCTTAGACTGATAATCCGAAGAAGGAAAAGACCATCCTCTAGCAGGCCAATTCCTACTAAACTTAGGGGGCTGCACCTGCATGAAATCTTTGACCGTCTGCATAGACTTAGCCTTATCTTCCATCTTTTTCAAAACTGATTCCACAGAAGGACCAAAAAGTACTTCAGATTGAAGAGGAGCATCCAAAATCCGAGCCTTAACATGCTCTGACAAATTTTGATCCTTAAGCCAGGCATGTCTACGAATAACTGAACCAGTAGCAGCCACCCTGGATGCAGCCTGAAGAGCATCGAAACCACACTGCAAAGAATGCTTGCCAACTTGATCTGATGCATGAACCAACTCCTGGAGCTCCTTACACTCTATACCCTCAGATAAAGCATCCACCTTAGATTTCAATTGACCTAACAAAAAATTCTGAAACTTCAGCATATGAAATTGGCAATTCAAAGCCCTCATAGCTAACGTAGAGGAGGTGTACACTTTTTTCCCCCATCTATCTAAAGCTCTAGAATCTTTATCCAAAGGAACTGGATTCTTAGCCACAGAAGCCCTAATACCCTTCGGACCTTGAGTAATAGTTTCCGGATCAGCTCTAGGACTCTTGTACAAATACTTATGTGCTTCTGGAACTCTATAATACCTGTCTGGCTTAACAGGGGCAGGAGGTAAAGAATCAGGATTAAGGGAAGATTCTGTAAAACATCCTGAACAACTAAGACAGGAGGAATAGCCAAGGGCCTATGCTGTGGCAGAAACAAAAATTCCCTGGGCCGTTTCGAGAATCAAAAATCCTGACCTTCCCACTTGAAATGCTCCCTCATGGAATGTAAAGTCTCAGAAAAGAAAAATCCTCTGGAGGAGAAGCAGAAGGACAGGAGTCCTCTGCATCCGAATCTAAATAAGAAGGGAATTCCTGAATTTCTTCAGCTGAGGAATCAGAGTAGTCTGAGGAATGATCCATCCTCTAAATCTGCCTCCACCCTAGGCCTCTTCTCTGGGGGCATAGAACCCTGATCAAAGTAATCAAGTCCTCAGCCATTTTAACATATGCTTTTTAGGAACAGGGGCTGGAGAGCTAGAACTATGACCAGGGCCAACATGACAAGGTTTGGCCTTAGCATGGGCTTTAGCCACTGAAGTAGAAGGCCTAATAACCTTCTGTAAAGATGGAACTACAGACACCTGAGAAGCACCTTCAGCCGGGCCTAACTCCTGAGAGGCCAACTCCTGTAAAAGTAAAGGTTCCCCATGGGATTCAGCGAACCCTCGGCAGGATCCACAGATTCAACCGAGGCTCAGAGAACCGGCGTCCGCAACGGACGACTCATCCGGTTTAGACTTCAAAGATCTATCTTTACGCTTTTTAGCGGTAGCGGGCGTCGGAAGATCCGACGGCATGTTATAGTTACACCTTTACAAAACAAGCCTGGCACAGTCTAATCTCCGTTTAATGGTGCGCTTGTTAAATCTAGCACAAAAGCGACACCCGACCACGTCGTGCTCAGGCCCTAAGCAAGGAATACAGAAAGAGTGAAAATCCTTATGAGGTATCTGTTTCCCACAAGAAATGCAATTATTAACTTTTTCTGACATCCGGATAACTGAGGCAAGAAAAGACAAAGATTTCAACGGGTACTTAGCCCAACTTGGTCTTCGGTCTGAAACTCGATAAATGAAAATTTCAGAACGCCGAACGGCACTTGCAAACGCTGCTTCTGCTTCGGACCACGCGGCAAGAAAGACTGAAGATATGGCGTCGGTCATGCACTTATGTACTATGACGTACTGACGTCAGCTCTAGGCGACAATGACCGACGCCAGCCCAGCTCTTTGGTATTCGGGCCGATCGAGGACAGCGGACTACCCACAGGTTATGACTGCAGCAATGTGAGACGAAGAACATCAGGAGGGATAGCAAGAGGTCTGTGCTAGGGTAATAAAAAGGAACTCTCGGAGCCTTTTCTTAGAATCTGAGTAATCCTGGCCTTCCCAGTGGAAATGTTCCCTCATGGTATGTAATGTTTCCCCAAAGGAGTAGTCTTCAGAGGGAGATGCTGAAGGAATAGAGTCTTCAGCATCCGAATCTTCATAAGGTGGAAAAGTGTAATCCTGTTCCTCAGAAGAATCTGAGGAGAGAGAAACCTGGTCAGAGGATGTGTAATCCTCCTCCTCTTGTCTTGGTCTTTTATCAGGAGGGGGATGGGAACCCCTGATAAGGATTATTAAATCTTCAGCCATCTTAAGCATCTGTTTCTTAGGCATGGGGCCTTGACCTGCAGATTGAAGAATAGTTTTCTTAGGTTTAAAGGAGTTTTAAGCTTAGCATAAGATTTAATGGTGAGTGTAGTCGGTCTGAAGACACCTTCTGCAACCGAAGGTGTTTCCTCTGCACCGGTGTCTAATTCTGCTCCAGTGTCGGTAGATGGCTGCGTCGGCCTAGTAGACTCCGCTTGGGAGTTGGCAGCTGTCTGGGGTTCCAGCTCTGCGGACATCAGGGGCTGTGTAGGCACCTCACTGAAAACCGGAAAACCGGCGACAGGCCCAGCTGAGGCCTCGGGGTCTGGCTTATTCCTAGGCTGCCTGTCCTTATCCTTGCGGTTTTTATGGATTGCGGTTGTCGTCTGCTCCGACAGCATGATATAATTAAATTTCCTACCAAAGTAATGCCGTGCGAAGTCAAAACGGCGTTTGATAGTGCGTTTATTAAACCTAGCGCAAAACCAACAACCTGTGACGTCGTGGTCTGGGCCTAGGCAAGGAATACAATAGGAAGGGAAGTCCTTATGAGGTATTTGCTTCCCACAAGAAATACAATTGTTAACTTTTTCTGACATCGGACTGAGGCAAGAAAATGTTCCCCAATGGGGTACTTAGCTTTATTGAAGACTTCGGACTGGAATTCAAATCGAAAATCTCAGGTGTCGGCCGACCGGCACTTGCAAACTGCTTCTGCTTCGGGCACCGCGCGGCAAGAAAGACTGAAGAAAATGGTGTCAGATGCCTCTTATATACCCCTGGCGCACTGATGTCAGGGAAGAAGCGACAGCAACAGACGCCGGACCAAGACTTTGGAAATCGGGCCGACTGTGGGACCGCCTGACGGCAGGATAACCCAAGTGTGATGACGGCAGCAGGGTAACACTATGAACATCACTGAAGTTTCCTCATATGCAGTCTTGCATATGGAATTAGCAGAATGCAGGATGCCAGGAAGCCCAAAGCCTGCAGAATTTTTCTTGCAGATTACTTATTTCAAAATGTTGGCAACAAAGACCCAGTTATCAGTTGTCTGTGTTTGTCTGGCGTGAAATAAGCCATCTGGGCAGTTGTATTTACGCTTGCACCCAGGAATATTATCTCTTGAGAGGGTACGAGTTTTGATTTCTTTTCGTTTACTGTGTACCCTAGGCCTGTTAGTAATCTTTTTAGAAATGCCAGATGCTGTAGTAGAATGTCCTTGTTCTCTGTTTGAATAAGGCAGTCGTCCAAGTAAGGATATATTTGTATTCATCTTTGTCTGCAAAATGCAATTACTGGTGCCAGGCATTTTGTGAAGACCCTGGGCTCAGCAGATAAGCCAAAGGGCAGTGCAGAGAATTGGTAGTGCATTGAGCCAGCTATAAATCTGAGGTATCTTCTGCATGATTATCTGATTGGGACATGCAGGTATGCCTCTTTTAGGTCTAAAGTCACAAGCCAAGCCTTCTTGCCCAGCATGGGCAGAAGCTGCTGCAGAGTTAACATTTTGAATTTTGGAATATCCAGGAATGTGTTTAGTATAGACAGGTCGAGTATTAGTCTCCAGGTTTTGTCCTTTCTGGGCACCAAGAATAGCCTTGAGTAAAACCCTAGTCCCTGCTCTTGCTGTGGTACTTGCTGAATGGCTCTTGTCCATGAGGGATGAAACTTGTTTTTGTGCCTCTGCCTACTGATTGCGTGGCAGGTCAGGCATACAGTTTGGCCTTGGCAGGGTGTGAACGTGGAACCTGTAGCCTTGTGATATGATATTTAAGACCCATTTGTCCTGGGTGATCATATGCCAATTTTGTGCAGAAAGTGCTAGTTCCCCCCCCAAAGGAGCTGCCAGAAGATAAGTGCTTGGTGCTGGCAGGGGTAAGTCATTGAGACTGCTTCCTCTCCGCTTTTGGAGGTAGAAGCACCCCATTATTTAGGCCTGTATGAGCCTTGGGGCATCTGTATCTGCCTCTCTGTGGCCTGTCTGACACTGGAAAGGACCAATTCTTTGTAGGTCAGTTCCTACTAATTCTGGGAGGCTGTACCTGTAAGAAATCCTTGACTGTTTGCATAGATTTAGCTTTGTCCTCCACTTTCTTTAACACCTCTTCTGCTTTAACACCAAACAAGGTATCACGTTGTAATGGAGCATCTAATAGTTTTGCTTTAATATGATCGGGCAGATTCTGTTCTTTTAACCAAGCATGTCTCCTAATGACAGAAACTGTAACAGCGGCCCTGCAGGAGGCCTCTAGAGAATCAAAACAACATTGCAAAGTATGCTTTTCCACTTGTTCAGCTGCATGCAATAAATCCCGCATTTCTTTGTTTTCTGCACATTCTGAAAGTCATTTTCTGTTTAAGCAGTGACATAAGATATTGCTGATATTTAAGCATATGAAACTGACAATTTAAAGCTCTTACAGCCATGGTAGCAGAAGTATAAAATTTTCCACCATCTGTCCAGGGCCCTTGAATCCCTATCAGAGGGGATAGGGTTTTTTGCAGTGGAAGCCTTGACCCCTTTGGGACCCTGAGAGATAGTTTCTGGGTCAGCAGCAGGGTTTTTATAAAGAAATTAATGTGAATCAAGAACCCTGTAGTACCTGTCTGGTTTAACAGGAGCTGGTGGCAAAGAGTCAGGAGACAGACCGGACTCTGAAAATACATCACCTACAATGTCTAAAACAGGAGGAATAGCAAGGGACCTGTGCTGAGGCAATAAAAAGAAATCTCTGAGCCTTTTCTTGGATTCTGAGTAATCTTGGCTCTCCCAGTGGAAATGCTCCCTCATACTATGCAGGGTCTCCCCAAAAGAATAATCCTCAGGAGAAGAGGCTGAAAAGATAGATTCTTCAGCATCAGAATCCTCATAGGGAGGAAGAGAATATTCTTGTTCAGAAGAGGAATCAGAGGAAATGGAAACCTGATCTGAAGATGCATATTCCATCTCTTGCCTAGGCCTCTTATCAGGAGGGGGATGGGAACCCCTGATCAAAGTAATTAGGACTTTGGCCATTTTAAGCATCTGTTTTTAGGCATGGAGGCCTGTCCAGGAGAATGCTGTACTTGTTTCTTTGTCTTTAGAGCTGTTTTAGTCTTTGCCTTTGAAGCTGAAGTTGGTTTTACATACAACTGTGTAGGCCTGAAAAAGTACAGTTTTGTACCTGCCATAAATGTAGATGTCCAATAGGTATGCATCTGCAGTCATCACATATGGGTTGTCCTGCCTCAGGCAGCCCTTCGGTCGGCCGGATTCCAAAGTCTGGGTCTGGCCTCGGCTGATGTCGCACTTTCCCCGACGTCAGAGCGTCTGGGGTATAAAAGCATCAGCCGACGCCATTTTCCTCAGTTTTTCTTGCCCCAGATGCCAGGTGCCCTCTAAGGAAGGCTAAAATTTGGAGATATGCATTGCAAAAACAAATCCAAACATGCACAGTAGTATAAAAACAAATACACCACAATAGATCCCCCCAGCTAGCTATAAGAGGGTAAGTACCCAAGAAGTATACCACAGAGGGAAGGAGGGAGGGAACTGACTGCAGATGCATACCTATCGGACATCTACATTTATGGTAGGTACAAAACTGTACTATGTCCTTCAAGGATGCATCTGCAGTCATCACATATGGGTAGAATACCATAGCCAATCTGGCGGTGGAGGTACTAAGTAAAGGATGGTGTAGCTAAGATACCCTGCAGGACTGCGTAAAGCCTGCTCTGGATCTGGAGTATAAAGGTAAATTGTAATGCTTGGCAAATGTATGCACGGAGCTCCATGTAGCAGCTTCTAAAATGTCCTTGGTAGGCACCCCTCTTAGGAAGGCTGTGGTGGTGGCTGTGGCTCTCGTGGAATGAGGTCTAATGTCAGCTGGCACAGTTTTTCCATGAAAGGAGTAACAAAAACGAATGCAATTTCCTATCCATTTTGAAATAGTCTGTTTGGAAATTGCTTTTCCTTGTGCCCCAGCAGCATATGCTACAAACAGCTGGTCAGTCTTTCTGTAACTTTTAGTTCTGTCCAAGTAGTAGCGCAAAGTACAGTTTTGTACCTACCATAAATGTAGATGTCCGATAGACATGCAACTGCAGTCATAACATGTGGGTTGTCCTGCCTCAGGCAGCCCTCGGTCGGCCAGATTCCAAAGTCTGGATCCGACGTCGGCTGATGTCGCATTTCTCTCCGACGTCAGAGCGGCTGGAGTATATAAGCATCAGCCGACGCCATTTTCTTCAGTGTTTCTTGCCCCAGATGCCAGGTGCCCTCCAAGGAAGGCTGTAATCAAACTGGAAGACAAAAACAGGATTCCAAACAAATAAATGAGCAATAAAACAAATACACCATAACAGATATCCCCAGCTAAGAGAAACAGGGATAGGAGTGGACCCTAGGCATAGAGGGGTATGGAGGGTGGGAAAATCCGACTGCAGTTGCATGTCTATCGGACATCTACATTTATGGTAGGTACAAAACTGTACTATGTCCTTCAAGAATGCAACTGCAGTCATAACATGTGGGTAGAATACCATAGCTTAGCTGGGGGAGGAGGAATGCTCTAGGAAAAGATGGTGTGGCAATCAAACCCTGCAGGACTGCCAAGCAAAGCCTGCTCTGGATCTGGAGTATAGAGGAGATTGTAGTGTTTGGAGAATGTATGCACGGAGCTCCATGTAGCAGCTTCTAGAATGTCCTTAGTAGGCACCCTCTTAAGAATGCTGTAGAGGTGGCTGTAGCTCTGGTGGAATGTGGTCTGACATTGGCTGGGACAGTCTTTCCATGAAAGGAATAACAGAATCTGATGCAATGTCCAATCCATTTTGAAATAGTCTGTTTTGAAATTGCTTTTCCTTGGACTGCAGGGGCGTAAGCTACAAAAAGTTGTTCAGACTTCCTACTGGCCTTGGTTCGGTCCAGGTAGTAACGAAGTTGTCTGTGAATGTCCAAGGTATGCAACAGTCTTTCCACCTTGTTCTCAGGATTGGGGAAGAAAGCAGGCAGATGAATTGCTTGATTTAAAGAAACCCTAGATACCACCTTTGGCATGAAAGTAGGGTTGGTCCTTAATGAAACTCTGTCTCTGTGAAAAATAATAAAGGGTGGTATTGCCATTAGGGCGTGTAGCTCCGAAACCCTTCTTGCTGATGTAATTGCCAACAGGAAAGCTGTCTTCCAAGAGAGAAATTGCAAGTCAACTGAAGCTGCTGGCTCAAATGGAGGTAGAGTCAGTTTTTCTAGGACAAAATTGAGGTCCCAGGCTGGCACTGGGGCCTTTCTTGGCTTAATGTTCTTGATTCCCCTGAAGAATTGCCTTAGTAAAGGGTGAGAAAAAACAGGAGGATCAGTGTTGTATCTAGCTGAAATAGCAGATACATGTATCTTTATGGAAGAATATGAGAGGCCGTTCTTCAACATATCTGCCAAATATTCCAAGATGAGTGGGATGTTCAACAATGATGCATCATGTCCCTTGCTGGTATTCCAATTGCTGAATCTTTTCCACTTTGCTAAGTAAACCTTTCTGGTGGATGGTCTTCGAGCCTCTGTTAGTATCCGCTGAACTTCCTTGGAGAGATAAGCTGAATTTATTTATGGGATCTCCCAGGCTGTTAGCTGCAGTGTCTGAAGATTTGGATGCAGTGTTTCGAAATTGTGTTGAGTCAAAAGTAGAGGCCACTGGGGAAGGGCCCACCTCCCGGTGTGACATATGCTCCGTAGTAGTGGGTACCAGTGTTGTCTTGGCCAGTCCGGAGCTATTATGATTCCCTTGGGTTTCTCTGCTTTGATCTTTAGTAATACTGAGGTCATCAGAGGCAGAGGTGGGAATGCATAGATTGCTAGGGAGTTCCATTTGAATGAGAGGGCATCTATTTTCCAAGCTTTTGGATGGTATGTCCTTGTGCAGAATTTTGGTAGAAGATGGTTGAGGTGAGAGGCAAATAGGTCCACTTCTGGCTTGCCCCATGTCAAAGTGAGTTGTCTGAAGGCCTTCGGATGTAACCTCCACTCGTGTGGAAATGTGAAATTCCTGCTTAGGCTGTCCGCCAACACATTGTCTTTTCCTGGAACAAATTGGGATTGTAACTGGATGTTTAGGCTCAGTGATTTCTCCCAAAGCTGCATTGTCAGTCTGCAAAGGGGGTAAGAGTGGGTGCCCCCTTGCTTGTTTATGTACCACATCACAGTGGTGTTGTCTGTCCGTATCAGTAAATGGCCTTGCTGGAGTTGGTGTTGAACGGCCTCGATGGCATACATTACTGCCAGCATTTCCTTTTGGTTTATATGCAGATGACATGGTATCATTAGCTCCAGTATTGAAGTTGAGAGCTGCAAAACTCTAATTCAAAGAGCTAAAACAATGTTCAAAAACTTTTTTGTTATGTTCTTTTGTTGCGAATTACAAGAAACATACCCTTCTCAGGATTTTATATTACCAGCTGTTGGTTCAGTTGTAATTATACACTATGGCCACAAGATGGTGTCATTTTTAAACCCAGATTCGCATGCTTCATTCACATTTAATGTAGAAAGCATTTTAAATTATTTTAAATGGTGTTACAAAATAATGTTTTTAATCAACTTTTTAAAGAAGTTTTTAAATTATTATTGTAATTAAAGTGTAGATTTATTTTATTCAGAGATGTGGTTTTAACTTTGGCTTGTGAAGACTGTGTTTGGCTTGTGAAGACTGTATGAACCAATCAGTTCCAACAATTAACCTTAGTAAATGGTCCAACATGATTGGCTTTCAATACTGTGATGTAATTTGAAAAACATATAAAAGCATTTAACTTTTAAAGATGGATGTTTAACTGATGAAGTTGGCGACGAAAACGTGATAGTGGATACGTTATTGCTTTTGTATTTCTAGACCCGGTCTTTGTATTGGAGTGTTTTTTACAGTGCTTATTAAAGCATTTTTTCCTTTGAGCATCGATTTATTTGTGCTTGGTGGATACTTCATTCTACTTTTCTCAGTTTATATGCAGATGTGTTTCCTTTGGAGACCATTGTCCTTGTATACACCTGCCTTCCATGTGCGCCCCCCATCCAAGGTCTGAGGCGTCTGTAGTCATGGTCTGTGTTATCTGTGGTTTTTTGAATGACATACCTGTGTTTGCCTGGCTCACCGAGGCCCACCATAGGAATTCCTTTTGTAGGCATGGAATGAGTGGTATGATTGTCTCCAAGTTGTTGCTGTGCTGAGACCAAATGCTTTTTAGGTACCATTGAAGCTTTCTCATGTGTAGTTTTGCTAATGGAACCAGGAGAATGCAGGATGCCATGTAACCCAGGGCCTGCAAGAATCTCCTTGCAGTCATCTGGGTGAGATTTGCTAAACCTTTGAAATAATGAGTTAACTTCTCTTGTTTGTCTTCTGTCAGGTAAGCCATCTGAGAGGCTGTGTCTAGTTTGGCTCCTAAGAAGATTATTTGCTGGGATGGCTGCAGTCTTGACTTTTGGAAGTTGACTGGGTATCCCAGAGCTTGAAGTAATCGTATGACATAATCCAGGTTTTTTGTCAACATCAATTTGTCGTCCGCTTGTATGAGGCAGTCGTCCAGGTACGGGTAAATTTGTATCCCTTGGAGCCTG
Source organism: Protopterus annectens (assembly GCF_019279795.1). Classification (NCBI taxonomy): domain Eukaryota; kingdom Metazoa; phylum Chordata; order Ceratodontiformes; family Protopteridae; genus Protopterus; species Protopterus annectens. The sequence goes on along the minus strand of NC_056738.1, from coordinate 84,159,881 downwards.
CAATGAGCAATTACTGAAGCCAGGCATTTCGTGAATACTCTGGGTGCAGTAGATAAGCCAAATGGCAATGCTGAGAATTGATAATGCTCTGGCCCTGCAAGAAATCTGAGGTATCTTCTGCAACTGTGTCTGATAGGGACATGCAGGTATGCCTCCTTGAGGTCCAGAGTAATCAGCCACGACCCCTTGCCCAGCATGGGAAGGAGTTGCTGTAAGGTCAGCATTTTGAACTTTGGTACTATGAGAAAGGTGTTTAATGCGGACAAGTCCAGTATTGGTCTCCATTGAGATTCTTTTCTTGGAACAAGGAACAGTCTTGAGTAAAACCCCTGCTCTTGTTCTTGTTGTGGAACTCTTTCTATTGCTTTCATCTGAGTCAGCAGAGTGATTTGCTTGATAGCCTCTGCCCACTGATTTTGTGGTAGGTTTGGCATGCCTTGTTTTCTTGGTAAGGTATGAAAATGAAACCTGTACCCTCGGTCTATAATGTCCAAAATCCATTTGTCCTTTGTCAGTCTGTGCCAGTTTTCTGCAAACAGAGATAACTTCCCGCCCAAGGGAGCTTCTAGTTGTTCCCTGGTAGGCGGTAGTAGAGGAAAGTCATTGAGATTGTGGTTGTGGGGCAGGTGAAACCCCTGCGTCACTTCTTTGGTTTCCTGGCTGCCATTGTCGTCCCCTGTAAGGGCCTCTGTATTGGCCTCTTCCTCGGCCACGTCTGTTCTTACCCCTTTGAAACTTTTCTGGATTAGGAAAGGACCAGTTTTTTGAAGGCCAATTCCTACTGAATCTGGGGGGTTGAACCTGGAGGAAATCTTTCACTGTCTGAACTGATTTTGCTTTTTCTTCGATGGTCTTTAACACATCCTTAGCATTCGCACCAAAAAGCTTGTTTTTTTCCAAAGGTGCATCCAGAAGTTTTGCTTTTACATGATCTGGTAGAGGCTGATCTTTTAACCAAGCATGTCTACGAATGACTGCCCCTGTCATAGCTGCCCTACATGAAGCTTCCAGTGCATCATATCCACACTGCAGGAAGTGATTGCTTACTTGCTGAGTGTTATGTACAGCTTCCTGCAAAGTCTTCCTGTCTAAAGGATCAGGAGTGGCTAATGTTTTTTGTAAGTCTTCTAACAGATAATCCTGATATTGTAACATATGAAAAAGGCAATTTAAAGCTCTCATAGATAAGGTAGTGGATGTGTAAACCTTTTTGCCCCATCTGTCTAATGACCTAGCTTCCCTGTTGGAGGGCAAAGGATTTTTTGAAGTGGAGGCTGAAACTCCTTTAGGCCCCTGTGAAATAGTTTCTAAGTCAGCAGTATGGGCCCTGAATAAATGGGAATGAGTTTCTGGGACCCTGTAATACCTGTCTGGCTTGGCTGGAGCAGGAGGAAGAGAATCAGGGGTAGCACTAGAGTCAGAATACAAATCATCCAGAACATCAAGTACAGGAGGAATAGCTAAGGGCCTGTGCTGAGGCTTCTTAAGGAAAGTCCTAAGGCGTTTCCTAGAATCAGAATATTCCTGACCTTGCCACTTGAAATGTTCCCTCATGGTGTGCAGAACTTCCCCAAAAGAAATATCCTCAGGAGGGGAGGCCGAGGGGATGGAATCTTCTGCATCCGAGTCTTCATAGGTCTGAAAGAGCTCTTCCTGGCTATCAGAGTGGACAGAGCCCTCAGAATCTTCATCTGAAGGAGTAGGGTCAGAGGGTTCCACCCGGGGACTTTTATCAGGAGGGGGCTGGGATCCTCTCTCAGGATGGGCCTGTGAACCTCTAATCATGGAAATTAAATCAGCAGCCATGGACATAATTTGTGCCTCAGGAGTCGGCTGAGGTAAGGATTTAGAAGTCATATGCTTTGTTTTGCTGGCTGCCTTAGCCCTAGTGTAGGCCTTAATAGACATGGCCATAGGGGACCTGGCAGCTCCACGTGCAGGAGTGACCTTGTCTACAGCAATGGTCTCGGGCATTTCCTCGGTTTCGGTATCCGGAGGAAAATCTATAACTGGCGTCGGAGTAATGTCTGGAATCGGAGTCGTCGGTAATGCGGTGTCTTCGGTTCGGAGTGGTGTTGAGACCGTCTCAGAGGGAACCGGAGCACTCGCGCTAGGTTTAGGCGTGGAGTCGGTAGTAGACGCGGGCCGAGGATGTCGGTCCCGGTCTTTCGCTTTGGAAGTTTGCGATGTCGGAAGATCCGACGGCATGGTGTAAGCAAAATTATCGCCGAAAAAATCTTCAGCGAACTCCGCCCGGCGCCTGAGAGTGCGCTTGTTGAAGCGAGCACAGGCTACACAGGCCGAGACGTCGTGGTCTGGGCCCAGGCAAGGGAGACAGTAAGAGTGGAAATCCTTATGAGGTATTTGTTTACCACAAGAAAGACAATTGTTAACTTTTCAGTAATTTCTGACATCGGCTGAGGCAAGAAAAGGTCCCCAACGGGGTACTTAGCTTTTTTGATGACTTCGGTATTGTAGAATACAGGAGCTGACCGACCGGCACTTGCGAACTGCTTCTGCTTCGGGCACCGCGCGGCAAGAAAGACTGAAGAAAATGGTGTCGGCTGATGCTTATATACTCCAGCCGCTCTGACGTCGGAGAGAAATGCGACATCAGCCGACGTCGGACCCAGACTTTGGAATCCGGCCGACCGAGGGCTGCCTGAGGCAGGACAACCCACATGTTATGACTGCAGTTGCATTCTTGAAGGACATCTGTCTGTGTATGTCCAGGGTGTGCAGAAGTTTCTCCCCTTTATTTTGTGGTTGTGGGAAAATGTAGGCAAGTGAATAGCTTGGTTCAAAGATACCCTGGATACCACCTTTGGCATAAATGTAGGATTGGTTCTCAATGAAACTCTGTCCTGATGACATTAGAGCTTGTAACTCAGGTACTCTTCTTGCTGAGGTTATGGCCAGAAGGAAGGCAGTTTTCCAAGACAGAAACTGTAGATCTGCAGATGCTGCTGGTTCAAAGGGAGGAAGTGTTAGTTTTTCCAACACGAAGTTAAGGTCCCAAGTAGGTAGAGGTGGTTTCCTTGGAGGATTGATGTTTTTGATTCCTCTTAGAAACTGTCTCAGGAGAGGATGAGAGAAGACAGGTGGATTAACATTGTATTCTGCTGAAATTGCTGAGGCATGTATCTTAATGAAAGAGTAAGACAGGCCGTTGTGGAACAATTCTGCCAAATATTCCAGTATATGTGCCATGTTCATCACTGTCACATCTAGGCCCTTTGTTGTGTTCCAAGTGGGAAATCTTTTCCATTTTGCTGAATATGCCTTCCTTGTGGAAGGCCGTCGGGCTTCCATAATAATATCCTTCACTCTCTGGGATAGCTTATCCTGAGGAGGAGTCATGGTATTTTCCAGGCAGTTAGCTGCAAGGTTTTCAGGTTGGAATGCAGAGTCTTGAAATTGTGCTGCGTCAGTAGAAGTGGCCATAGGGGGAGAGGCCACGGTTTTGTCTGTGACATGCTCTTTAACAGTGGGTACCAGTGCTGTCTTGGCCAGTTTGGAGCTATCAGAATCACTCTGGGCTGCTCTGTCCTGATCTTCAGTAAGACCTTGGTCATTAATGGGAGAGGTGGAAAAGCATACACTGTTAGAGCTTTTCAGCTGAAAGAGAGAGAGAGAGCGTCCACTTTCCATGCTTGTGGGTGGTATGTCCTTGAGCAGAATTTCTTCAGTTGATGATTGTGGGGGGAGGCGAACAGATCTATTTCCGGCCTTCCCCATGATTGTGTTATGAGTAAGAAGATGTCTGGGTGCAGCATCCATTCGTGTGCATCCATGATATTTCTGCTTAAGCTGTCTGCCAGTATATTGTCTTTCCTTGGCACGAACTGGGACTGCAGCTTTATATTGAGTTTCAAGGAAAGTTCCCATAGATTCATTGCCAGTCTGCAAAGAGGGTAGGAATGGGTGCCTCCTTGCTTGTTTATGTACCACATAACTGTGGTGTTGTCTGTCCTTATGAGTAGGTGGCCTTGATGAAGAAAAAGTTTGAAGGCCTCGATTGCTTGTATCACTGCCAGCATTTCCTTTTGGTTTATGTGCATGAGCAGCTCTCTTTGTGACCATAGCCCTTGGATACATCTGCCCTCCATGTGTGCTCCCCAACCTTGGTCTGAAGCGTCCGTAGTGATGGTTTGGTTGGCTCTTGGCTTGCTGAAGGGCAACCCGCTGTTCGACTGGCAGGCTTGAGCCCACCACAGAAATTCCTTTTGAAGGCATGGAATGAGTGGGATCAAAGTTTCTAAGCTGTGACTGTGCTGAGTCCATAAACTCCTTAGGTACCATTGTAATTTTCTCATATGCAGCCTTGCTTGTGGGATCAGAAGAATGCAAGATGCCATGTAACCCAGGGCCTGCAGGATTTTCCTTGCAGTCAGCTGAGTTTGACTTGTCAGATTCTTGAAGTAATCCGGTAGTTGTTTTTGTTTTTCTTCTGTGAGAAAGGCCATTTGGGTGGTTGTGTCTAGATCTGCACCCAGAAAAGTTATTCTTTGGGATGGAACAAGGCTTGATTTGTGGATGTTGACTGTATATTCCAAGGCCTGCAGTAGGTGGATGGCATAATCCAAGTCCTTTAACAAAGTTTGCTTGCTGTCCGCTTGTATAAGGCAGTCGTCCAGATATGGGTAAATTTGAATCCCCTGAAGTCTGCAGTGTGCAATTACTGATGCCAGGCATTTCGTGAATACTCTGGGCGCAGTAGATAAGCCAAAGGGCAATGCTGAGAATTGATAATGCTCTGACCCTGCAAGAAATCTGAGGTGTCTTCTGCAACTTTGTCTGATAGGTACATGCAGGTATGCCTCCTTGAGGTCTAGAGTCACCAGCCAAGACCCCTTGCCCAGCATGGGAAGGAGTTGCTGTAGAGTCAGCATTTTGAATTTTGGCACAATGAGGTAAGTATTCAGTGCGGACAAGTCGAGAATAGGCCTCCATTGATTTTCTTTTCTTGGAACAAGGAATAATCTGGAGTAAAATCCTTGGCCTTGTTCTGAAAGAGGTACCTTTTCTATAGCTTTCATTTGTATTAAGTTGGAAATTTGTTTCAAAGCCTCTGCCCTCTGATTTGGTGGCAGGTCTGGCATGCCTTTTCTTTTTGGCAATGTGTGGAAATGGAACCTGTATCCTTTGTCTATTATTTGCAGTGTCCATGTGTCCCTTGTAATGCTGTGCCAATTTTTTGAAAATAAAGAAAGCTTTCCGCCCAAAGGTGCTTCTAATTGAGCCCTGGTTGGCGGAGTCGAAACAAAGTCATTGAGTCTGTCCTGGTGTAGCAGTTGTAGTTCCTGCACTACCTCTCTGGTTGGGAGGCTGCCATTGACGGCTTCTGTAGGAGCCTGTAGCTTGCCCTCTACCTCTGGCACGCCTATTCCTGCCTCTCTGAGATCTGTCTGAGTCCGGAAAGGACCAATTCTTAGTAGGCCAATTTCTGCTGAATCTCGGTGGTTGGACTTGCAGAAAGTCTTTGACTGTTTGCACAGATTTTGCCTTTTCTTCAAATTTCGTTAAGACCTCTTGAGCCGTGGAACCAAATAATTTTTGCTTTTCCATAGGAGCATCCAAAAGCTTAGCTTTAACATGGTCTGGCAGAGATTGTTCCTTCAGCCAGGCATGCCTACGTATGACTGCACCTGTCATAGCTGACCTACATGAAGCTTCCAATGCATCATAACCACACTGCAAGAAATGGTTACTAACCTGCTGGGAGTTATGTACCAGATCCTGAAGGGATTTGCGATCAAGGGTTCAGAAGAAGACAGTTTCTTATGCAATTCATCTAACAAATACTCTTGGTACTGTATCATATGAAATTGACAATTTAATGCCCTCATGGAAAGAGTTGCAGAAGTATACACTTTCTTACCCCATCTCTCTAAAGCTCTGGACTCCCTTTCAGAGGGTAGAGGATTTCTAGCAGTGGCAGCTGCAACCCCTTTTGGGCCCTGGGAAATAGTTTCTGGATCAGCAGAGTGGGCCTTGTACAGGTGTAGATGTGAGTCCAGGACCCTGTAGTACCTATCAGGTTTTGCAGGAGCCGGAGGGAGAGAGTCAGGGGCTGTACTAGCATCAGAGTACACATCATCAATAACATTCAAAACAGGAGGTATAGCTAAAGGCCTATGCTGAGGTAAATGTAAAAAGGTCCTTAATCTCTTTCTAGAATCAGAGAATTCCTGACCCTGCCATTGAAAATGTTCTCTCATAGAGTGTAATGTCTCTCCAAAGGAAAACTCTTCAGGAGGGGAGGCCGAGGGAATAGATTCTTCAGCATCAGAATCCTCGTAGGCCGAATAAGCCTCCTCCTGGTGGTCTGACAGAGTAGAGCCATCAGTGGACTCATCTGAGGAGTGGGGGTCAGAGGGCTCAACCCTGGGCCTTTTGTCTGGAGGTGGTTGAGAGCCCTGTCCGGATGAGGTTGAGAACCTCTAATTAAGGAGATAAGATCCTCTGCTAAGCTAAGAATCTGTGAGCCAGTAGAAGGTCTCTGAGAGGTAACTTTGGGAGGCAAAGCTTTAGAAAGTTTAGCAGCTTTAGCCCTAGAGAAAGCCTTAATGGACATGGATGCAGGAGGTCTGGCTGCACCACGTGCAGGAGTAGACTTGTCTAAAGGAATGGTGTCGGAAGGTTCCTGGACACCAGTTTCAGAAGGTAATTCAATAACCGACTCGGCCGGGGCCTCCGGGGCCGAGGTAGTCGGTTGTGCGGTTTCGGTAATCGGAGGACTCGGTTTCAGCCGAGACCGAGACACTCGCGGTAGGCCTAACTGTGGTTTCAGCCGAAACCGCGGCCCGCGTGTGTCGGTCCTTGTCCTTCCGTTTCTTAACTAAATTCGAAGTCGGAGTCTCCGATGGCATCTTGTAAGCAAAACTAGCCCCAAAGAATTCCTCTGCAAACTCCGACCGACGTCTAAGAGTTCGTCGGTTGAAGGAAGCACAGGCTGAACAGGCCGAGACGTCATGGTCTGGGCCTAGGCAGGGGAGGCAGTAAGAGTGGAAATCCTTATGAGGTATTTGTTTCCCACAAGTTAAACAATTATTAACTTTATCTGACATCGGCGGAGGCAAGAAAGAGTCCCCAACGGGGTACTTAGCTTTTTTGAAGTCTTCGGTAGCTGAATCACAGGAGCTGGCCGACCGGCACTTGCGAACTGCTTCTGCTTCGGGCACCACGCTGCAAGAAAGACGGAGGAAAATGGCGTCGGCTGATGCTTTTATACCCCAGACGCTCTGACGTCGGGGAAAGTACGACATCAGCCGAGGCCAGACCCAGACTTTGGAATCCGGCCGACCGAAGGGCTGCCTGAGGCAGGACAACCCATATGTGATGACTGCAGATGCATCCTTGAAGGACATTAACATTTTCTTCATCTACAAGCAAATACACCAAATAGGTTGTGTAGCATAGAGAAGTGCAGATAAGTCCCAGCAAAGAAAAGTGGGATGGAGGGTGGGTAACCTGAACTGCAACAGTGAAATACACTCGAACATCTACATTTATGGTATGTACACAAAGTACAGTTTTGTACCTACCATAAATGTAGATGTCCGATAGGAATGCATCTGCAGTCCTTACAAATGGGTTGTCCTGTCGTCAGGCAGCCCTTCGGTCGGCCGGATTCCAAAGTCTGGGTCTGGCCTCGGCTGGTGTCGCGCTTCACCCGACGTCATAGCTGCAGTTTTTCGGGTATAAAGGCATCAGCCGACGCCATTTTCCTCAGTGTTTCTTGCCCCAGATGCCAGGTGCCCTCTTGGATGGCTAAATTTGGATAAATGCCAATGTTTCCAAATAGTAGAGAGCAAACACATAAAATAAGCATGTATGTACATATATACAAACAAATACACCATAATAGATCCCCCCCAAGCTAGCTGAAGGATGGCAAATACCCTAAGAGTACCACAGAGGGGAAGGAGGGTGGGTAATCCTGACTGCAGATGCATTCCTATCGGACATCTACATTTATGGTAGGTACAAAACTGTACTATGTCCTTCAAGGATGCATCTGCAGTCCTTACAAATGGGTAGAATACCATAGCTAAACTAGGGGAGGAGGAAAAAATGAAAGATTATGGTGTAGTTAAGATCCCTTGCAAAACAGCAGTGGCAAAACCTGCTCGGGATCTAGAGTATAAAGGTAAATTGTAATGCTTGGCAAATGCATGCACGGAGGTCCAAGTAGCAGCCTCTATAATGTCCTTGGTAGCCACTCCTCGTAAGAAGGCTGTGGTAGTGGCTGTAGCCCTTGTGGAGTGAGGCCTGATGTTCTCTGGAGTTTTCTTTCCATGGTAGGAGTAACAAAATCTAATACAATTTCCTATCCATTTGGAGATTGTCTGCTTTGAAATTGGTTTTCCTTCCTTTCCTGTTGCATATGCTACCAGAAGCTGGTCAGTTTTTCTGTTGGACTTGGTCCTGTCCAGGTAGTAGCGTAATTGTCTATGTACATCCAAGGTATGCAACAGTCTTTCTCCCCTGTTCTGAGGGTTGGGGAAGAATGTAGGTAGGTGGATAGCCTGATTTAAAGACACTCTGGATACCACCTTAGGCATAAATGTAGGATTTGTTCTCATGGACACTCTATCTTGATGGAAGATCAGGAAGGGTTGCACTGCCATTAATGCCTGTAGTTCAGAGACCCTTCTTGCTGAGGTGATTGCCAGCAGGAAAGCAGTCTTCCAGGATAAGTATTGTAATTCTGCTGTTGGTTCGAAAGGAGGAAGTGTCAATTTTTCTAGCACAAAGTTCAAGTCCCATGCTGGCAATGGTGGTTTCCTGGGAGGTTTTACATTTTTAATTCCTCTTAGAAACTGCCTGAGCAGAGGATGAGAGAAGACAGGAGGATCCAAGCTGTATTCTGCTGAAATGGCTGATGCATGTATCTTGATGGAAGAATAGGACAGGCCTGTATGGAAGAGCTCTGCCAAGTACTCCAGGATGTTGGCTATGTTTACCAGTGCCACATCTTCTCCCTTTGCAGTACTCCAAATGAGATATCTTTTCCATTTTGCTGCATAATTCTTTCGTGTTGAAGGTCTACGAGCCTCAAGGATTATGTCTTTAACCTTTTGGGATAAATTTGGGTTAATTGTTCTTATGTAATGTTCCAGGCAGTTAGCTGCAGAGTTTTCAGGTTTGGATGCAGAATGTTGTAGTTGTTCTGTGTTAACAGCAATGGGATCAGAGGTAATGCCCATATTTGTTCCCGAGACATGCTCCTCAGCAATGGGTACCAATGTTGCCTTGGCCAGTCTGGAGCTATCAGAATGATCTTCGGACGTTCCTCTTTGATCTTCAAAAGCACCTTGTGCATCAAAGGAAGTGGTGGGAATGCGTATGCTGTCAGGTTCTTCCAACTGAAAGATAGGGAGTCCACCTTCCAAGCAAGTGGGTGGTACATCCTTGTGCAGAATCTCTTTAGCTGGTGATTGAGTGGGGATGCAAATAAGTCTATTTGTGGTAGTCCCCATTCTGTTGTGATGGCTTTGAAGATGTCCGGATGCAGCATCCATTCGTGGGCATCCGTGGTAGTTCTGCTTAGTATGTCTGCTAGGATGTTTTCTTTTCCTGGTACAAAAATTGCTTGTAACTGAATGTTGTAGCTCAGAGCCACATTCCATAGGTCCAGTGCCAGCCGGCATAGAGGGTATGAATGTGTGCCTCCCTGTTTGTTGATGTACCACATAACTGTGGTGTTGTCTGTCCTTATCATCAACTGACCTTCCTGGAGAAATGGTCTGAATGACTGCATTTCCTTTAGATTTATGTGTAGGTGCAGCTGGTCTTGAGTCCATAAGCCTTGTATGCACTTGTCCAGCATGTGTGCCCCCCAACCGAGGTCTGATGCATCTGTCGTGATGGTTTGGCTTGGTTGGCTGTTGCAGAAGGGCAATCCTGTGTTTGAGTGACATGCCTGAGCCCACCATAGGAACTCTTGCTTCAGGCATGGGATTATTGGAATTTTGGTTTCTAGGCTGTGCTTGTGTTGAGACCACAAATTCTTTAGGTACCACTGTAGCTTTCTCATATGCAGCCTGGCATGAGGGACCAGTATTATGCAGGATGCCATGAAGCCTAGGGCTTGCAGTACTTTCCTTGCAGTTAGATGGTTCTGCTTTGTTAATGCCAAGAAGTAGAGGGGTAGTTGTTCTTTCTTTTCTGCAGTTAGGAATGCCATTTGTTTTGATGTGTCCAGCTCTGCACCCAGAAAGGTTATTCTTTGGGATGGAATCAGCCTTGACTTTTTTATATTGACTGTATATCCCAGTGCTTGCAGCAGGTAAATGACTCTTTGTAAGTCTTCTGTTAGCTTGCTTTTGTTGTCCGCTTGTATCAGGCAGTTGTCCAGGTAGGGGTAAATTTGGATTCCCTGACGTCTGCAATGAGCAATTACTGATGCCAGGCATTTCGTGAACACTCTGGGCGCAGTAGATAAGCCAAAGGGCAATGCTGAGAATTGATAATGCTCTGATCCTGCAAGAAATCTGAGGTATCTTCTGCAATTTGGTCGTATGGGGACGTGCAGGTATGCCTCCTTGAGATCTAGAGTTACCAGCCAAGACTCCTTGCCCAGCATGGGAAGAAGCTGCTGTAGGGTCAGCATTTTGAATTTTGGAACAATGAGGAATGTGTTTAAAGCGGACAGGTCGAGAATAGGCCTCCATTTGCTCTCTTTTCTTGGTACCAGGAAGAGTCTGGAGTAAAATCCCTTTCCTTGTTCCATAGATGGTACCTTTTCCACAGCTCTCATTCTTAACTGAGATATTTGCTTTAGAGCTTCTGCCCTTTGAGTAGGTGGTAGGTTTGGCATTCCTCTCTTTGCTGGTATAGTATGGAAATGGAACCTGTAACCTTGGTCTATAGTTTGCAAAATCCATTTTTCCCTTGTGATGCAATGCCAGTTTTTTGAAAACAATGTTAACTTTCCGCCTAAGGGTGCTTCCAGTTGTTCCCTGGTAGGCGGTGTCACAGCCAAGTCACTGTGATTGTGTTGTTGTAGTGGCTGTGGCTGCGTCTGTGCCTCGCTGGTTGTTACCTTGCCACTGGCGTCCCCTGTAGGCACCCCTGGATTGGTTTCTGCCTCTTGAACGCCTATTCCTGCCTCTCTGTGTCTTAGAAGAGTCTGGAAAGGACCAATTTTTGGAGGGCCAGTTCCTGCTAAACCTTGGAGGTTGAACCTGTAAGAAATCTTTCACTGTTTGTACAGATTTCACCTTCTCTTCCATCTTCTTTAGTACCTGCTGTGCAGGGGAACCAAATAAATTGACCTTGTCCATGGGTGCATCCAAAAGCTTAGATTTGACATGGTCTGGTAATGCCTGCTCCTTCAACCATGCATGTCTCCGGATAACTGTGCCAGTCATGGCTGATCTAAAGGAAGCCTCCAGTGCATCATAGCCACATTTTAAAGAATGGTTACTAACCTGCTGTATGTTATGTACCATTTCCTGAACATATTTTTTATCTAGATATTCTTCAGAGGACAGCTTTTTAGTTAACTGGTCAAGCATAAACTCTTGATATTGAATCATATGGAATTGGCAGTTCAAAGCTCTAGCTGACAAAGTAGCAGAAGTGTAAACTTTTTTACCCCATCTCTCTAAGGATCTGGATTCCCTTTCAGAGGGGAGGGTTTTTTTAGCAGATGTAGTTGCTACAGCTTTAGGACCCTGGGAGATAGTCTCTGGATCTGCAAAAGGAGCCTTGTATAAATGGTGATGAGTGTCCGGGACCCTGTAGAACCTATCGGGCTTAGCAGGGGCCGGAGGTAATGAATCAGGAGCAGTGCAAGCATCATTAAATGCATCATCTACAACAGAAAGAACTGGAGGTATAGCTAAAGGCCTATGCTGTGGCAAATGTAGAAAGGTTCTAAGCCTTTTTCTGGAGTCTGAGAAATCTTGCCCCTGCCACTGAAATTGTTCCCTCATAGCATGCAAGGTTTCCCCAAAGGAAAATTCCTCAGGTGGAGAGGCTGAAGGAATGGACTCTTCAGCATCAGAGTCTTCGTAAGGGGAATAAGGAGCCTCAGGAGGGTCTGTATGTTCTGAGTCATCAGAGGAGTCATCTGTGGATACTGGTTCAGGGGGCTCTGCTCTAGGCCTCTTCTCTGGAGGTGGATGAGAGGCCCTGTCTGGATGAGGCTGGGAGCCACGAATTAAAGAAATGAGATCCTCAGCCAAAGAAAGCATATGGGAACTGGAGCTGGGCCTGTGAGAGGGGGGTTTAACAGGCACCGTTTTTAAAGCTTTAGTTGCTTTAGCCCTGGCAAAGGCCTTAATAGACATGGCTGCAGGAGGCCTAGCAGCTCCACGTGCAGGGGTTGAAATATCCAAGGGAATAGTGTCTGCTAATTCCTGAGAAACCGCAACAGAAGGTTGGATTTCAGAAGCCGATTCCACCAGGCTAGAAGAGGCCTCGGTAGAAGGCATGTTTTCGGCCGGGGGAAGAACCGCTTGCTCGGTTTCAGCCGAAACCGAGACACTTGCGGTTGGCTTAACCACGGTTTCGGCCGAAACCGCGGACCGCGAGTGTCGGTCCTTTTCCCTGCGTTTTTTGGTAATTTGTGAAGTCGGAGGGTCCGACGGCATGATATAAGCAAATTCAGAGCCGAAAAACTGTTCTGCAAATTCTGACCGACGTCTAAGCGTCCGTCGGTTAAAAGAAGCACAGGCTAGACAAGCTGCTACGTTGTGGTCTGGGCCTAAACAAGGTAAGCAGTAAGAGTGGAAATCTTTATGAGGTATTTGTTTCCCACAAGTTAAACAGTTATTCACTTTTTCTGACATCGGCTGAGGCAAGAAAGAGTCCCCAACGGGGTACTTAGCTTTTTAGAAGTCTTCGAAGTAGTATTCGGTATGAAATCTCTGGTTCTGACCGACCGGCACTTGCGAACAGCTTCTGCTTCGGGCGCCATGCGGCAAGAAAGACCGAGGAAGATGGCGTCGGCGGATGCCTTTATACCCGAAAAACTGCAGCTATGACGTCGGGTGAAGTGCGACACCAGCCGAAGCCAGACCCAGACTTTGGAATCCGGCCGACCGAAGGGCTGCCTGACGACAGGACAACCCATTTGTAAGGACTGCAGATGCATCCTTGAAGGACATCGGATTAATAACAGACTAGATTTTGGTCTCCCATCCTAACAATTTTTCTAAATTCAAAACACTTCAACCTTCTATTAGTGATCACCACCCCATCTGTACAACTAGACTTACTTCACATTTATGTAGACAACACACCTACAAGACAGTATGAAAGCTATCCAACTTTGACCAGCAAGCCTTTAAAAATTTTGTAAACTCCATCAATTGGTCCTTCCTTAAATACTTACCACTAGATGATACAGTTGAACAATTTAATTCTACATTCCTAAACACTTTGGACAGTTTGGCTCCCACCTAAAGTAAAAGAGTAAAAACCAGCTATACTCCTTATCTTTCTGTCTATACCAGATCACTTATGCAAATAAGACACAAGGCTTGGGCAACTTACCTAAAACATAAGACTCCCAGTAATTTACAGCATTTTAAAGCACCGCATAACTTTGTAGAGAAACAGGTTAATTTAGACAAAAAAACAGTTCTATGCAAAGCCACAAGATCAGCACAAAACCAGTTCAAACACCTTCTGGCACACTATCTAAAAAATCCTAAACCCAGGAAGTCAGTCCTCCCCCAACCATCCTGTGTTAGTACCTCCCCTGACACAGCAACTGAATTTAACTCTTACTTCATTGATAGCATAAGCTTTCATCACTACCAAATTCCCTCCAGCTCCCTCTACCCTCTCTCAGCCAGCCTCCTATTACCTGCCACTCCACATTTTCCCTTCAACTGGTTTCTACTTCCTTTATCAAATCCGTCCTGCGCAAGCTCATGCCATGTTCCCCCTCTGCAGACAATCTTCCTAACGAATTTCTAAAAATGTCTGCTGACTCAACTGCCTACCCTGCCTCAGTAATAATTAATAGATCAGTAATCATTAATAGATCCATCAAGGAGTCTTGCACCCCCTCCCTGTGGAAAAAATCCATCATCCCTCCTCTCCACAAAGGTGGCACCTCTACAGAAAGCTGTAACTATAGGCCAACTGCTGTTCTTTCACCACTATCAAAAATTCTAGAAAAATGTATCAATAAACAACTTCAATACCTACTTGACAATAATCTTCTCTCTCCACCCAACATGGATTCAGACCAGCACACAGCTTTATCACTGCTCTACTATCCTTTAGAGACACAAGCTCGAGACTCAGGAAACTTTGTACCTTCTCTGTTCTTAGATCTATCCAACTGATACAGTCTCCCACTCCCAACTGTTATCCCAACTATCTCTTCTGGGCTTAACCAAAACATCCTTACAATGGTTCACTAGCTAACACTCTAACATATTTCAGTCTGTCAAATGGAACTCTAACTTATCTCCTTACGTACCTGTTAGCACTGGGGTACCCCATGGCTCAATAGCAGGTTCACTTTTAACTTTTTTTAACTAACTTAATACTGCCAGCAAACAAACCACCCTAATTCAATATGCTGATGAATTTGCTCTGTCAGGACTCTCTCATCTACAGAGTTTAATGCAAAAAGCATTCAATTCCATTGAGTCTTGGCTCACCAACAACCATTTACTACTTAACCCAAAAAAAAAAACCCACTACACTTCCATTTTTACCAAAACACTTTTCTCCAGATGCCTCAAAGTTTGCTATTACTTCTCTGAACAGTACTTTAATCAGTGTGGTTTCACATACAAAACTGTTAGGTGTAACTACTGACAATCATAAGTTTGATCTACATATCAGCAAGATCATAAAAAAACTAATCAAAAATTGAGCATGATGTATAGGGCTAAGAAATTAATCTCCAACTCCAGAAGAGTAAGCCTTGCCACCACCTATCTCTTACCCTTCCTTCTATATGCTTCACATATTCTAACCAATCTTTACTCTTCCCTCAAAGTAAAACTTAGTTAATGTTATAATAAAATGGCTAAATTTGCCACAGGGCAGGCCCACTACTCTCACCATTGCTCTGCTCTCAAGTCTCTAAATTGGCACAAACTACCCCACCTTCTCACCTTTAATCAACTAACATCAACACAAATTACTGTACAACAACTAGTTTTCACAAACGACATCATCACTGCTTCAACACTACATTCCATCTCGTGACCTACACTCCTGTCACAAGTATGTACTATCTATTTACAAACCTCAAAGATCTAACAGGGTTAGTCTGCACTCTCACTTGGTTGCCAAATCATGGCACAGTATTCCAAAAGCAATCAGACTTGTACCCCACTCCTATTCCTTCAAGTCTAGGCTGAAGGAACATCTAACCAATAAGTGGATCTGTCCATGCTCCTTGCCATCTTAGTATTCTTTTCTGTTCCCTTCCTCCTCACTCCTAATATGACTTTCTCTTGATGTATCCTACTTCCCTTCCTGCTTTACCTACTTTTTAGCCTCACCTCTCTAATTCCTTAGCATTCTAATGGCCTTTCTTTATATTCTTACAATAACCTTTCTCTATAGCAGAATTTGACTGAAATGTACTATCTAGTTCTCCTGCCAGGAAAAAGTACATGGTTTTTAATGACCTACTACTTACTTTGGTACATATTTTTCATGCATCATCATGTAACATGCACATTAGGAACTGTCTTCTACCTTGTATATAATGTATGGTCAACTTTATTGCTTACCTTTATATTTTGATTATTTTTCTTATTATATTTCTCATATTGTACTTTTGTTATTGTCTTAATATTTGTAACCGTAGTTCAATTTTTTTTAAATTCTTTTTAATGTGTACTGCGGAACTTTTCTCCCAGGCCTCCTCTGGAAATGGGGTCATACCCAGTCGGGACTTTCCCAGGAAACAAATGACACACACACACACACACACACACACACACACACACACACACACACACACACACACACACACACAGACAGACAGACAGACACACACAGACACAGACAGACACACACAGACAGACAGACACACACAGACACACAGACAGACAGACACACACACACACACAGACACAGACAGACAGACAGACACACACACAGACAGACAGACACACACAGACAGACAGACACACACACACAGACAGACAGACACACACACACACAGACAGACACACACACACACACAGACAGACACACACACACACACACACACACAGACACACACACACAGACACACACACACAGACACACACACACAGACACACACACACACACACACACACACACACAGACACACACACACACACACACACACACACACACACACACACACACACACACACACACACACACACACACACACACACACACACACACACACACACACACACACACACACACAGACACACACACAGACACAATAAAAACTGTACACACCCCTGTTAAAATGCAAGGTTTTTCCAATATAAAAAAAATGAGACTACAATAAATCATTTCAAAACTTTTCCCACCTTTAATGTGACCTACAACCTGTACAATTCAATTGAAAAACAAAAATCTGTTCGGGGGAAAATATAAAAAATAAAAAACGTACAATAAACTGGTTGCATAAGTGTGCACACCCTTAAAACAAATACTTTGTTGAAGCACCTTTTGATTTAATTACAACATTCAGTCTTCTTGGGTAGGAGTCTATCAGCATGGGACATCTTGACTTGGCAATATTTGTCCACTCTTCCTTGCAAAAGCGTTCCAAATCTGTAAGACTGCGAGGGCATCTCTTGTACACAGCCCTCTTCAAGTCACCCACAGATTTTCTATTGGATTTAGGTCTGGGCTCTGACAGGGCCATTCCAAAACTTTAATTTACTTCAATTGATGCCATTCTTTTGTTGATATGGATAGTATGCTTGGGGTTATTGTCATGCTGAAAGGTGAAATTCCTCTTCATCTTCAGCTTTCTAGCAGACGCATGAAGGTTTTGGGCCAAAAGTGACTGGTATTTTGGAACTGTTCATAATTCCCTTCACCTTGACTAAAGCCCCAGTTCTAGCTGAAGCAAAGCAACCCCAAAGCATGATACTGCCACCACCATGCTTCACCGTGAGGATGATGTTCTTGTGGTGATGCAAAGTGTTGTTTTTGCGCCAAACATACCTTTTGGAATTGTGGCCAAAAAGTTCAACCTTGGTCTCCTCAGACCACAACACATTTTCCCACATGCTTTTGGGAGACTTGATTCACTGTTTTGCAAATTTTAGCCAGGCCTGCATGTTTTCCTGTGTAAGAAAAGGCTTTTGTCTTGCATCTCTACCCCATAGTCCAGACATATGGAGAATGCGGGAGACTGTTGTCACATGTAGTATGCAACCAGTTACTTGCCAGAAATTCCTGCAGCTCCTAGAGTGTTGCAGTAGGTCTCTTGGCAGCCTCCCTGACCAGTTTTCGTCTCGTCTTTTCATCAATTTTGGAAGTATGTCCTGTTCTTTGCAATGTCACTGTTGGCCCAAATTTTCTTCACTTTTTGATGACTGCCTTCACTGTGTTCCAAGGTATAGCCAATGCTGTGGAAATTTTTTGTTCCCTTCTCCTGACTGACACCTTTCAACAATGAGATCCCTTTGACGCTTTGTAAGCTCTCTGTGAACCATGACTTTTGCTGTAGCAGGCAACTGAGTAAATTGTCAGGAAAATCCTACTAGGATAGCTGAACTTTATTTGGGGTTAATCAGAGTCTCTTTAATTGATGGCAGGTCCATACCCAAGAAGACTGAATGCTGTAATTAAATTAAAAGGTGCTTCAACAAAGTATTAGTTTTAAGGGTGTGCACACTTATGCAACCAGCTTACTGTATATTTATTTTTTATATTTTCCCCTAATAGATTTGTTTGTTTTTCAATTGAATTGTACAGGTTATAGTTCACATTAAAGGTGGGAATAGTTTTGAAATGATTTAAATGATTTATTATGGTCTCATTTTTTATATCACAAAAACCTGACGTTTTAACAGGGGTGTGTACACGTGTACACTTTTTATATCCATTGTGTGTGTGTTATTTTTATACATATATATCTATAGACAGGGTTTACAATCACATAGTTGATCGCACTGTGTGCGATTAACGTATGTGCATAAATCAGGTAGCAGAACCATCAGTGCAAGTACTATATTGTCGAACCTTACAATAGCCAACAGCCACTATAGCGAAGTCTGACAGTGTAGTGCAGATCGCATTATAGTGGGGATTGGGAAATGTACCCTTTCCTCAGTGTAGTGCGATCTCGGAGTTTGTATATACAAGTGGGAGGGGAGCAGGGGGGCTTGCCCCCCTGCAAAACATGTTAAAATATGTTTAGAGGCTATGAGCATTTCAGTGAAGTTGAAATGTTCGACATTAGACTTCACTGAAATGCTCAGTTCGGCATTTACTGTGGTCGGTGTTGTGATTTCCGAACATTTTCTTTGGATATCTGCATACATAATCTTTCAGTTTTACAACAGAATTTTCTTTTAAAGGACTAACTTTGTGATCCAGTCTGAAGAGACTTACAGAGATGACTGATCTTGAAAATGAGATGGAGGAAACTTGCACAGATGTCTGTTTGTTCACTTCTGTGTGACAAAAACAAACTGGAATGTGCATTCAAGTCCAAACATAAACATTACAAAGCTTGGAAACACCAGGAAGGAGATGACATAGGTACAAGTCAGCAAACATTTTTGTTGTATTAAAAATAAAATTAAATATTTATTTTGAAATTTGCAGGCATAACTTAAAAATAAAGCAATAATACTGTTTTATAAACAATATGCTTTTTACCAATTAAAGTGCCATTTTCAAGACTTGCAGCACATGCTGACACTCCAGTGTTTCAGCTACTGGTATGTGGAAAAGTACAGTTGTGCACACTTACCACAAACATAGATATTACGAGTGTATTCAAAGTTGCAGTCCTGACTTGGGGGATTTCCTGCCATGGAAGCCCATGGGTGACCTGACTACTAGAGACTCTTTCTCTCCTCCAGGAGCTGGTGGACGTCCTAAC
Organism: Protopterus annectens; assembly: GCF_019279795.1. Taxonomy (NCBI): domain Eukaryota; kingdom Metazoa; phylum Chordata; order Ceratodontiformes; family Protopteridae; genus Protopterus; species Protopterus annectens. The sequence continues at coordinate 84,140,839 of NC_056738.1, read as the reverse complement.
CATGTCCTCAGTACTTTCTTGACCCCACCAGTCAGGGTTTTGAGACCCTGGATTCCAGAATAGTTGAGTAGAAGGAAGGGGAGGGGAGGGGTATTATCAAGACTTAGAGGGTAAATGTCCTAGCCCATCCCTCAGACCACAGGAGAAGGAAGGATGGAAACACTGCAACAGTAAATAAACTCAAACATCTACAGTTACGGTTTAAGTGTACACAAGTGTACTATGTTCATCGTGTTTCCCTGTTGCAATCCTGACTTGTGGGATGACTCCCAAAGCTGAAAGAAGGGTAGATGGAAGACTTAAAAAGAGGCAAGGATGCTCTGCAAAATGGCAATGGCAAAGGCAAATCCTGCTCAGATTTTTAAAAAGGTAGGAAGATGGTAATGTTTTCTGAAGGTACATAAAGAGAATCCAAGTAGCTGCTTCCAAAATGTCCTTAGTGGCCATCCCTTCAAGAAAAACGGTAGAAGTAGCAGTGGCCCTAGCTGAATGCATCTTTACAGCATCAAGAGGCTTCTTACCATGATGGCTGTAGCAAAAGGAGATACAGTGGGATATCCATATGGAGATAGTTTGCTTGGACACTGGTTGCCCCTCAGAGGTAATACCAAAAGTCATAAACAGTTGGTCGTGTTTTCTAACATTGTTGGTTCTATCCAAGTAGTAACAGAGTTGCCTATGCTCATTCAAAGGTTCATAAGAGGTTACTAGGCTAATGGCCCTACAGCCCTTGCAAGCCTAGCCACATTTATCCCAAGTTAACCCAATTGTCGCTGGTTAGGTGAGTGAAGTTCACAGAGGTAAGGGTCTATGGTAGTTAATACAAACTTCCTCTGTCCAGCAGGGACAGGGCATACCACCCCAGGAGTGAATTTGTGGTCACCCATCCATTGATCTAGGTTGCATTTGAAGAAGGTCAGGAAGGGGGCTCTGCTTCATGTGAAATGGAAGCTTATTCCAGAGAAGTGTCAGTTTCTGGGGGATTTATCTATCTCTCTAGCATGACCAGTTCATGTTAGAAGCTAGGTTAAGATCACTGGAGCAAGTGACCCTCCTGCAGTTTGATTTACGAATATGTAGCATTTCCATAAGAGCCGGGTCAGAGACTGCCCTGTAAGCCAGACACAGGTCATCCCTTAGCAACCTGTAGTAGACAGAATACCGTGGCAGGGCTTTCATTCTTTCCATGTAAAAAGAATGATCCTTTCTACCTTGTTTTGGGGACTAGGGAAGAATGTAGGCAAGTGCATGGTTTGACTAAAAGAAGTCTCTTTCACAACCTCTGGCATAAAGGAAAGTTGGTTCTGAGTGACACTCTGGGTGGAAAATGATGAAGGGCTCCCAATACAAGGGCCTGAAGCTCAGACACCCTTCTGGTTGAGGTAATGGCTAGCAGGAAGGCAGTCTTCTAGGTCAAGAATTTCACAGCAGTGGAAGTCGCTGGTTCAAAGGGTGGAATGGCAAGTTTCTCCAGAATGAAATTGAGGTCCCAGTGAGAAACCAGAGACTTTCTGGGAGGCTTAATGTGGACAACTCCTCTCAGAAACTGTTTCATGACAGGGTGTGAAAAGAAAGGAGGCTGAGAAGGCACACAGGCAGAAACAGCTGAAGCAAGGATTTTAATGCAGGAGTATGAGAGACCTTTTTCAAAAAGGCTGGACAAATATAAAAAGGATGATAGGAACCTGAGATAGACAATGGTTTTGTCCCTTTTGCCTACAACAAAATGTGAATCTTTTCCATTTGACAGAGTAAGACTTTCTAGTGCTAGGTCTCCTGGCCTCTTTTAGAATGTCCAGGACCCGTTTGTCAAGGATGGCCCCTTCCATGGGATCAAGGTATCATCCATGCTGACAATTTGAGTGTCTGCAAGTTGGGGTGTATTATCTTGCCCCTGTCCTGTGTTAGCAGGTCCACTCTCTATGGCAGCTGCCAAAGCTCCATGCTGATTAAGATGAGTAGCAGAGGGTACCAGTGCTGCCTCGGCCAATCTAGGGCTATAAGAATTACTCTTGGCCCATCTTCCCTTATTTTTATCAATACCCTAGGGAGTAGTGGTAATGGGGGAAAGACACAGAGGAAAAGGCCTATCCAAGGGAAAGGGAAAGCATCTGTCTTCCAGGCCAACTTCATTCCGTTCCTGGGACAAAACCTTTTCAAGTGAGCATTTTCTTTGGTGGCAAAAATGATCCATTAGTGGTATGCCTCATTTTTCAGCTATGCTGAGAAAAAATTCGGGATGCAGTTGCCACTTGTGGGGGGTATGACAGGCTCCTTGCTGAGGTGATCCGCTAGTTGACGGCTTTCTCTCAGTAGGTTCTGTGCCATGAGATGCAGCTGCAGGGAGTGTGCGATTTACCAAGCATTCACGACTAGGCGGCAAAGTGGGTACAAATGGTTTCTCCCCTGTTGGTTTATGTATCACATAACTGTGGTATTGTCTGTCTTCAGCAGGAGAACTCCAGGTTTCCATTTCTTTTGGATAGCAATCGGGCCTTTTTGGATTGTCATAAGTTCTTTTAGATGTATGTGCTTGGGAGTCCCATCTGCGAGTCTGGAAGCAGATGAAGAGGGCTCCCCAGACGATGTTGTCAGAATTTGTTCCTGAGGGATGAACCTACAGGGAAGGCCTGGATTGAAGGAACATGGTTGGGCCTACTATGCAAACTCCTTCCAGAAGGAGGGAAGCAGTTTTATCTTTAATGGTGAGAGACTGTGAATGTTGGCACCACACATTTTTGAGAGATATCACTGCAGTTATCTCGTGTGCAATCTGGCCACAGGGATCATGAGAATGCATGAGGCCATGTATCCCTAGGTCCTGAGATGCTCCCTGGCTGTGAGATAATTCCTGACCAAGAGTGTCTTGAAATACAGGGTCAGGAAGGTGACCTTGTCCAGAGGTAAGGAGGTCTTCTGAAGAGCAGAGTCCAGTAAGGCCCCCAGAAACACAATCATGTTTGTGGGGTCTGTCTGAGCTTTTGTGTATTGAGGGTGAACCCCACAGAAGCTAGAGGATTTGGGGTGTAATCTGCTCTGAGTTTCTCTAGGTTTGTTGCCTGAATGAGGCGATCGTCCAAGGGTAAATCTGAATTACCACTGTCTTGCAGAAAGCTATCACTGGGGCTATGCATTTTGTAAAGACCCTGGGAGCAATAGACAAGCCATAGGGCAGAGTACGGAACTGATGGTGCCTGATACCTGCTCTGAACCTCAAGAAGCTTGTGTGTGATTCCTCTATGGGAATATATGGGAATATGGAGGTAAGCATCTTTTAGGACCACGGTAACCATGAAGGCATTGGGGGAAATCATGGGCAGTAGCTTTTGAAAAAGTTAGCATCTTGAATTTTGGAACCTTTAAGAATCAGTTGAGCTTTGAGAGGTCCAGAACTGGCCTCCAGATATCTTCTTTTCTTGGCACAAGGAACAGTTTGGAGTAAAAAGCTTTTCCTTAAGTGTTCTGGTACAGGCTCCACACAGCCTTGAGTGCACAGCAGCTTTATCTGGGTCAAGCCTGTAGGAATGTCTGGGAAGCCTGAATGAATCAAGCATTCTTTTAACTTGAGTTTGTAAACCCTTAGAATGATGTTTAGCACCCACTAGTCTTTGGTAATGACAGCCTATTTCCTGTATAATAGTGAATGTCTCCTCCACCATCCACCTGGGTCAGGGACAGGATAGGAAGTAAAATGCAAGAGTCAGAGTTGCACCCTGCTAGGGACCTGGGAACATAATCCTCCAGGTCTACTGGAGTCTGTTTGACATTGTTTATGCAATTGGTGCTGTCTATGGCTCCTCTCCCTATGGGGTTCCTTTGCCAAGGCTTAGATTAGGGAGCTAGAAAGAACCAGTGCTTGGTAGGATAATTTCTGCAGAAACAAGGGGGTTGGACCTGAAGAAAGTCCTGATTGTTTGTGTGAAGATAGGTGAAGGCTGCCAGCCTAGCCAGATAGAATTTTGTAGACAATGTTGTCATTTGTAAATATTAATATAAGCCACAGGCTTGTTCGCTTAAAATGGGAAAAATGGTGTTAAATGTGGAACTGCAAAAATGTGCACTCTGCTGCAACAAAGCTGATAAGTCAATTCTTTGATGTCAAAACTCGGAGTCGAGATGTCTAGACAAAGGCATTCTGCCTATTGTTTTGAGGCCAGAGTTGAAGGCTAGAATTTGCATGTATAATTTCTTTTACTGCTCTGGTTCCTGACCAGCTGCAAGATCAAAAGGGCTATTAACCTCTGAGAGTCTGTTAGCCTGGGAACCAGAAAGAAAAAATGTAATCTGAAATGAATCAGTAGTACTGTGTTATCAATTTAAGGACAGAAAGAATGAGAGCATTTATCTTGTGTTTTCTCTTAGTCCAATCTTCCTAATTCCTAGCTATTTCTAAGTGTTTTTCTGTGTTGATGTCAGAAATTTTCTAATGAATTACTTTAAGTATTTCTCTGTGATCTCTGAACTCTTGACTAGCGTTTTTATTATTTATTATTAAATATTTTTAAAATTTCAACTGTGGCTAATTTGTGTAGAGATAATTTAAGCTCCAAGAGTCCACTGCATGTATATAGTGATACTGTAACAAGTCACTCCAAATAAGTCTTGACTGTTCAGTCGCACTTACCATTTAGATAATATTGCACAGTAAAATTGGACACCCTTTCATAAGGGCCTTTGAGTAGCTGATAAATATTAGCTGGGTGGTGGCAGTGATTTTGTACCGTACAGTCTGGATAAAAGGGGCACAGCTGGAGAACCTGTGCCAGCCTTCCCCAGGAGTGTCTGTGTGGCTGCATATAATTCTTATCTCAAAGTGTGTGTGTGTGTCAGCTACTTGGGCAGGGACACGAAGCACTGGTTGGACAGAGAGGGTGCTGGAGGTTTTAGCTTGCCCACCAGGCTAAGATCTAGACTGTATAGTTGTGCCAGTGGACAGTCTTATCAGGGACCTGGAAAGAAAGGGAAAAAAACAGCCCCAGACTGACTGTGATCTCTGTGTGCCCTTAAGGGAAATTGTACTTTATTGTGTGTGTATTTATTATTCTTTCCCTATATGGACGCCCCTCACTGGTGTTAGTGGTGAGGACCGAGGCTCCTTGACTGCTGGGCGAGTGCATGGGCATCACATATTAATTGTTTGGCAGTGATAGGATATCCACACCACATATTAATTGGTTGGCAAATACTAATTGGCTTGTAGTGGTGTGGGTAAAGCAAATTCCTGTAGCTTGTGTACAGTGATCACTGAAGGTGTTTTGTACTCAAAATCAGCCACACAGTGAATACTCAAACTTCAAATCATAATGGTTTTATTTCTTTTGTTAGCTTAGTCAGGAAGAGCAGGCAGCATTGTCAGCAGAGGAGTACGAAAAGCTGACAAGGAGCCAGCTGGCTGAGATGTGCCAGGCTAGGGGACTGGTGCATGGAAACCTGCCTAAAGCAGACATGATTGCAGCTTTGGTAACAGCTGCATCAGAAAACAACAACCAATTGAATGATCAAACTGGCACTGGAGATGTACCACCCTCAGAGAATGGACAGCTCAACCTTTCTGCAGAGGACTTAAAAATCCATCTGGAGCTAAAGAGACTTGAGTTGGAGGCCAGGCTGAGAAACTGAGGCATCTAGAGAGTGAGGAGAAAGAGAAACTGCTATGCCTGGAAGCTGAGGAAAAGGACAGGCAGAGGCAGCATCTGAGGAAAAGGAGAGGCAGAGGCAGCATGAGAAGCAGATGCTGACTCTTCGCCAGAGTCATGGAGGTAATGGGGAAGGGACGCAACTGGACCCCAGAAGCACAAAAGGTCAGTAAATGTCTTCCGCAGTTTAAAGAGGGGGATAATTTTGATAGTTTCATTCATAAGTTTGAGAGGGTACGTAAACAGTATGATGTTCACCAAAGGCTCTGGGAACGGTTCCTGACCCCCTCACTCCATGGTAAAGCTGTAACTGTGTTGTCTAAAATGTCTGACGTTGACTGTTTTAATTACACTGTTGTTAAGAATTCCTTGTTAGAATGTTTTAAGCTAACACATGAAACTTATGGGAAAAAGGTTCGTGAGCACAGACGCAAGGCAGATGAAAGTGCGTGTGAACATGTTGCTGAACTAAGCACTTATTTTCATAGGTGGGTGAGTGGATGTCAGGTAACCACTTTTTAAGGGCTTGCAGACCTTTTGGTGAGGAAACAAGCCCTTAGCACTTTGCCTGAGGACATGAGGATCTGGTTAGCTGACAGACAATGTGCTACTTCCGATGAGTTAGGGAAGACGGGAGACCTATACCTAGCAAGCAGGGCATCCCTGCACAGGAAAGGGACCCCCCAGTACTACTCATGGGTCTAACGGAACCCATGGTGGGCAGCACAGACTGTCCCAACAGAATCTGCCAGTAGCAGGGGAAGCCACTAGTCCAGGACCTAGGGTTAAATGTTTTGAATGCAACCAGTGCGGCCATGTGGCATACAGATGTCCACAGAGGCAAGGTGGGGAACAAAAGGTGAGAGCCAGTAAGTGGGAAAGACAAAATGCCAATAGTAGGTTGTCTTGGGACAACAAGGGTACCAAACTACCACAAGAGGTTATATCTTATTGTACTGAATGGCAAAGAGGCCATTGCTAAGAGCGAGACAGCCTCTGAAATAACCATTGTAAAGCCTGCAATGGTTACAGAGGAGCACTACTTGACTGGACAGTCTACTCCAGTCAGAGCTTTAGGAGGGACCTAATTCCAAATACCTTTGGCTAGGGTTCCCCTTGACTGCGAGGGTGGAAAAGGAAACCAGCAAGTAGGTGTGTTTGAGGATATCCCTGCAGATGTCCAGATAGGGAATGATTTTGATAATGCAGTACCATGTGCTCATGCAGTTACACACAGTCAGCCTTGGAGACAAGCATGTGGGACTGGTAGCCTGGGGGAAACCCAGACAGACTGCATAATTGTAGCCAGGACTGGTGAGGTTGTTACTTCAGGGAGAGGGCTACTTAAACTGAACGTGAGCCACAGCTGCTTGTGGGTACTGATGTTCCCTTCGACAGAGTGACTGCAAAGGTAGAGGTGAGTAGTAGTACACAGGCTGACAGTGAGGCACCACTGTCAGAGGATGCCACACTTCCTGTGGAAGGGGAGCTGGGAAGGGTTAAAAAGAGAGTTGAGACAGGCTCAGCTCTCAGACCCTACATTGCAAGGCCGGAGGCAGGTAGCTAGGGAGGCACCTGATTCTAAAGGGAAGGAGGAATCTGTATACTGGGACAAAGGGTTACTGTACAGAGAGTGGACCCCTGAGGGAGGGCTAGAAGGTGAGAGAGTACAGCAGTTGGTAGTGCTTAAAGTCTACCATCTGGCGCTTCTAGCCATAGACCATGATATTCCCTTTGCAGGTCATATGGGCATAAAACATACAAAGAGACGTAGTATGCAGAACTTCTATTGGCCTGGAATTTCCAGAGATGTAACAGGGTACTGCAGGACCTGTGAGCAGTGCCAAAAGGTAGGCAAGGCAGGAGACAAGGCGAGAGCTCCTTTGATGCCTTTGCCTGTGACTGAGGGGCCATTTCAGAGGGTAGATATATATTGTGGGCCCTCGAGTACCCCAAGTTCCACAGGGGGATGTATATCCTAGTGGTAGTGGATTATAACTACACGATACCCTGAGGCAGTGCCTCTGTCCTCCATTGAGACAGAAAAGGTGGCAAATGCTTTGTTAGAGGTTATGAGCAGGGTAGGTTTCCCAAAAGAGGTGCCACTTTCATGTCAGACCTGCTGGGTTGTCTGTGGAAGTACTGTGGGGTGATGCACCTGAAGACCACCCCCCATCATCCCCAGACTAATGGTCTTGTTGAGAGGTTAAAACTCTACAATCAAGTCCATGCTATGGGCATTTGCAGACCAGTTTAAGAGGGAGTGGGACAAATATTTGCCCCATATGTTCTTTGCTTACACAGCGGTTCCCCAGGAATCCACAGGCTTTTCACCCTTTGAGTTGCTGTATGGGCATAAGGTGAGGGGAACCTCTAGATTTAATTTGAGATGAGTGTGAAGGGGAGTGTGAACCTCACAAGGTGTCTGTTGTGGCATATGTCCTAAACCTCAGGACAAGGCTCAGGGAACTCATGGGCTTGGCCGAGGAGAACCTGGCAGAAATCCAACAACAGAAAAAGGTGTGGTATGATAGGAATGCTCAAGATAGAGAGTATGCTGTGGGGCAGCAGGTAATGGTTCTCATTCCTGTCAGACACAACAAGCTGCAAGCAGCTTGGGAGGGACCCTACAAGGTGGTAAGTGATGTTAAGTACATGGTGGAACTGCTAGGCAGGAGGCAGGGGCACAAATTGCACCATAAACATGATGAACCTTACCATGATAGGGAGGCCCTTGTGCTGAGCATTTGCAGTGGATTGCAGGAGGAGTCAGAGAGATCTGGTGACTGACCTCCTCAGTGAGGCTCAAATTGACACGTCAGTGGAGTCTGAAAGAGATCTGGTGACTGATCTCCTCAGTGAGGCTCAAATTGACACCTCAGTGGAAGGGGTAGCAATGTCCCAGGAGCTATCTCCTACGCAAATTCAAGAAATTCGAGCAGTGTTAGAGGAGTTTGGGGACATGTTCACTGGGAAACCAGGGTGCACCCACCTGGTGCAGCACCAGGTGGATACAGGACCCCAAAGGCCCATTAGGCAGGCCCCTTATAGGGTGCCTGAGAGAGTCAAACAGACTCTGAGGGAGGAGATACAGGAGATGTTGGAACTAGGGGTGATTCAAGAGTCCAATGGTCCCAGGGCCTCCCCAGTGGTGCTGGTGCCAAAGAAGGGTGGCAGCACCAGGTTCTGCATGGACTACAGGAAATCAAATAGTCACACAGAGTCAGATGCTTACCCTATGATAGGATAGATGAGGCCCTACAGCAGCTGGGCGGGGCTAAGTATCTTACAACCATTGATCTTACCAAGGGTTACTGGCAGGTGCCCTTGACTCCAAGTGCTAAAGAGAAGTCAGCCTTTGTGCCTCCTTTTGGCATGTACGAGTTCACAAAGATGCCCTTTGGGATGAAGAATGCCCCAGCAACTTTCCAGAGGCTGGTAAATCATATCCTAGCAGAAATAGGAGGGTTTGCCCTTGCTTACCTAGATGATATTGCCATCTACAGCTGCTACTGGCAAGAGTACCTTCAACATATCAGGGAGGTGCTGGGCAGAATACAGAGGGCAGGGTTGACCAGTAATCCCAGCAAATGTCAGCTGGGTATGGCAGAGGTCTCCTACTTGGGACAGACTGGGGAGTGGTAAAATCGGGTCAGAACCTGCCAAAATAGAAGCCATTCAGGCATGGCCTTCATCTGTTACCGAAAAGCAGGTGAGAGCATTCTTAGGGACTGCAGGGTACTAGAGAAAGTTCATCCCCAGTTACAGTACCATAGCTGCTCCTCTCACAGACCTGACAAGGAAAAACAGGCCAGATAAGGTAGCGTGGACCACAGCCTGCGAGCAGGCATTCCAGGAGCTTAAGGAAGGTTTGGGAGGTCCCCCTGTGTTAGCCAGTCCAGATTACAGCAAAGTATTTGTATTGCAGGTGGATGCTTTGAACCATGGGGTGGGGGCTGTACTTAGCCAGATTTCTTCAGGAGGAGAGGAGCACCCAGTGGTTTATCTCACTCGTGGCCTACAATCCGGGAAGAATGCTGTACAGCTATGGAAGAGGAATGTAAGGCCATGATGTGGGCACTGCAGAGACTTCAGCCTTGTCTGTACAGAAGGAAATTACCTGTGGTGACAGATCACAACCCCCTGGCATGGTTACATGGAGCCAGCCCGCAAGATGCTGGGTTGTTGGGATGGAGCCTAGGGTTGCAAGCATATATGTCAGTGCAGCACCTCAGTGGGATTTAGCAATGCCAACGCAGATGGGCTCTGAAGACCGGGAATGGGGCAAGGTATACTCAGATGGACCTAACCCTTTCAAGCAACGTTTCTCAAAGGTCACTTGAAAAAAGTACGGTTGTGTGCCTACCATAAATGTAGATGTTCGAGTGTATTCACTGTTGCAGTCATTACAACTGGGTAATCCTGCTGGCAGGCTACCCGCAGTCGGCCCGAGTTCCAAAGTCCAAGTCCAGCGTCAGTTGCTGTCACCTCCTCCCTGACGTCAGTGCACCAGGGGTATAAAAGATGCAGCAGACGCCATTTTCTTCAGTTTTTCTTGCCCCAGATGTCAGGTGCCCCTGAAATGGTAGGCTAAATTATGCCAATAAGCATGCATACACAAAACAACTTTTCCTTCATCTACAAGCAAATACACCACATAGGTTGTATAGAATAGAGAAGTACAGATAAGTCCCAGCAAGGAAAAGGGGGATGTGGGAGGGTAACCTGGACTGCAACAGTGAATACACTCAAACATCTACATTTATGGTAGGTACACAACTGTACTATGTTCATCGTGTTTCACTGTTGCAGTCATTACAATTGGGTTGAATCCCAAAGCTAAGGTTGGGAGGCTGGTGCTGGATAGGATTAGGAGAGGCTATCAGGCCCTGCAGAACTGCAGCGGCAAAGTCTGCCCTGGATTTAGAGTACAGAAGTAAGGGATAGTGCTTTGTAAAAGTATGCACTGAACTCCAAGTTGCAGCCTCTAAGACGTCTTTGGTTGGTACTCCTCTGAGGAAGGCTGCTGAAGTGACTGCTGCTCTGGTTGAATGTGGCCTAATGCCCTTAGGCACTGATCTGGCATGCTGTGCATAGCAGAAACGAATGCAGTGGCCTATCCACTTTGAAATAGTCTGCTTTGAGATAGGCTTTCCTTGTGATCCTGCAGCATATGCCACTAGAAGTTGTTCAGTCTTTCTGAAAGCTTTGGTTCTGTCCAAGTAGAAGCGTAGCTGCCTGTGAATGTCCAAAGAATGCAGAATTCTCTCACCCTTATTCTGTGGGTTTGGGTAAAAGGTAGGCAAATGAATTGTTTGGTTAAGGGTCACACTGAACACTACCTTCGGCAAAAATGTAGGGTTTGTCCTCAGAGAAACCCTGTCAGGATGGAAAATGATAAAAGGTTCCACAGCCATGAGTGCCTGTAACTCTGAGACTAGTCTAGCAGAGTTTAATGCTAGGAGCAGAGCTGTTTTCCAGGATAAGAATTATATATCAGCTGCAGAGGCTGGCTCAAATGGAGGCAGTGTGAGTTTTTCCAAGACATAGTTGAGGTCCCATCCATGCAGGTATTGGTGCTCTCCTTGGAGGTCTTATGTTTTTGGCCCCTCTGAGGTACTGCCTTAGTAATGGATGAGAAAAAATAGGCGGTTCTGTATTGTAATGAGCTGAAATGGCAGAGGCATGAATTTTAACTGATGAAAAGGAAAGGCCTTTATCCAGCATCTCAGTTAAGTATTGCAAAACCTGAGGAATATTTGGAACAATCGTGTGAATACCTTGTGCCTGGTTCCAAGCACAGAATCTCTTCCATTTTTCTGCATAAGATTTTCTGGTGCTAGGCCTCCTGGCCTCCAAAATAACATCCATCACTGCTTTAGAGAGAGGTGTGTCTTGAATGGCTACATTATCCACCATGCAGCCAGGTTTAAGGTCCCGAGTTGGCTGTGCAGTATCTGTCTTGTTGGGTCAATAAGTGAGGAATCTGAGGTAATGTCCAAGCTGGGCATGGAGACGAGCTCTTTAGGATTAGGTACCAGTGCTGGCGGAGCCAGTCTGGGGCAATCAGCATCATTTTTGGCTTCTCTTGTCTGACCTTGAGGAGTACCTTGGGGAGGAGAGGCAGAGGAGGAAAGGCATATACTGTTAGGTTTTTCCATCTGAAAGATACAGCATCCACTTTCCATGCTTGCTTGTGATAAGTCCTTGTGCAGAATCTCTGTAGTTGGCAGTTGTGAGGGGAGGCAAATAGGTCTATGTCTGGGCATCCCCAGTTCCTTGTTATCATGCTGAAAACTTGTGGATCCAATTTCCACTCGTGGGGATCCATTAGGTTTCTGCTTATTTCATCTGCCAGTGTATTTATCCTTCCTGGCAGGAATTGTGCTTGCAGATGTACTTGGTAAGTCAATGCTGTGTCCCACAAGTTCATGGCTAGTCTGCAGAGGGGATAGGAATGTGTGCACCCCTGCTTGTTTATGTACCACATGACTGTAGTATGGTCCGTCTTTATCAGTAGTTGTCCTGGATGAAGGAGATCCTTGAAGGTTGTCAGGGCATTCTGAACAGCTAGCATCTCTTTTTGATTGTTATGCAGATGCATTTGACTTGCAGACCATGTGCCCTGAATACATCTTCCTGCCATATGGGCCCCCCAGGCATAATCTGACGCATCTGTTGTCATTGTCTGCCTGGCTGTGGGTAAGATGAATGGCTGCCCCGTGTTGTGGTGACAGGCTTTTGCCCACCATCGAAACTCCTGTTGCAGGCAGGGAATTAGGGTAATTATTGTTTCCAGGATGTGGCAATGTTGAGTCTAAACACTTTTTAGATACCACTGAAATTTCCTCATATGCACTCTTGCATATGGAATTAGCAGAATGCAAGGATGCCATGAAGCCCAAAGCCTGCAGACCTTTTCTTGCAGATAACTGGGTTTTTTATGCCAATATTCTGAAATAAGTAGTCAGTTGTCTGTGTTTGTTTGGCGTGAGATAAGCCATCTGGGCAGTTGTATTTAAGCTTGCACCCAGGAATATTATCTCTTGAGAGGGTACGAGTTTTGATTTCTTTTCGTTTACTGTGCACCCTAGACCTGTTAGTAATCTTTTTACAAACGCCAGATGCTGTAGTAGAATGTCCTTGTTCTCTGCTTGAATAAGGCAGTCGTCCAAGTAAGGATATATTTGTATTCCTCTTTGTCAGCAAAATGCAATTACTGGTGCCAGGCATTTTGTGAAGACCCGGACGCAGTAGATAAGCCAAAGGACAGTGCAGAGAATTGGTACTGCATTGAGCCAGCTATAAATCTGAGGTATCTTCTGCATGATTGTCTGATTGGGACATGCAGGTATGCCTCTTTTAGGTCTAAAGTCACAAGCCAAGCCTTCTTGCCCAGCATGGGCAGAAGCTGCTGCAGATTTGAATTTTGGAATATCCAGGAATGTGTTTAGGATAGACAGGTCCAGTATTGGTCTCCAGGCTTTGTCCTTTCTGGGCACCAAGAATAGCCTTGAGTAAAATCCTAGTCCCTGCTCTTGCTGTGGTACTTGCTGAATGGCTCTCATGTCCCATGAGGGATGAAACTTGTTTTTGTGCCTCTGCCCATTGATTGCGTGGCAGGTCTGGCATACCATTTGGCCTTGGCAGGGTGTGAAAGTGGAACCTGTAGCCTTGTGATACGATATTTAAGACCCATTTGTCCTGGGTGATCATGTGCCAATTTTGTGAAAAAAAGTGTTAGTTTTCCTCCCAAAGGAGCTGCCAGAAAATAAGTGCTTGGTGCTGGCAGGGGAAAGTCATTGAGACTGTTTCCTGTATGGCTGTGATTTTTCCTCTCCACTTTTGGAGGTAGAAGCATCCCATTGTTTAGGCCTGTATGAGCCTTGGGGCTGTGATCTGCCTCTGGGGCATCTGTATCTGCCTCTTTGTGGCCTGTCTGACACTGGAAAGGACCAATTCTTTGTAGGCCAGTTCCTGCTAAATCTGGGAGGCTGTACCTGTAAGAAATCCTTGACTGTTTACATAGATTTAGCTTTGTCCTCCATTTTCTTCAACACCTCTTCTGCTTTAACACCAAACAAGGTATCATGCTGTAATGGAGCATCTAATGGTTTTACTTTAACATGATCGGGCAGATTCTGTTCTTTTAACCAAGCATGCCTCCTAATGACAGAACCTGTAACTGTGGCCCTGCAGGAGGCCTCTAGAGAATCAAAACCACACTGCAAAGTATGCTTTCCCACTTGTTCTGCTGCATGCAATAAATCCTGCAGTTCTTTGTTTTCTGCACATTCTGAATTTGTCAACATTTTCTGTTTAAGCAGTGACATAAGATATTGCCGATATTTAAGCATATGAAACTGACAATTTAAAGCCCTTACAGCCAAGGTAGCAGACGTATAAATCTTTTTCCCCCCATCTGTCCAGGGCCCTTGAATCCCTATCAGAGGGGATAGGGTTTTTTGCAGTGGAAGCCTTGACCCCTTTGGGACCCTGAGAGATGGTTTCTGGGTCAGCAGCAGTTTTTATAAAGAAATTTATGTGAATCAGGTACCCTGTAGTATCTGTCTGGCTTAACAGGAGCTGGTGGTAAAGAGTCAGGAGACAGACCGGACTCTGAAAATACATCATCTACAATGTCTAAAACAGGAGGAATAGCAAGGGGCCTGTGCAGGCCCTGAGGTAATAAAAGGAAGTCTCTGAGCCTTTTCTTGGATTCTGAGTAATCTTGGCTCTCCCAGTGGAAATGCTCCCTCACAGTATGCAGGGTCTCCCCAAAAGAATAATCCTCAGGAGGAGAGGCTGAAGAGATAGATTCTTCAGCATCAGAATCCTCAAAGGGAGGAAGAGTGCATTCCTGTTCAAAAGAGGAATCAGAGGAAATTGAAACCTGATCTGAGGATTCATATGGTCTCTCTTGCCTAGGCCTCTTATCAGGAGGGGGATGGGAACCCCTGATCAAAGTAATTAGGTCTTCGGCCATTTTAAGCATCTGTTTTTTAGGCATGGAGGCCTGTCCAGGAAAATGCTGTACTTGTTTATTTGTCTTTACAGCTGCTTTAGTCTTTGCCTTTGAAGCTGAAGTTGGTTTTACATATAACCGTGTAGGCCTGAAAACACCCTCAGAAGTCGATGCCTGCTCAGCGGCTCCGGACCCATCTGAGGGAATAGTTTCCGAGTGTCCACTACCTTGAGTTTCCAGCGGCCTAGTCGGCTCCACATGGGAGTTGGAAGCGGCCTGTGGCTCTGAGGTAGTGGGCGTCAGGAGCTGCAAAAGTGCCTCACTGAGAACCGGCAACAGGCCTAGCGGAAGCCTCGTCGATGATTTTGGACCTCGGATGCCTGTCCTTTTCTTTTTCTTTGCACTTTTTATAAACTCCGGTAGTCGACTGTTCCGACGGCATTATATAATTAAATCTTTTGCCAAAGAAATGAAATGGGAAATCGTACCGACGCTTAATAGTGCATTGGTTAAATCTAGCACAAAATCGACAACTAGAAATGTCATGGTCAGGGCCTAGGTAAGTAATACAGTAAGAATGAAAATCCTTATGAGGTATTTGCTTCCCACATGAAATACAATTAGTAACTTTTTCTGACATCGGTCTGGAGCAAGAAAAAAGTTTCCCCAACGGGGTACTTAGCTTTAATGAAGACTTCGGCTCTGAAATTCGAATCTGAAAATCTCAGGAGTCGGCAGACCGGCACTTGGGAACTGTTTTTGCTTTGGGCACTGCGCAGCAAGAAAAGACTGAAGAAAATGGCGTCAGCTGCATCTTTTATACCCTTGGCACACTGACGTCAGGGAGGAGGCGACAGCAACCGACGCCGGACCTAGACGTTGGAACTCGGGCCAACTGTGGGTAGCCTGCCTGCAGGATAACCCAATTGTAAAGACTGCAACAGTGAAACACAAACATCTAGCTTGAGTTCCCCTGGGGGGAGATGTGTGAAGATGGTTGAAGGCTGCCAGCCTAGCCAGATACAAATTTGTAGATAATTCTGTCATTTGTAAATATTAATATAAGCCACAGACTTGTTCTCTTCAGTGGGAAAAGATGGTGTTAAATGTGGAACTGCAAAAATGTAACAGTCCACTCTGCTGTAACAAAGCTGATAAGTCAATAATTTGATGTCAAAACTCAGAGCACAGATTTCAAGATAAAGGCATTCTGCCTATTGTTTTGAGGCCAAAGCTAATGGCTAGAATTTGCATGTATAATTTCTTTTATTGCTCTGGTTCCTGACCAGCTGCAAGATCAACAGGGCTATTAACATCTGACAGTCTGTTAGCCTGGGAACCAGAAAGAAATTATGTCATCTGAAATGAATCGGTGGTACTGTGTTATCAATTTAAGGACAGAAAGAATGAAAGCATTTGAGTATTTGTCTTGAGAACATCCAACTCACCACGCTGCCTGTGTCTATATGTAAGTAGGATTTTAGAACTGTGTTTTCTCTTAGAAATAGCTAGGAATTAGGAAAATAAAGTGTTTTTCTGTGTTGATGTCAGAACTTTTCTACTGTATTATTTTAAGCATTTCTCTGTGATCTCTGAACTCTTGAGTAGCATTGTGTAGAAAGAAATATTGTCTTGTGCTTTTATTATTAAATATTTTTAAACCTTTCAACTGTGTCCATTTTGTGTAGAGATAATTTAAGCTCTAAGAATACACTGCATGTATACAGTGATACTGTACCAAGTCACTCCAAATAAGTCTTGACTGTTCAGTCGCACTTACCATTAGGATAATAATATTGCACAGTATAATTTGACACCCTTTCATAAGGGCCTTTGAGTAGCTGAAAAATAATAGCTGGGTGGTGGCAGTGATTCCTACCATATAGTCTGAGTAAAAGGGGCACAGCTGGAGAACCTGTGCCAGCCTTCCCCATGAGTGTCTGTGTGGTTGTATATAACTCTTATCTCAAAGTGTTTGTGTGTGTGTGTGTGTGTGTAATAATATTGCACGGTATAATTTGACACCCTTTCATAAGGGCCTTTGAGTAGCTGAAAAATATTAGCTGGGTGGTGGCAGTGATACCTACCATATAGTCTGAGTAAAAGGGGCACAGCTGGAGAACCTGTGCCAGCCTTCCCCATGAGTGTCTGTGTGGTTGTATATAACTCTTATCTCAAAGTGTTTGTGTGTGTGTGTGTGCTGTGTGTGCTCTGTGTGTGTGTGTGTGTGTGTGTGTGCTCTGTGTGTGTGTGTGTGTGTGTGTGTGTGTGTGTGTGTGTGTGTGTGTGTGTGTGTGCTACTTGGACAGGGACATGAAGTACTGGTTGGACAGAGAGAGTGCTGGAGGCTTTAGCTTGCCCACTAGGCTGAGATCTGGACCCTATAGCTGTGCCAGTGGGGAGTCTTACTGGGGACCTGGACAGAAAGGGAGAAACCAGCCCCAGACTGATGGTGATCTCTGTGTGCCCTTAAGGGAAATTGAACTCTACTGTGCATTTATTATCATTTCCCTATATGGACCCCCCCCCTCTCTGGTGTTAGTGGTGAGGACTGAGGCTCCTTGATTGCTGGGCCAGTCCACGGGTGTCACAGTTTGTATGGACTTGGCCTTATCCTCCATTTTCTTACAGACATTTCAGCCTTAGGACCAAGCAGAATATATTTGTCTAATGGGGCATCAAGAAGACTGGATATGATGTGTTCTGGAAGGGAATGCTCCCTCAGCAGTCACGTCTTCTAATGATGGATCCTGTGGCTGCTGCCTTGCTGGGGGCTTCTAAAGCATCACAGCTACACTGCAGACAGTGCTTAGCTACTTGAGAGCAGAAGTTGCATAGATCCATTAATTCCTTTGAGAGGACCTTGTTTTCAATGTCCATCAATTTTTGTTTCATCTGGTCAAGAATGGTTTCCTGGTACTTGACCATATGAAACTGGCAGTTCAAAGCCCACATGACAAGGGCAGCAGAGGTGTAGACTTTCTTTCCAAATATGTCCAAAGCTCTGCTTTCCTTGTCAGTAGGCAATGGCTTTTTTGGTAGAGCTAGCTTGTTCTCCCTTAAGGACTGGGGTCACAACCTCAGGGTCTGCCACAGGGTTCTTAAAATGGTGTTTGTGGGAGTCTAGAACTCTGTAAAATCTGTCAGGTTTTCGAGGAGAGGAAGGCAGAGTGCCTGGTTGCAAGGAAGAATCCAGGAAGACATTGTCTACCACCTCTAAGATGTCTGTGTGTGTGTGTGTGTGTGGGGGGGGGGTATGGCAGTACGGCAAGGCACTTGTGCTCAGGGAGATTAAGAAATTTCCTAATCCTTTACTTGGATTGGGAGTCCTGAGCTACCCATTTGAAGTGTTCCCTCAATGTATGCAAAGTTTCCCCTAAGGAATGATCCTTGGGGGGGGGGGGCTGAGGCAAGGAATCTCCACAGGAAGCAATGGATGCAACCTCCTCAAAGGTGCATTCTTGCTGATTAAATTCATCAAAGTCCAAAGAATCAGAAAATGTGTGTCCCTTGTTCTTTTACCAGGGGAGGACTCAGGGGTAGAAAGGTGTCCAGATCTAACCAAGGAGATCAAATCCTCAGCCAACCTCGCAAAGTCTTGTTGGTAGGCCCGAGAGTGGCAGCCGGTAGGCCTAGGCTGAGACAGGACAGGAGCAACTTTCATGTGAGCGGCCTTTGGTTTTGGTCCAAGGCCAATCACCGCAACCAGATGGACAACTGACTCTCACAACTAGTAAACTGAAGAAATATCTGGACTACTCAAAATGCCGTTATCAGTCTTTGAACAGTTGTCAGAAGCTGGAACCTTTGTAGCAATCCTGGACTAAACCAACAAACTGAGCCCTTCAGCTTGAAAGGATGAAGAAGGACCCAGAGGCATATCAGACACTGAATGTGCCTTGACAGAGGCCTGTGCCACCACCTCAGTCAAGGAAGTGGGCTGTGTAGGCACCAAAACTTCTTTGACAATAACAAGTCTAAGAGAACTGGTCAACAGCAAGCGCCAATTAGTCTGAGGCCCTAAATCTGAAGCTCTTTTCCCTTTTCATCTAGGGAGATCTACTTCAGCTCGACCTGTGGACTACATAGTATGCGAATGGCCCGATGCCCTCACTAAGATGTTTAGCTAGAATTTCGGTCCTATGCTTTACAGTTCTGCCATTAAAGTGAGCAGAAAACCCACAGTTGGGGATGTCATATTCCAGCCCCAAACAAGTCACACAAAAAGAGTGAAAGTCCTGGTGTGGTATCTGATTGCCACAGCAGAGACAGTTATTAACTTTCTCTGACATTAGTCAAAAGGCCCATTAAAGGTTCCCCAACGGGGTACTTAACTTTTAGGTGCCTTCCTTCTCTAGTGTGGCCTGACTGATATACCAACTGACACTCCACACCAACTGACACTCTTCTCCAGGCTCAAAGAACTTAGGTCATGGTGCTGGCCGACTCCCATTATACCCAAATGTAGTGACATCAGACAGGGTGTCCACTGGCTCCTGGAGGAGGGAAAAAGAATCTCTGGCAGTCGGGATGGCCAAGGGCTTACACAGTGGGAAATCCTACAAGTCAGGACTGCAAAAGTGAAACATGATGGACACCTAACAGTTCAAAATTAGCACTTAGGAAGCAGTCCAACTCCAATCAACACTTTTATTCAGCTTCACGAAGTAAAAAAAATCCACAAACGTTTCACATATAAATGCGTTTTCATCCTCTCCTGACTTCATCAGATAAAATGCATCAAGTCAAAGCCATTTTTATATTTGCTTAATTAACTCATCAACCAATAGCATTTTTCATTCAATTAAATAAGGATAAATGAATTTTTATTAAATATTTATTTGTGGAGTTAATATAAATGTATATATCTAATACACTATGTTTTAGTATTTAAATTTATAAGATAGTAAATGTTATATAGTTAATGAATGATTTTACTGAATGAAAAATGCTATTGGTTGATAACTTAAGTAAATATAAAAATGGCTTTGACTTGATGCATTTTATCTGATGAAGTCAGGACAGGACGAAAACGCATTTATATGTGAAACGTTTATGTGGATTTGTTTACTTCGTGAAGCTGAATAAAAGTGTTTATTGGAGTTGGACTGCTTCCCAAGTGCTAATTTTGAAGTATTGGTGAATTTGGGCACTTATTCGTTTTTTGAACAGTGGACATCTAAGAGCATCACAGAAGGCTTGTTCATTTTTGCTTTCAGGACATGAGCCAGTTAATTAAGCTAAAAAGTTTTAACCAATATATCAGCAAGAACATTACATATGAGGAGAAGACACGCTTAAAACATGCCACTACACTTACAGACATAATTTTTCAGTACCTCATTCATGACTGTATCTGCACCAATAATGTAGTCTGTGTGTGGTCTCAAGCCTGCAAGTGCAGCTGGTGAATTTGGTTCTACTTCCTGTTTCAAAAACAGATGACAGAAAATTAAATGCAAGAATTTTGGAAAGTAGAAAAATTCAAAACATATTTTTCTACTTAATTTCTTATGTCAGTATTAATATAAACATTTCAAACTTTAAAATTCAGTAAACAAAAGTAAAACCTAAGGCATAAAGCACATCAAGTTTTTAAAGACACTTAAAATACTGCACAAGTAGCCAGCTAAATAACACAAAGGGAAAGAGCTCTGGTTGCAGACACAGTGCTTCAGATCTGATCATCAGGCCCAAATAGTAGATAAGCTTGTCTGGGAGGAATTAAAGTGAACCATACCTCTCAACCGTACCGAATTCTTTGGTATTTACCAGTTTTGAGGTCAAAATAATGGGGTGCCATGAATTCCTGAGCAGCCCGTTTTAATTCACGAATTTCCCAGTTTTTTCTTTAGGTTTTTTTTCTCTTTGGCAAATTTTTACTGACGTCATCATGTGCAGGGGCATACACGATGATGTCAGTTATGTGAGCAGACTGTCAGCCTGTCAGAATTCGACTGATGGCTCCAGGGGTGTGTACTGTACAGTCTGTTTGGGTTTATATTTTCTGTACGTACAGCAAGGTCATGTTGCAGCAGCATCAGAGAGAGGACAACTTACAGCTGAGCAGCTCTGCAGCTGACAGCCTGACACTGTACTTTTTGGGTTTAAATTAGAGCAACAGTAGCAACTAAACTGAACTGAGCAAGGCAAGCCATTCTAGTAGGATCTGTCATCATGAGAAAATATATCACCAGTTCCTCCCCAGCTCCTCCAGATAAAAGAAGGAAAAAAAGAAAATGACAATGCAAAAATACTTCTAAGTTCTAGTTCTAGCTAGGTCGGGTGTGTGTCTGTGTTTGTTGTACTGTGTAGTTACTTTTTTTTTCCTCATTAGCCTCCACATTTTATTTGTTGTCTGAACTGAAAAACTAAGTTCATGCTTTACAATGCAAATGTATTAACTGTCCACGGCGTAGCACTGCTCTACTTCTAGGTGTGTGTGCAGTATGTCACTGTAGTTACTTTTTTTCTCTCATTATTTAACCTCTGCAGAAGTCCTCAGTTTATCCTGAACTGAAAAACTAAGTCCGTGCTTTGGAAACGCATTAACTATCTACGCAGCACTGCTCTGCTTCTTCTAGGTGTCCGTGTGCTTAGTTAACTATATACACTTTTGCAATAGGGAGAACCCGGAGAGGGAGAGAGGAGAGACTGACTGTTTTTATAAAAAGACTTCCGTCCAAGTCTGCATTTTCGTTGTCTTGTCATCCTGAAAGTCCGGGACCCTGTGGTTTGCTTAACCACGTAGCACTGGCACTGCTCTTTTCTTCAGTCTTCTTCACAGACTAACGAAAATGCAGAGTCGAAGTCCCATATCAGTCCATTATTAGGATTTATGAATAAAGGCCCTTGTCTTGCTGAAGGGATTAGTGGGGGTCTTGGGGAAATGTTTCATTTTGGTGCTTGTGCATTGAAACTACTGAAAGGAATGGATCACGGGGGGGGGGGTGAAATGTTTCATTTTGGTGCTTGACTGTACATATCTGGAGACATACTGCTGAAGTGATTAGTGGGGATCTGGGGGAAATGTTTCATTTTGGTGCTTGTGCATACCTGAAGCCACTGAGGTAATGGATCTCTTTGGGAAATATTTAATTTTGGTACTTGTACATAACTTGGAAACACACTGCTGAAGGGATTAGTGGAGGTCTGGGGGAACTGTTTTATTTTGGCACTTGTGCATACTTGAAACTACTGAAAGGGATGGATCGCTGGGAGGGGGGCATACTTCATTTTGGTGCCTGACTGTACATATTTGGAGACATACTGCTGAAGAGATTAGCAAGGATCTGGGGGAAATATTTCATTTTGGTGCTTGCGCATTAAAACTACTGAAAGGAATGGATCACGGGGGGGGGCAGGGGGAAATGTTTCATTTTGGTGCTTGATATTTGGAGACATACTGCTGAAGGGATTAGTGGGGGGTCTGGGGGGGGACCTGCTTTATTTCGGTGCTTGTGCATACTTGGGGGAGGGGGGCTGTTTTATTTTGGTGCTTGTGCATACTTGAAACTACTGAAGGGAATGGATCGCTGGGGGAAAAGTTTAATTTCGGTGCTTGTGCATACCTGAAACCACTCAGGGAATGGATCTCTTGGGGAAATATTTCATTTTGGTGCTTGTACATACTTGGAAACATACTGCTGAAGGGATTAGTGGAGGTCAGGGGGACATGTTTTATTTTTGTGCTTGTGCATATTTGAAACTACTGAAGGGAATTAAGATTTTGGCTTTCGCTATGGGTCCAATTTCTCATAAATCTGTAGTTTTTTGGCAAATCACTGACGGTGGCAGACCTTTGAGGACTGAAATCAGAAAATAATGGCAGGCAGCAGACACTACATTCGATTTTTAGACTTCATCCTTCAGGAAATTCATGGTATGCAAAATCTGTTACTCTGTCAACATTCTAAGTTTGGAAGAGGAGTATTTCAGAAGTGTCACTAACTATTTCTGTGCCTTTGTTTGGTCCCCCATTATTTGTGGCTTTGTCCAGACTTCTTGCTGTAAGAGAATGAGAGGTATGGCTGTAATATCTGCAGTCATATAACTAAATAATTAATTCTATGGAACTGTATCTGTGCCTTTTACTGATTTTAATTTTAGTTTACCCATTACTGACTTTTGATGTAATGTAGAATTTTTTTATGCATCTCACAGACTACCATGGGGTGGCAATTATTAGCATAACATAATGAATAAGAAAATGCAATGTAATGTTAGCTTTCAAAATGACTTCTGAAACTGTATTATTACACAGATTTAAGAAGACATAGCATTTTTTATTGAGGCAGAGAGTTTTGCACAAGTTCAAAATTTGATACAAGTTCAAATATTAATATACGTAAAACACTAATGTTCGGCTGTTTATTTTGTCTGTTCTTCATTTTGTGTTTAAACGTTGGTATCCCACAATCCCACTGGAGTAGGTGGGATTACATAATAATGCAAATTTTATGTTAATAAGTATACAGATTTTTGGTCAGTTGTACCCATTTTTCATGGGCCTTTGTCCATTTTTTTATGATTCCAGGTTGAGAGGTATGGATTGAACCCCTCCCAAACGGGGGGAAGTGACTAGGATCTTGGTACACAAGTAGAAACTGCTGAAGACTGGCACTGGCTCATGAGGAACAAAGAAGGAGCTTTGGCTTGCCGACCAATGACTATACAATATAGCCTGGTCTGGTATATGAAAACATGCGATGATGGCCTGGCGCAACAAGCCAATGCAAGGCAGGCAAGGAGCCAAAAACAAGCATAAAGAACAAATAAACCAAATTACAAAGTATATTAATTATACAGAACAAGAAGTATACAAGTGCATAAACACTAAACATTTAAGAAACAGGTAATTATTTCCAACCTACACCATCACACATTCAATTTTTCACTCATTTTTAAATTGTTTAACTGATATGCCAAAAAACTAATGGTCTCCCAAGAGGATATCACGTGCTTGAATCTATGAACTGCACAGCACATGGTCTGTAAACACAGTTTGTCAGCACAACCTACTCTGTGAACAATTGATCTTTTTTTACCCAGGACAAAGGCGATTTTGCAAATGGAGTTATAGACTAATCAAAATTGCTTTCAATCACCAACTTTTCTTTAAGATAAAGTACAATGTTTTTTCCTACCTGCTCTTATGGGTAAAAGTAATGACCACCTGCCTCATTTCAGTAATTAAACATTTCCCACAGTTGTGCTTTTCATTTTTTTAATGTTATTAAAAAAAAAAAAACAGTTTAAAAGTGCCAACGTAATGCATGCACTACTACTCACTTCCCTGATTCACACCATCACGTACTACATTTTGATGATGCAAATCTGGGTGAAGGAAGAGCAGTAGCATGGTGTGTAAACAGCATTTGTATTGTTCCTTTTGGTTACAATTAGTGCAAACCGTTATAATTAAAACCTTTTTTCCACTGTCTACAATTTTCCTCACAAGCTACGCATACAACTTGCAGTTCTTAAAAAAAAAAAAAAAAGTAACCCTAAGAATAAGAAGAAACTGATAACATTAGAAACATGTCTGAGTGGTCAGCAAACAGCTCTAACCAGAGGGAAAGCAAAAAAGGATAAAACTATTGTTTAGATTTAACAGCTTAATTTTACAAAAATGATTATGCAACAGTGATATTTTTTTCTATTAGCTTGTGCAGTAAAATTCAACTCAAAAGCTGCAACAGATGACAGATGCACTCCACAGCACACTGTACTATTCTCAGCACACAGTTAAGCACCCTGGATGATGTTAACATGCTACTTGCGGATGACTCTTACTAAACGGAACAAACGGACAGCAAAAAAGTCACAGGCAACAAAAATGAATTTAAAGCTTTAAGAATCATAACTATTTTATACATTCTGGGGTATTCAGCACTTTTTTCTGATGCAATGTACAGTTTAGAGGGGCAAAAATGGCCTTGTGAGGACAAATTAGTTTTTGCCGCTTTGAACATGATCTTTAACAGAATAAAACTTCTAATACCACCCAAGGAACTAGCAGAAAACAGCATGCCCTGTAGCCTTATCAGTGGTGGCTGGTGACGTCTATGCAGGGGGGGGGCTGCAGAAAGCAACAGAATGGGTGGAGATAATTGCAATTGTGTTGGGTTCTATAAAGTACAGTTTTGTACCTACCATAAATGTAGATGTCCGAACTGGATAGCATCTACAGTCATAAAGTACAGTTTTGTACCTACCATAAATGTAGATGTCCGAACTGGATAGCATCTGCAGTCATAACAACTGGGTTGTCCTGTCGTCAGGCAGCCCTTCAGTCGGCCGGATTCCAAAGTCCGGGTCCGGCTTCGGCTGATGTCGCACTTCACCCGACGTCATCTCTGTTGGTCTTCGGGTATAAAAGCATCAGCCGACGCCATTTTCCTCAGTGTTTCTTGCCCCAGATGCCAGTAGCCCTCTTGAAGGCTAAAATTTGGACAGATGCCAATGTTTCCAAAAGATAGAGGTAAACACAAAAATAAGCATGTATGTACATATATACAAACAAATACACCATAAAAGACTCCCCCCCACCAGCTAGCTATTAGGAGGGTAAACACCCTAGGAGTACCACAGAGGGGAAGGAGGGAGGGTAATCCTGACTGCAGATGCTATCCAGTTCGGACATCTACATTTATGGTAGGTACAAAACTGTACTATGTCCTTCATGGATGCATCTGCAGTCATAACAACTGGGTAGAATACCATAGCCAACTAGGGGAGGAGGATAAAAGTAGATTATGGTGTGTTTAGGATCCCTTGCAGTACAGCAGTGGCAAACGCTGCTCGGGATCTGGAATATAGAGGCAAGTTATAATGCTTGGCAAATGTATGCACGGAGGTCCAAGTAGCCGCCTCAATAATGTCTTTGGTTGCCACTCCTCGTAAGAAGGCTGTGGTAGTGGCTGTTGCCCTTGTAGAATGAGGTCTTATGTTCTGTGGAATTGGTTTTCCATGGAAGGAGTAACAGAATCGTATGCAATTTCCTATCCATTTGGAGATTGTCTGTTTGGAAATAGCTTTTCCTTCCCTTCCTGTTGCATAGGCTACAAAAAGTTGGTCAGTCTTTCTGCTATTTTTTGTTCTGTCCAAGTAGTAGCGTAGCTGTCTATGTACATCCAAGGTATGCAGTATTCTTTCCCCTCTGTTTTGTGGGTTGGGAAAGAAGGTAGGTAGGTGGATTGCCTGGTTTAAAGGCACTCTGGATACCACCTTAGGCATAAATGTAGGATTAGTCCTCATGGACACTCTATCTTGGTGGAAGATTAGGAAGGGTTGCACTGCCATTAAGGCCTGTAGTTCTGAAACCCTCCTTGCTGAAGTAATTGCCAGTAGGAAAGCAGTTTTCCATGACAGGTGTTGTAGGTCTGCTGTTGCTGCTGGTTCAAAGGGTGATAGTGTCAACTTTTCTAGCACAAAGTTTAAGTCCCAAGCTGGTAATGGTGGTTTCCTTGGAGGTTTTACATTCTTGATTCCTCTGAAGAACTGCCTGAGCAAAGGGTGCGAAAAAACAGGTGGATCAAAGCTGTATTCTGCTGAAATAGCTGATGCATGTATCTTGATGGAGGAGTAGGACAGGCCTGAATGAAGAAGTTCGGCCAGATACTCCAGAATGTTCGGCATATCTATGTTTGACACATCTTTTCCTCTTTCCGTACTCCAAATGACAAACCTTTTCCATTTTCCAGCATAGTTCCTTCTTGTTGAAGGTCTGCGTGCTTCAAGAATAATGTCTTTAACTCTTTGGGAAAGTTCTGGTTTAGCTGCTGCTATGTGATGTTCCATGCAGTCAGTTGCAACGTTTTTAGGTTTGGATGTATGATGCTGTAGTTGTTCTGAGTTAACATCAAAGGCATCAGGGGTATTGGCCACATATTGTTCCGAGACATGCTCCTCAGCAGTGGGTACCAGTGTTGTCTTGGCCAGTTTGGAGCTATCAGGATTATCCTTGGACGTTCTTCCTTGATTTTTAGTAGTACTTTGTGTATCAAGGGAAGAGGTGGGAATGCATATGCTGTTAGGCCTTTCCAGCTGAAGGAGAGCGAATCCACTTTCCATGCTAGTGGGTGGAATGTCCTTGTGCAGAATTTTTGAGCTGGTGATTGAGAGGTGATGCGAATAGATCTATCTGAGGCATTCCCCATTTCTTTGAGATGGTCTTGAAGATGTCCGGGTGCAGCTTCCATTCGTGGGCATCCGATGTGGTTCTGCTTAATATGTCTGCTAGAGTATTTTCTTTTCCCGGTACAAATATTGCCTGTAACTGGATGTTGTAGCTGAGTGCCAGGGTCCACAGCTCCAAAGTCATTCTGCATAGGGGGTATGAATGAGTGCCTCCCTGTTTGTTGATGTACCACATGACTGTGGTGTTGTCTGTCCTTATCATCAACTGGCCCTCTTGGAGAAATGGTTTGAACTTTTGGATTGCCAGTTTTACTGCCAGCATTTCTTTTAGGTTGATGTGCAGGTGAAGTTGATCCTGTGTCCACAATCCTTGCACGCATTTGTCCAGCATGTGGGCCCCCCATCCTAGGTCTGAAGCGTCTGTTGTGATGGTCTGGCTTGCTTGACATCTGCGAAAGGGTAGGCCTGGGTTTGACTGACATGCCTGAGCCCACCATAGGAACTCCTGCTTTAAACATGGAATTAGTGGGATTTCTGTTTCTAGGCTGTGTCTGTGTTGGGACCATAAATTCTTTAGGTACCACTGTAGTTTTCTCATATGTAGTCTGGCAAATGGGACCAAGATTATGCATGATGCCATGAAGCCCAAGGCCTGCAGTACTTTTCTTGCTGTTAACTTGTTCAGTTTTGTTAGTGCCAAGAAGTAAAGAGGGAGTTCTTTTTGTTTTTCTGTAGTCAGGAATGCCATTTGTTTTACTGTGTCCAATTCTGCGCCCAAGAATGTCCTTGTTTGGGATGGTATCAGCCTTGACTTTTGTAAATTGACTGTGTATCCCAGTGCTTGTAGCAAGTAAATGACCCTTTGTAAATCTGTTGTCAGCTTGCTTTTGTTGTCCCTTGTAGCAGGCAGTCGTCCAGG
The DNA here is from genome assembly GCF_019279795.1 of Protopterus annectens. NCBI lineage: Eukaryota > Metazoa > Chordata > Ceratodontiformes > Protopteridae > Protopterus > Protopterus annectens. The sequence goes on along the minus strand of NC_056738.1, from coordinate 84,113,178 downwards.
TATGGGTAAATTTGAATTCCTGTAGTCTGCAATGGGCGATTACTGATGCCAGGCATTTTGTGAATACTCTGGGCAGTAGATAAGCCAAAGGGCAATGCTGAGAATTGATAGTGCTCTGATCCTGCAAGAAATCTGAGGTATCTTCTGCAGATTGGTCGAATGGGGACGTGCAGGTATGCCTCCTTGAGATCTAGAGTTACCAGCCAAGACTCCTTGCCCAGCATGGGAAGAAGTTGCTGTAGGGTCAGCATTTTGAATTTTGGGACAATGATGTATGTATTTAAGGTGGACAGGTCGAGAATTGGTCTCCAACTTTTTCCTTTCTTGGAACTAGGAATAGTCTGGAGTAGAACCCCTTTCCTTGCTCTGCTGTTGGCACTCTTTCCACAGCTCTCATGTTTGCTAACTCCATTATCTGTTGTAGTGCCTCTGTTTTTGATTTGGAGGTAGATTTGGCATTCCTCTTTTGACTGGTAAAGTGTGGAAGTGAAACCGTAACCTTGATCTATGGTTTGTAAAATCCACTTGTCTTTTGTTATGTAGTGCCAGTTCTTTGAAAATAAGGTTAACTTTCCGCCTAGAGGAGCTGCTATTTGTTCCCTGGTAGGCGGATTTAGGGTTAAGTCACTGTGGTTGTGCTGATGTAGTGGCAGTGGTTGTGCCTGTGCCTCTGTTGTTACCTTGCCACTGTCGTCCTCTGTAGGCACCTCCTCTGGATTGGTTTCTGCCTCTGGAACGTCTATTCCTGCCCCTTTGAAATTTTGTGGAGTCAGGAAAGGACCAATTTTTGGCAGGCCAGTTCCTGCTAAACCTTGGGGCTTGAACCTGCAAGAAATCTTTAACCGTTTGAACAGATTTTGCCTTTTCTTCCATTTTCTTCATAACCTGCTGGGCAGGTGTACCAAACAAACTTGTCTTATCCATAGGAGCATCTAGCAACTTAGCTTTAACATGATCCGGTAAAGCTTGCTCCTTTAGCCATGCATGCCTTCTTATCACTGTGCCAGTCATGGCTGATCTAAATGAAGCCTCCAGTGCATCATAGCCACATTTTAATGAATGGTTGCTAACCTGTTGTATGTTATTTACCATTTCTAATACATATTTCTTATCAAGAGATTCATCAGTGGTTAGTTTTTAGTTAACTGATCAAGCATAAACTCTTGGTATTGTATCATGTGAAACTGACAGTTTAAAGCTCTAGCTGAGAGAGTAGCTGAAGTGTAGACCTTTTACCCCATCTGTCTAATGACCTTGCTTCCCTTTCAGAAGGAATAGGGTTTTTAGCTATGGTCGGCTACTGCCTTGGGACCCTGGGATATAGTTTCGGGTCTGCAAGTGGGGCCTTGTAAAGGTGGTGATGAGTATCTGGCACCCTGTAAAATCTGTCTGGTTTGGCAGGGGCTGGGGTAAAGAATCTGGAGCGGAGCAGACATCATTGAAAGCATCATCCACCACAGAGAGAACAGGAGGTATAGCTAAGGGCCTGTGCTGTGGGAGGTGCAGAAAGGTCCTAAGTCTTTTCTGGAGTCTGAAAAATCCTGTTGCTGCCATTGGAACTGCTCTCGCATGGCATGTAAGGTTTCCCCAAAGGAGAATTCTTCTGGTGGGGAAGCAGCTGGAATGGATTCTTCAGCATCAGAATCTTCAAAATTGGAGAAAGGAGCCTCTGGCTGGTCAGTTATGTCTGATTCGTCAGCAGAATCATCAGAGGACACTGGCTCAGGGGCTCTGCCCTAGGTCTCTTCTCTGGGGCTGCGAGGCCCTGTCTGGGTGAGATTGAGATCCTCTAATTAAAGAAATTAAATCTTCTGCCAAAGTAAGCATTTGAGAACTAGCAGAAGGCCTGGTTGTGGGGGGTTTAACAGGCACTGTCTTAGTAGTCTTGGCTGCTTTAGCCCTGGCGAAGGCCTTAATGGACATGGCTGCTGGAGGCCTAGCAGCACCACGTGCTGGGGTAGAGACATCCAAGGGAATGGTGTCTGATAAGTCAGTGGCAACCACCGTAGTGGATAAAATTTCTGAGGCCGATTCAAGAGTGGTAGCAGGGGCCTCAGTTGTAGAGATAGGTTCAGCTGTACTTTGATCAGTTTTCTCGGTTTCGGCCGAAACCGAGACACTCACGGTTTGCTTAACCATGGTTTCGGCCGAAACCACGGACCGCGAGTGTCGGTCTTTATCTTTGCGTTTTTTGGCAGATTGGGTAGTCGGAGGATCCGACGGCATAATGTACGCAAAATCAGAACCGAAAAACTGTTCTGCAAACTCCGACCGACGCCTAAGCGTTCGTCGGTTGAAAGAAGCACAGGCCAAACAGGCTGCTACGTCGTGGGCTGGACCTAAACAAGGCAGACAATAAGAGTGGAAATCTTTATGAGGTATTTGTTTCCCACAGGTTAAACAATTATTAACTTTTTCTGACATCGGCTGAGGCAAGAAAGAGTCCCCAACGGGTACTTAGCTTTAGAAGTCTTGGTAGTATTCGGTAGAAGTAATCTCTGGATCCGACCGACCGGCACTTGCGAACAGCTTCTGCTTGGTGCCACGGCAAGAAAGACTGAGGAAAATGGCGTCGGCTGATGCTTTTATACCCGAAGACCAACAGAGATGACGTCGGGTGAAGTGCGACATCAGCCGAAGCCGGACCCGGACTTTGGAATCCGGCCGACTGAAGGGCTGCCTGACGACAGGACAACCCAGTTGTTATGACTGCAGATGCATCCATGAAGGACATCAAATGGGTTGTCCTGTCGTCAGGCAGCCCTTCGGTCGGCCGAATTCCAAAGTCTGGGTCCGGCTTCGGCTGATGTCGCACTTCACCCGACGTCATCTCTGCTGGTAAACCAAAGATACTGTGCTATCTTCTCTCGTAACAACAGAGGGAACACAGTATGGTACGACCACAAGAACGTTTATTGAAGCATAACATCCACATGAACTGTTACAATAGCCGTATGAGTTAAGCGCTTTCACCTACAATCCTTAGGCTTCCTCAGAACTCATACCATATAATATGTTTATTATTGTTTGATATATCACTTATTTATCAGCACATAGCACTTTAAATGTTAAAAGTTTTTTTAAATTAATTCGCGCCAAAAAGGTTATTTAAATTGGCGCTTTGACCGTTGGTATGAGTTCTGAAGAAGCCTAAGGATTGTAGGTGAAAGCGCTTAACTCATACGGCTATTGTAATAGTTCATTTTTATGTTATGCTTCAATAAACGTTCTTGTGGTCGTACCATACTGTGTTCCCTCTGTTGTTACGAGAGAAGATAGCACAGTATCATTGGTTTACAAGTTGTTTTTTCCTCGCAACGTTGTTTGTTCAGTAGTTGTCATGGAGGGGGAAACAGTGACACCGACCACTTTTCAGGACGAGACACCAGGTTTATCCAATGGAGGTACCCGTGACGGGGAATTGGCGCAAATCAGAGGTGAATTGAAGCTTTTGACCAACACGCTAACCTCTTTTATGCTTAAGGTGGAGGAAGAATTCAAAAATATTAATACTAGTGGTATCCGCGATACAAACCAAACTAGTAACAAGAACAAAGATCGTAATAAAGGTTTTAAGGAGCTAGCAAATAAGCCCCTTAAAGACATGGTCGAACCTATTACCACTCGCGGTAACAAACAAAAAGACTGTTTGAACAAGAGTGACGCTAGCTTTCACGCTAGTCTCGAAATGCAGTTTGGTGGAAGTGAAGTGGTAAATAAGGAGAAAAGCAACAACGGCTTAACCGGAAGGCTCAATTCCACACAAGGAAGCAGTTCGGAAGGAATAACATCTTCCAAGCGCATTTACCAACTAGGGGACAGTGCCGACATCGATTTACCGGCTGGGCAGGGTTCCAAACACGCTATGGAGACTATGGGAATGGACTCTACTGGCTTTACGTTCGACTTTTCCATCTATGATTTTGAGGAGGAGGAAGAATTTATGTCACGAACTGGGACAAAACACAAGAGGGTAAAGCCTGTCAAGACCTACGCTCACTCAGTGGGTACATCAATAGCTAACAAAGGTACTGAAGCTAAGGCTTGTAAACAAATTATGATTAAGGACGACTATAGCAAAAAAGATTATTTGAGCAATTTTTTAAACAGTGACTGCAATTTTGATCATTTTAAGGGGAATGGAAGAGTCCCCAATAATAATAAAAATGTATATAACTTGGCTTTAAAAGACAAAATTTACAAGTTGGGTGACATTATGTGCAAGCTGGACAATTTAAAAATTGAAAATGCGTATTTAAGCAAATGTTTAGTTTTAAAGGTAGTCCCTATGGGACTGTGATTTTTTAAGACACCATTAGGTATTAGTATTAATGAAGCAGTACAGAAAGATTTTAATGTTTTTTTTGATGAATGTGGATTTAAATTTATGTGGATGTTAATCAAATATAATGATGAAGCACTTTCACAACTCATTAATGAGGCAGAGAAATTAAATGGAGAGATAGAAAGTGACCTGCTGTTTGAGGAATGGAAAAATTTATACAGCAAGCAGTTTATTATTGTGGAAAAGAAATCAAAATTGACGCATGATAGAAAAAGTAATAAAATTAATAGAGCTATTGTACAGTATGAAGAAAATAGGGTATACAGATGGAACATAGACAGGTACAATAGATCTAACAAAGACTCTAGATTAGACAGGCAGGGTTACGATAAAGAGACAGTGAATAACATTGCTAGGGGTGAATTTTATGGAAGTGGTAGTTATGATTTATTCGACAACCAGGATGGACGTAAGCAAAATTTTCAGAGGAATTGGAATCCTCAGTATTGGAAGGGAGAAGGTTTCAAGGGGAGGAATTACCATCACCGACAATATTCGCAACCAGTGCATTACAGGTAATACAACAGGAATTACCAGTAAAAAACAATATATTAAGTAAAGATGATGTAGAAATAGGTAGTGTAAAGAAAACACATGATACACATAAGGGTGGTGAGTTTAAAATCTATAATTTCACCAATTTTAAAGTTGAGGACGTTCATTACAAATTATTATCTAGAGGTATGAAATTCATACCCACCCCAAATTTTGGTTTGGTTGACCACTTAATAGAAACCAAACTATTCACACGTAAATTGAACCTATCTATTATGTTTCAGAACAATACAAACAATAATAAAAATAATACAAGAGAGGGAGAAGACAACAGGTTAAAATCTAAAAGTACTTTTGTTTCACACATGAACCAAGTGGTAAACCTGTTTGAAAAACAAGTATCAAGAGATTTATATAAACTGGCTGACACAGTCAAAAATACTAAATATAGGGACAATCTATCCAAAGAAGAGAGAAGTGAGTTACATAATTTAAGAAAAAATAATAATATACGTATAATGAAGCCTGACAAGGGAGGGGGTATGGTCATTTATGACCAAATGGAATATATGACCAAATTACATGCTATCCTTACTGAAACCGGCAATTATAGTACGATTTCTTTGAATGAAATTAATATTGCCTACCAGAGGATTAGTTCGTATTTAGAAGAATTTTGGATAGACAATCGAATTAATAATGACTTATATAAGTTTTTAAATGTTCCATATTCCAAAATGGCGACACTAGTGGGCATACCAAAGATACATAAGGATGCAGAAAACCCTCCTTTTAAACCTATAGTGTCAGGCACAAAAGCTAAAACTTTTCCGTTAGGTAAATTAGTGGATGTATGGTTAAAAGAAGTATATAAAGGTATACCACACTTGTTGAAGGATTCTTGGGACTTTTTGAGAACATTCCCTATGGATCTTGTTACCAATGACCTTTTATATGTAACTATAGACGTAATTGATTTATACTCTTGTATACCAAGAATAGAGGGGTTAAACATGTTTTGTGAAAGCATTAGGAAACATACCTCAATAGAATGGGACAAAATATGTTTAATTATGGATTGCATGTCTTTAGTATTGGAAAATAATTTTATATCATTTGAAGGAGAATTTTTCAAACAATGCAAGGGAGTGGCTATGGGGTCAGCCAGTGCCCCTATATATGCCAACCTTGTAATGCTATATTGGGAGGAAGAAATTCTATTTAAGAGTGATTATTTTGCTCACATCTCCCATTACACGAGGTTCTTGGATGACATATATATCTTATGGAAAGGAAGCATGGAAGAGCTGAAGAAATTTATGTCATTCATAAATAATAGTAGTGATTTTTTGAAATTCACACATGATATTAGTAGGACTGGTCTACCATATTTAGATACTATTGTCACTAATGATGAAAAAGGCTTCAAATCCAATATTTATAGAAAAAACACTTTTTCCAATGATTACTTACAATATGACAGTAATCATCCCAGAAAAATGTTACGTAACATATTTAAAGGTCAACTCATTAGAGCGGCCAGAATGACGTCTAGGCATGAAGATATGTTATCTGAAATAGAACATATAACAAAAATGTTTAAGGAGAGAAAATATAACTACTGTATGTTACGAGACGTTCAAAAGTATGTGATATCTCAGAGGGAAACTAAATTTGGTCCAATATTTGGAAAGAATTTACCAATGGATAGGGAGATCTCAACAAACTCCTTCGATAAATATAAAAAGGCGTTTATTTTGCCTTACACACCATATGTTAATATAGTGTAGGAGATTTTATTTAAACATTGGAATATATTTTTAGTAAATCCAGAATTAACAAAGATTTTGGGAGAAAAACCTACTATTGTTTATAGGATGTCACATAATTTAAAAAGAATTTTGGAATCTGGGAAAGGTATTAAAAACAATAGTGGAACAAGTGAATCAACAGTATCTACGAAAAAATGTGGAAGTTGTAATCAATGTAGATTCATTATGTGTCAAACAGAAATCATATTAGAGAACAATAATAAGACATTAATTAGAAGTGTCAAGGGGAATTGTAACACAAAGAATGTGGTTTATATAGCAAAATGTGACTTGTGCTCTGCTTACTATGTTGGGAAAACGGAGAGGGCTTTCAAAAAAAGAATTTATGACCATTCTTATTGTATTAAAAAGAAGGATGGCAACAATGCTTTGTACAGGCATATTGAGGCAAGTGGTGACCAACATAGATTTAAATTCTTTATTATAGACCACATTAAATCGGACACTATGGGGGGTAATTTGAAAGAAATATTAAGTTACAAGGAAATTTGGTGGCAACTATACACCGATGCAGCCACTTTACCGGGATTAAACGAAACAATAGCTATCAAACCCTTACTATGTAGATAAATATTAAAACTTATTTAGTTATATTTCCTCAGTTAAGACACGTTAGTAATTTGGAAAATTAGATTTCATTTAGTAGTTTTTAATGAATTTAGATTATAGAAAAGTTTTCTTATATTTGAACATCTAATAAAACAATCACATAACATCATTAAATCATTAATTTATTGTGAAAAATTAACACAAAGGAAAAATTAAAGTATAATAAATATATACATGCAATTTAAAGTAGGTAGGACTACAGTTTTAGAAAAGAAATAAATTAAATTATATTTTTAAAGAAAATTTTTTTAAAAAAATTAAATAATATCATTATTTGATTGTTAATTATTATTTATATTATTATTTATATTATATCAAACAGTGTTAATCTAACATTGTTTGTTGAACGTACGAGCAGTTTGCACAAGTACACCCGCAATAGACTATAGAAACAAATATTATATTATATTATATTATTATGATAACACATTACGTCTAACACTAGAACAATATTTAATATTTAATACATATATGCATATAGACGTAAATTCATTACAGTCACTTGAAAAAATTGTTATGAGCAGGAATTATATATTTATATGTTAATTAATTTGGTCTTAAACCTATTTTATTTATTATTATTCTTTAATTATTTATCAATTTTATTATTTATATAGTTTAGTATATTATTTAGTTAATAGTTAAGTAACAAACAATACATAACAATAAAAGCATTTGGAAGATGTTATTAAGACAGTATACGATACGGTGTTAAAAATAATTAGAGAAGTATATACATTTATGACAAGCAGTAAGAAGTTTTGAACAGGACATCATATTGCACTATTTACAATGAAGTATCAACATAATGTATGTGATTAATGTAGTAAGTTATTTATCAGGAAGAGGGTTAGCGTATTGTTGGGTTTATTGTTTATTATTGTTTGATATATCACTTATTTATCAGCACATAGCACTTTAAATGTTAAAAGTTTTTTTAAATTAATTCGCGCCAAAAAGGTTATTTAAATTGGCGCTTTGACCGTTGGTATGAGTTCTGAGGAAGCCTAAGGATTGTAGGTGAAAGCGCTTAACTCATACGGCTATTGTAACAGTTCATGTGGATGTTATGCTTCAATAAACGTTCTTGTGGTCGTACCATACTGTGTTCCCTCTGTTGTTACGAGAGAAGATAGCACAGTATCTTTGGTTTACAAGTTGTTTTTATCTCTGCTGGTCTTCGGGTATAAAGGCATCAGCCGACGCCATTTTCCTCAGTGTTTCTTGCCCCAGATGCCAGTTGCCCTCTTGGAACGCTAAATTTTGGATAAATGCCAATGTTTCCAAAAAGGTAGAAGGCAAACACAAAAAATAAGCATGTATGTACATATATACAAACAAATACACCATAAGAGACTCCCCCCCCCCCCCAGCTAGCTATTAGGAGGGTAAATACCCTAGAAGTACCACAGAGGGGAAGGAGGGTGGGTAATCCTGACTGCAGATGCTATCCAGTTCGGACATCTACATTTATGAGAGGTACAAAACTGTACTATGTCCTTCATGGATGCATCTGCAGTCATAACAAATGGGTAGAATACCATAGCCAAACTAGGGGTGGAGGAAGAAAAATTATGGTGTAGTTAGGATCCCTTGCAGTACAGCAGTGGCAAACCCTGCTCGGGATCTAGAGTATAGAGGTAAATTATAATGCTTGGCAAATGTATGCACGGAGGTCCAAGTAGCCGCCTCAATAATGTCCTTGGTTGCCACTCCTCGTAAGAAAGCTGTGGTAGTGGCTGTAGCCCTTGTAGAATGAGGTCTTATGTTCTGTGGAATTGGTTTTCCATGGTAGGAGTAACAGAATCTTATGCAATTTCCTATCCATTTGGAGATTGTCTGTTTGAAATTGCTTTTCCTTCCCTTCCTGTTGCATAGGCTACTAAAAGCTGGTCAGTTTTTCTGTTACTTTTGGTTCTGTCCAGGTAGTAGCGTAACTGCCTATGTACATCCAAGGTATGCAGCAGTCTTTCCCCCCTGTTCTGTGGATTGGGAAAGAAGGTAGGTAGGTGGATTGCCTGGTTTAAAGACACTCTGGATACCACCTTAGGCATAAATGTAGGATTAGTTCTCATGGACACCCTATCTTGATGGAAGATTAAGAAGGGTTGCACTGCCATTAAGGCCTGTAGTTCCGAAACCCTCCTTGCTGAGGTAATTGCCAGTAGGAAAGCAGTTTTCCATGACAGGTGTTGCAGATCTGCTGTTGCTGCTGGTTCAAACGGAGGGAGTGTCAACTTTTCTAGCACAAAGTTCAAGTCCCATGCTGGTAATGGTGGTTTCCTAGGAGGTTTTACATTCTTGATCCCTCTGAGGAACTGCCTGAGTAGAGGATGCGAAAAGACAGGTGGATCGAAGCTGTATTCTCCTGAAATAGCTGATGCATGTATCTTGATGGAGGAATAGGACAGGCCTGTATGTAGAAGCTCTGCCAAGTACTCCAGAATGTTAGCAATATCTATGTTCGACACATCTTTTCCTCTTTCAGTACTCCAAATGACAAACCTTTTCCATTTTCCTGCATAGTTTCTTCTTGTTGAAGGTCTGCGGGCTTCAAGGATAATGTCTTTAACCCTTTGGGAAAGGTCTGGGTTAGTTGCTGCTATATGATGTTCCAGGCAGTCAGTTGCAAGGTTTTTAGGTTTGGATGCATGATGTTGTAGTTGTTCTGAGTTAACATCAAAGGCATCAGGGGTATTGACCACATTCTCTCCCGAGCCATGCTCCTCAGCAATGGGTACCAGTGTTGTCTTGGCCAATTCGGAGCTATCAGGATTATCCTTGGACGTTCCTCTTTGATTTTCAGTAGTACCTTGTGCATCAAGGGAAGAGGTGGAAATGCATATGCTGTCAGGCCTTTCCAGCTGAAGGATAGAGAGTCCACCTTCCATGCAAGTGGGTGGAATGTCCTTGTGCAGAATTTTTTGAGCTGGTGATTGAGTGGGGATGCGAGTAGATCTATTTGTGGCATTCCCCATTTCTTTGTGATGGCCTTGAAGATGTCCGGGTGTAGCATCCATTCGTGAGCATCCGAGGTGGTTCTGCTTAACATGTCTGCTAGGGTGTTCTCTTTTCCCGGCACAAATATTGCCTGTAACTGGATGTTGTAGCAGAGAGCCAGATTCCAAAGGTCCAAAGTCATTCTACATAGGGGGTATGAATGAGTGCCTCCCTGTTTGTTGATGTACCACATGACTGTGGTGTTGTCTGTCCTTATCATCAAATGGCCTTCTTTGAGGAATGGTCTGAATTTTTGGATTGCCAGTTTTACTGCCAGCATTTCTTTTTGGTTTATGTGCAGGTGCAGCTGGTCTTGAGTCCACAATCCTTGTATGCATTTGTCCAGCATGTGCGCCCCCCATCCTAGGTCTGAGGCGTCCGTTGTGATGGTTTGGCTTGCTCGAAAGTTGTGGAAGGGTAAGCCTGGGTTTGACTGGCATGCTTGAGCCCACCATAGGAACTCCTGTTTTAGGCATGGGATTAGTGGGATTTCTGTTTCTAAGCTGTGCCTGTGCTGAGACCATAAATTCTTTAGGTACCACTGTAGCTTTCTCATATGCAGTCTGGCATGTGGGACCAAGATTATGCATGATGCCATGAAGCCCAAGGCCTGCAGAACTTTTCTTGCTGTTAGTTTGTTCTGCTTTGTTAATGCCAAGAAGTAAAGAGGAGTTCTTTTGTTTTTCTGCAGTTAGGAATGCCATTTGTTTTACTGTGTCCAATTCAGCCCAAGAATGATCTTGTTTGGGATGGTATCAGCCTTGACTTTTGTAAATTGACTGTGTATCCCAGGGCTTGTAGCAAGTAAATGACCCTTTGTAAATCTGTTGTCAGCTTGCTTTTGTTGTCCGCTTGTAACAGGCAGTCGTCCAGGTATGGATAAATTTGGATTCCTGTAGTCTGCAGTGAGCGATTACTGATGCCAGGCATTTTGTGAATACTCTGGGCGCAGTAGATAAGCCAAAGGGCAATGCTGAGAATTGATAATGCTCTGATCCTGCAAGAAATCTGAGGTATCTTCTGCAATTTGGTCGAATGGGGACGTGCAGGTATGCCTCCTTGAGATCTAGAGTTACCAGCCAACACTCCTTGCCCAGCATGGGAAGAAGTTGCTGTAGGGTCAGCATTTTGAATTTTGGGACAATGATGTATGTGTTTAAGACGGACAGGTCGAGAATAGGTCTCCAACTTTTCTCTTTTCTTGGTACTAGGAAGAGTCTGGAGTAGAATCCTTTGCCCTGTTCTGTTATTGGTACTCTTTCCACAGCTCTCATCTTTGTTAATTTCGCTATCTGCTGTAGAGCTTCTATTTTTTGATTTGGAGGTAGGTTTGGCATTCCTCTTTTTACTGGTAAGGTGTGGAAGTGGAACCGGTAGCCTTGGTCTATGGTTGGAAAAATCCACTTGTCTTTTGTGATATAGTGCTAATTTTTCGAAAATAAGGCTAACTTTCCGCCTAAAGGTGCTGCTATTTGCTCCCTGGTAGGCGGTGTCAGAGCCAAGTCACTGTGACTGTCCTGTTGCAGTGGCAGTGGTTGTGTCTGTGCCTCGGATATTGCCTTGACACTGTCGTCCTCTGTAGGCACCTCCTCTGGATTGATTTCTGCCTCTAGAGCGTCTATTCCTGCCCCTTTGGTATTTTGTGGAGTCTGGAAAGGACCAATTTTTGGCAGGCCAGTTCCTGCTAAACCTTGGGGGCTGAACCTGTAAGAAATCTTTAACTGTTTGTACAGATTTTGCCTTTTCTTCCATTTTCTTCATTACTTGCTGGGCAGGTGTACCAAATAGACTGGCCTTATCCATAGGAGCATCTAACAGCTTTGCTTTAACATGATCCGGTAAGACCTGTTCTTTCAACCATGCATGCCTTCTTATCACTGTGCCAGTCATGGCTGATCTAAATGAAGCCTCCAGTGCATCATAGCCACATTTTAAGGAATGGTTACTAACCTGTTGGATGTTATTCACCATTTCTAATACATATTTCTTATCTAAGGAAGCATAACCTCTTGGTATTGGATCATATGAAACTGACAGTTTAAAGCTCTAGCTGAGAGAGTAGCAGAGGTGTAAACTTTTTTCCCCCATCTCTCTAAGGACCTGGATTCCCTTTCAGAAGGAATAGGGTTTTTTGCTGTGGTCGAGGCTACTGCCTTAGGCCCCTGGGATATAGTTTTGGGATCTGCAAGTGGAGCCTTGTATAGGTGGTGATGAGTGTCTGGCACCCTGTAAAATCTATCTGGTTTGGCAGGGGCTGGAGGTAAAGAATCAGGAGCAGTGCAAACATCATTAAATGCATCATCCACAACAGGCAGTACAGGAGGTATAGCTAAGGGCCTATGTTGTGGTAAGTGCAGAAAAGTCCTAAGCCTTTTTCTTGAGTCTGAGAAATCTTGTCCCTGCCATTGGAATTGTTCTCTCATGGCATGTAAGGTTTCCCCAAAGGAAAATTCCTCTGGTGGAGAGGCAGCTGGAATGGATTCTTCAGCATCGGAATCTTCATAAGTAGAAAAAGGAGCCTCTGGCTGGTCTGTAATGTCTGAGTCATCCGCAGAATCATCAGAGGACACTGGCTCGGGGCTCTGCTCTAGGTCTCTTTTCTGGGGCTGAGAGGCCCTGTCTGGGTGAGATTGGGATCCCTAATTAAGGATATTAAATCTTCTGCCAGAGTAAGCATTTGTGAACTTGAAGTGGGCCTGTGTGAGGGGGGGCTTAACAGGCACTGATTTAACAGATTTGGCTGCTTTAGCCCTGGCAAAGGCCTTAATAGACATGGCTGCAGGAGGCCTAGCAGCACCACGTGCTGGGGTAGAGACATCCAAAGGGATGGTGTCTGATAAATCACTAGGAACCACAGTTGTAGGCAAAATTTCTGAGGGCGATTCAACTAAGGTAGCAGGAGCCTCAGTAGTAGTCATGGATTCGGCTGAAGATTGACCGGTTTTCTCGGTTTCGGCCGAAACCGAGACACTCGCGGCTTGCTTAACCGTGGTTTCGGCCGAAACCGCGGACCGCGAGTGTCGGTCTTTTTCTTTGCGTTTTTTAACAATTTGGGTAGTCGGAGGATCCGACAGCATAATGTACGCAAAATCTGAGCCGAATTCAGCAAACTCCGACCGACGCCTAAGCGTTCGTCGGTTGAAGGAAGCACAGGCCGAACAGGCTGCTACGTCGTGGTCTGGGCCTAAGCAAGGCAGACAGTAAGAGTGGAAATCTTTATGAGGTATTTGTTTCCCACAAGTTAAACAGTTATTGACTTTTTCTGACATCGGCTGAGGCAAGAAAGAGTCCCCAACGGGGTACTTAGCTTTTTAGAAGTCTTCGAAGTAGTATTTGGTAGTAGTAATCTCTGGATCTGACCGACCGGCACTTGCGAACAGCTTCTGCTTCGGGCGCCACGCGGCAAGAAAGACTGAGGAAAATGGCGTCGGCTGATGCCTTTATACCCGAAGACCAGCAGAGATGACGTCGGGTGAAGTGCGACATCAGCCGAAGCCGGACCCAGACTTTGGAATCCGGCCGACCGAAGGGCTGCCTGACGACAGGACAACCCATTTGTTATGACTGCAGATGCATCCATGAAGGACATCAGGTTCTTGAACACTACACATGTGATCAAACAGATGGGGTCAATCACTCATGCACAGACTGCCTCAATACTCCCTCACTGTAGCCACTTTATGGACTATATACACCTCAAATAATTCAGTACAATCAACAAGGCCAGTCTTAGATGAAATGGATCCTTAAATTATTCCACGCACCTCTCCTCTCCCCAATCCTGGTCCCATACCATCCAAACGGATTACTTTATTCATGTTTTTCAGTGTCAGTCTTCCTTCTTAACTTTTGTCCTACATTCTTTTAACACATCCTAACTTGCCAAGACTCCACTATAATAAGTGTGGAAGAAATAAGTGAATTAAACATAGGACACGAGGGCTGTTGGGCCCCCATGTCTAGACGCTCTGAGATGCATCTTAAGAGTTTTTCCACAACTTTTTCTTCCAGTGGACAAAAATCATAAACAAGGAAAGAAATTTGGTCTTATTTCTGTCTTTCAAAGGAAAAAATAAGTTGTGTCTAATGCACAATGTCAAAACAGCAATTCTAATAAAATGAGATACCAAATGCTTCAAGGATTTATAAATTTTATCTGGGAAGAGTGCCTGACTTCCTACCGCTCAAAAAAGAGTGACTTTCTGTGTCCCCTTTGGTGTTATACTGAGATGAAAGAAAAATCCCATACATTACTTCTACATACAGAAACAAAGTACATATAGACTCCACAAAGAAGGAGCCAAAGACAAAAACTCAACCAGAGAACCAAGTGCTGTGAAATGACAATGCTATTCACTGCACCTCTGTGCCACTGACCTGTTACTACTACACTTATCCTGCCCAGACTGTCACATGCATTCAAGTGTTGAATAAAATACTGACGTCTGTGGGGGAAAGTGGAAGGAAATGTCCAACTTGCAACTTCTAGACACACTGCAACTCACCCCTTCTCCCCCAGTGTTTTTGAAGAGAGAGGACTCCTATATCCATCAGTCACAGCCCCTTTTACTGACTGTGCAGACCTCAAATATTTCTTTACATTAAAAATTAGCCAAGAAAGCACTCCAGCTGGCTTCACACAAATGCACAATTCTGCAAACCCAGAATAATGACTGTTTAACATGAGCAAAAGACAGAAGAGTCAGCCAATTGTATTCAACATCAACTCCCATATCCAGAAACTAAAACTACACTTACTGACTATGATAAAAAATAATTTCTCACAAACACTAACATGCACATGTGACCAGCAATTATAGCCACTTATTCAACTATGATTACACACTTCAGATGTTTACGATAAATAACTGCCACAAAGGAACATGTCTTCTAAGCTCACTGCTGCCATAAAATGTGGAACCTACTCCAATCCCACCACTTATTTCTCAACCTCCTCTTAACTAAATAATCAAAGAGAAAGCCAAAAAATAATGTGCGACAAAGGACCAAAAGCAGGAACAGCTAATGTCCTTAAACAAAAAGTTGCTAGCAAGAAAATGAGGTTTTTCATTAGAATGCTTTTTCTGAAGGCTATTAAATATGAAACTCCAGGGTCTGTTATTACTTACTGATTGCAATCTTTACTGAATCTATCAAAAAATGATTAAGAGGAACAGCCAAAAATAGGAGTGAAAACCAAGGACAGTTGAGAGCAACTACCTAATCAGTGGCCAATAATCCAACATGTCAATTTGAAGGCCTTCAGGTTACAGTGGATGACAGACCCCTTGTTCTGGGTAAAGAAGTAAATAAAGAGGGGGAGTGTCATGATTCTTCCTTCACTCTGGGTTAGGAGGGGGAAGAAAGTACAGTTGTGCACATTTACCATAAATGTAGATGTTAGAGTGTATTCACTGTTCCAGTCATTACATGTGGGTTATCTGCTTGCAGTAGCCTTCAGTCGACCTGATTAACAAAGTCTTGGTCCCTGCGTCGGTTGCTGTCTCTTCTTCCGTGACGTCAGGTTGTCAGGGGTATAAAACATGCAGCCAACGCCATTACATCAGTTTTTCTTGCCCCAGATGTCAGGTGCCCCCCCCCTAATGGGAAGCAATTAAATATACATATATATATATATATATATATATATACATATATATATATATACATATATATATATATATATATATATATATATATATATATACATATATACATATATACACATATACACACACACACAAAGTTATACCTCCAACAAAAAAGCAAATACACCAAAAAGCTTTTAAGCATAGTAAAAGAGAGTAGAGGTATAGCAGCAAAAAGAAGTCAGGGGGCTGGAGGGAGGGTAACCAGGACTGCAACAGTGAATACACTTGAACATCCACATTTATGGTAAGTGTACACAACTGTACTATGTTCTTCATATTTCACTGTTGCAGACATTACATTTGGGTAGATTCCCAAAGCTAAGGTTGGGAGGAGGAACTTAAATAGAATTAGGACCAGCTATAAGGCCCTGCAAGACTGCAGTGGCAAAGCCAGCTCTGGATTTAGAGAAAATTGGAAAATGCTAATGCTTGGTGAAAGTATGTACAGAACTCCAGGTAGCAGCTTCTAGGATGTCCCTGGTAGGGACGCCTCTGAGAAAGAATGCAGAGCTAGATGCAGCCCTGGTTGAATGGGGTCTAATGCCCAGTGGGATAGGTTTTCCTTGGTGCTTATAACAGAAATGAATACAATGGCCTATCCATTTAGAAATGGTTTGCTTTAAATTGCCTTTCCCTCTGTCCCTGCAGCAAATGCCACCAGCAGTTGTTCAGATTTCCTTTGAGGTTTAGTCCTGTCCAAGTAGAATCTAAGTTGTCTATGCACATCTAAGTAGAATCTAAGTTGTCTATGCACATCTCAGGAGTGCAGTATCCGTTCCCCTTTGTTCTGTAGATTAGGAAAGGAGGTTGGCAAATGGATGGACCGATTAAGAGCCACACTGGATACCACCTTGGGCATGAAGAATGGATTGGTTCTGAGGGACACCCTGTCCGCATGAAAAATGATAAAAGGCTCCACTGCCATAAGGGCCTGTAATTCAGATACCCTTCTTGCTGAAGTGATTGCTAAAAGGAAAGCTGTTTTCCTAGAAAGGAATTTTAAATCTGCAGTAGCAGCTGGCTTGAAAGGAGGAAGAGTGAGTTTCTCCAAGACAAAGTTAAGGTCCCAGGCTGGAGTTGGAGCTCTCTTGGATGGCCTTAAATGTTTGGCCCTTCTGAGGAATTGCTTGAGAAGTGGGTGAGAAAAGGGAGGTTCTGTGTTATAATGAGCTGAATGAAATGGCTGAGGCGTGAATTTTGATGGAGGAAAAGGACAAGACCTTGTGAAGCATCTCGGTTAAGTATTGTAACATCTGTGGTAGATTGGGCGTGGCTGTGCTCATCCTTTGAGATTGGTTCTAGGCAAAGAATCTTTTTTATTTTGCAGCATAAAATTTTCTAGTACTAGGCCTCCTTGCCTCTAAGTCTAAAATGATATCCATCACTGGTTTACTGAGAGATGGTAAAGGAGAGATTAAGTAATTAGCCAAGCTGCTAGGTTCAGAGTTTGAAGCTGAGGATGCAGGATCTGTTTCTCCTGCTGAGACAACAGGGAAGGAGTGCGATACAGGTGCCATGGGGCCAACTGCGACATACTGTGCATGAGGGGGTACCCAGTGTTGGCGCGGGCAGTCTGGTGCAATCAAAATCGTCCTTGGCTTGTCCTGTTTGATCTCTAGTAGTACTTTGGAGAGCAGAGGCAGAGGAGGAAAGGCATACACTGATAGGTTTTTCCAGCTAAAGGACACAGCATCCACTTTCCAAGCTTGTTTGTGGGGAATCCTTGTGCAAAATGTGTCCAATTGATAGTTCTGCGGGGAGGTAAACAGTTATATATCCGGGCTCCCCCATTTTCATGTCAACATGTTGAAAATCCTTGGTTCCAGTTTCCACTCGTGTAGATCCATGAGGTTTCTGCTTAGTCCATCTGCCATTGTATTTAGTTTTCCTGGCAGGAAATGAGCTTGTAGATTCACTTGGTAGCTCAAGGCTGTGTTCCACAATACCATGGCTAGTCTGCGGAGGGGGTAAGAATGTGTACCCCCCTGCTTGTTTATGTACCACATAACAGTGGTGTTGTCCGTCTTTACCATTACTTGTCCTAGGAGAATGTGGTCCTTGAAGGCTGTCAGAGCATTCTGTACAGCTAACATTTCTTTTTGACTGATATGCAGGTGCATTTGACTTGGGTTCCATTTGCCCTGAATGCACTTCCCTGACAGGTGAGCCCCCCCCCCTGCATAGTCTGATGAGTCTGTTAGGGTTTGGGCGGCAGGGGGAGTGTGAATGGTAGTCCCTTGTTTTGGTGGCAGGCCTCTGCCCACCAAAGGAACTCTATGCGTAGGCAAGGTATGATAGGAATCATTGCTTCTAGATCCTGAGAATGTTGACACCATAGGCTTTTTAGGTACCATTGTAGTTTCCTCATATGCAGTCTTGCATATGGAATTAGAAGAATGCAGGAGGCCATGAACCCCAAGGCTTGCAGGATTTGCCTTGCAGATAGCAGAGTTTTTGTGGGCACTTGTTTGAAATAGGTTGACAAATGAATCAGTTTCTCTGGCGTGAGGAAAGCCATCTGGGAAGTTGTACACAAGCTTGCTGCCAGGAATATAATTTGTTGACAGGGTACCAGGTGTGATTTCTTTTTGTTTATGGTGTACCCCAGACAAGTCAACACCCTTTGTACAAAGGCCAGATGATTCAAAAGTATGTCCTGGCTTTCTGCCTGAATTAGACAATCGTCCTGTTATGGATATATTTGAATATGTCTTTGCCTGCAAAATACAATGACTGGAGCTAGGCACTTTGTGAATACCCTGGGCACAGTATTTATTTATTTACATTTGTTAACCGGGACAGTCCGACTGGATATATGTCCATTTTCAGCGGAGGCCCAGGGAGAAAAGCTCCCAACAGTAAAAAACATCATTACATATCTCAAAAACATCATTACATATCACATATCTCGAACAGCATGATAGAATATTTGGTGAAGAACATTTAGACATTGATAGTATATTTACAGAAGAACATCAAGACAATCCATACACATAATCTGTACATAATCTAGAGAAGGGATTAGCCATGCTTGATACAGTAGCAAGTCCATTTTGACCCCAGGTGTAGTTTGAGTTTAGCTTTGAACTGACCTAGAGAAGAGAGTGAGGTAATCTCAGGAGGTAGTAGGTTCCATTTTCTACCTACAGAGTTAGTAAAGAGAGAGTCGCCGGCTAAGTTATTAGTTTTACATGTCTGGATAAGGAGTCTACTGGAAGAACACAGTGGTCTAGGGTTGTTATACAGGGTGACCAGATTTTTGAGTGCAGGGGTGTTTTCAGGGTTGTATAAAATTTTGTGGGTCATAACTAGTTGGTTATATAGTATTAGACTAGGTAGTTGGAGCCATCCAAGCTGAATTAGATTGATGCAATGATGTGTCCTGAAAGGCAATCCAGTAGCAAACCTGGCGATGTGATTATAACAGATAGTGATTTTGTTCAGGACAGTCTTACTAGTATTATGGAGAAGAGGGGATGCGTACAGGAGAGTAGAGAGAAGATAAGATCGAGCAATGGCAACTTTGGCTGGGGGAGTCAGAAAGCTTTTTATTCTATACAATGAACCTAGTTTTTTACTGATGGTTTTGATCAATTGATTGACATGTAGGTCAAATTTTAAGTTATTGTCGATAGTGACACCTAGTAGTTTTGTAGAATGGTCTGGTGAGATTATTGTGCCATCCTTTGCTTTGACTGTAAAGTTAATGGCGCTAGACCTTTGTGTTGGTAGGTATAACAGCATTTTAGTCTTTTTGGGATTCAGTATCAGGCGACGATTTGAAAGCCAGTTTTTTATTGTGTTAAAGGTAGACTGGGTAGTTAACTGTAACTCTGTAGGGGATGTTCCTGAGTAAATCAGTGTAGAGTCATCTGCATATTGGATACAGCTGACATTAGGTATGACAGTGTTCAAATCATTGATGAAGATGGAGAATAACAGTGGGCCTACTATAGATCCTTGTGGTACTCCCAAGGGTGTTAGGTAACAGGGTAGAGAGTTTGGTCTGCCATAGTACAGCCTGTTTTCTACCACTTAGGTATGAATTAAACCATTGTAGGGCTTTGGGATCTAGACAAAGTGATTGTAGGGTGTTGATTAATAGTTGGTGATCCACCATATCGAAAGCTTTGGACAGATCCAAAAATAGAGCTGAGGAAATAAGGTTATTATTGCGGTGGAGATTTATGGTGTTGGAGAAGACAAGTAGGGCTGAAGTAGTGCTATGGTGAGGTCTGAAGCCATGCAGGGTATCTGCCATTAGGTGGTTGTTAATTAGGTGTTGCATGAACTGTTTTTGAATACATTTTTCCATTATCTTTGCTAGAGGAGAGAGTATAGCTATAGGCCTATAATTGGAGAGCTCAGTAGAACTACCTCCTTTATGAAGAGGGATTACATAGGATATCTTCCAGATATCAGGAATTTTTGCTTCTGTTAGAGTGCGATTGATAAGTAATGACACTGGGTAGGCAATGGCGTCAGCTGATATTTGCAGGTATTCAGCTGGAAGTTGGTCAGCTGAGAGTGTGGTGGCTTTTAGTTTTCTGATTAAGGTGCAGATAAGTGATGTAGCAACAGGTTGGAAGCTAAATGAGGGTTGATTTATAAGGGTAGAGCTATCTAGGCTATGGGAACTAAGAGGCAGTTGGTTGGCTAGGGCTTAGATTGTCTCGGTAAAGAATCGGTTAAAACTGTCAGAGACTGCTTCTGATGGTTTATCGGTAAAGGCATCTGGGACAGGGGTAGTAGAATGACCAGGGTGTCGAAGATTATTTAACCCTGCCCAGAACTTTTGAGGGTGATTTTGATTTTCTGTTTGTAGTTTGTGGTAGTATTGTTTTTTGTCAAGTAGTATGTGTTTTTTAGTTTCATTCCTAAGTTGTCTGTATTTAATTTGATCATGTGGAAGTTTAGTAGTTCGCCATAAAGCCCAAGCTTTATTTCTGAGATTAATTTTAAGCCTGGTCTCTTTTGAAAGCCAAGGTGCAGCTACTGCCTTAGTTTTCTTTGAGCGAGTAGGGGCATGAAAGTTAAGAATCTCAAGGAATTTTTTGTTAAAATACAATACTGCTTCTTCTAAGGGAAGATGTTTTAGTATAGACCAATTGCAAGAATTTAATTCTAGTTGGAAATTTGGTCGAGTCAATTTTTTTTTTTTATTTCTGACAGTTCTTAGTAAGGGTTGTTTGGGATTGGTTACTTTGTGCTTAATTATATATGTGAGATGGTGATCACTTAGACTATGAGTGAGGGTTCCAAATGTATACAGGTTAGGGTGACAAGTACCCAATCAAGTATACTTTCTTTCTGGTTGGGTTTGCCTGTCCTTGTTGGGGTGTTAATAACTTGCGTGAATGAGTGCAGGTTAGTATGGATGGTAGGGGATTCTAAAGAACAGGTGGTCCAATCTGTGTTAAAGTCTCCGAGAAGTAAGGTTTCTTGAGGGTAATGGCTAGATATCCAGTGCAGGGTGTCTTCAAGTGTAGCTATATTATTACCTGGGGGAATGTACATACAAATTATATAAATGCATTTACTATTGTTAAGTTGCAGTTTGGTGGTTAGAATTTCTAAGTTATTAATCTGAGGTGGTTGTAAGAAATCCGTAGATACAATTAACTCAGATTTGTAAAGTATGGCTACCCCACCCCCTTTTCTGGAAGTACGGTCCCACCTGTGTATATTATACCCAGGGAGTAGTATTTCATTATCAGTAGTGGTAGGTTTTAACCATGTCTCAGATAGGCAGAGAATCTCAGGGGATAGATCAGCAATGAGTGCATGAAGTTCATGTACCTTGTTATTGATGCTTCTGATGTTGAGATGACAGGTAAGGAGAGAATTGGGTGGCCGGGAGATTGTAGGGTTGAGGCTTAGGTTTGTGGTAGAGGGAGAGTACATGCCAGAGTTGGTAGGGCCAGGATCGATAAGGAGCCAGGGCCAGTAGATAAGCCAAAGGGCAGTGCAGAGAACTGATAGTGCATGTAACCTGCTTTGAAGCATAGGTATCTTCTGCAAGATGCCCTGATAGGGATGTGCAGGTATGCTTCTTTTAAATCTAGTGTTGCCAACCATGCATCCTTGCTTAGCATAGGAAGCAACTGGTGAAGAGTCAGCATCTTGAATTTTGGAATCACCAAACAGGTATTGAGAGTAGAAAGGTCCAGGATAGGACGCCATGAATTGTCTTTTCTGGATACCAGGAAAAGTCTTGAATAGAAACCTTGTCCCTTTTCCTCTTCTGGTACCAACTGAATAGCCCCCAAGCTTAAGAGGGAAAGTACTTGCTTTTGGGCCTCTGCCCACTGATTTGGGGGTAGATCTGGCCACCCGCTTGGTGTTGGTAACGTGTGGAAGTGAAATCTGTATCCTTGGGACACTATAATTAAAATCCGTTTGTCCTGGGTAATGAGTTCCCAGTTTTTGGCTTGCAGAGCAGTCTTTCCTTCTAAAGGAGCATTCAGTTGAGAAGTGCTTGGAAGTTTTAAAAGCAAGTCTTTGAGATAGTTTTCCATAGGGGGGACTCTTACTACTCCCAGATCTGGATGCTGAAGCCCCCCACTGTTTAGTCCTGTGTGTACCCTGGGACTGAAACCTGGGGTTTCTGCTGTGTCTGGGTTTGGACTGAGAAGACCTGGATGGGGCCGGAAAGGACCAATTCTTAGATGGCCAATGCCTACTAAATCTTGGAGGCTGAACTTGTAAGAAATCTTTAACAGTTTGCATAGATTTAGCTTTATCTTCCATCTTTTTAAGAACTTTTTCCGCTTTGTTGCCAAACAGGCGGTCCTGATTTAAAGGAGCATCCAACAGTTTAGCTTTAACATGATCAGGCAAAGATTGCTCCTTAAGCCAAGCATGCCTTCTGAGTACAGACCCAATGACAGCAGCCCTGCAAGAGGCCTCTAATGAATCAAATAGACATTGCAAAGTATGTTTTCCAACCTGTTCAGCACAATGCATTAAATCCTGTAATTCTTTATTTTCAGCACAGTCAGGAATCAACATAATTTTCTGTTTAAGCATCCAATAACATGTTGTTGGTACTTTATCATATGAAACTGACAGTTTAAGGCCCTAATGGCCAAAGTTGCAGAAGTGTAAACCTTCTTACCCCATCTCTCCAGCGCCCTAGTCTCTCTATCAGATGGGGTAGGATTTTTAGCAGTAAAAGCCTTAATGCCCTTGGGTCCCTGTGAAATAGTCTCTGGATCCACAAGAGGATTTTTGAAAAGGAACTTGTGAGAATCAGGGAGCCTGTAATATCTATCAGGTTTTCTGGGAGCAGGAGGCAAGGAATCAGGGTCCAAACTAGATTCCGAAAAGGCATCATCAACAATGTCTAGTACAGGAGGTATAGCTAAAGGCCTATGCTGAGGCGGGAGTAAGAAATCCCTAAGCCTCTTTTTTGAATCAGAAAAGTCCTGGCTTTCCCAGTGGAAATGCTCCCTTAAAGTGTGCAAGGTTTCACCAAAAGAAAAATTCTCTGGAGGAGAAGCAGAGGGAATAGAGTCCTCTGCATCAGAATCCTCAAAAGTAGATAAGGGTAAATCCAGATCATTAGAAGAATCAGAAAAATCAGAATCCTTGTCAGAAGATTCATATACAAATTCAGTCCTAGGTCTCTTAGAAGGGGTGGTTGGCTTCCCCTGATTAGAGTTATAAGATCTTCAGCCATTCTTATTTATTTTTTAGGCATAGAGGCCTGAGCATGCAGCCTGGACGTCTGTTTCTTAGGCATGGTGTGAGGTTTAGACCTTAAAAAAGACAGAGACGTCTGTTTAATATGCAAGTCTGTAGGCCTGAATACACCCTCAGAAGCTGGTGCCTGCACAGCGGCTCCAGAACCATCTAAGGTAGAGACATCCGCAGGTTTCACAGTTGAAGCAGCTCGCGGCATACTGGACTCCGAATGGGTCTCAGTAGATGCCTGCAAATCAGAAGTAGCAGGGCTGGGAAAGCGCCTCACTGAGTACCGGTGAACTGGCGACTGGCTTAGGAGAAGCTCAGTCGGCAGCGTTGGACCTAGGCAGCCTGTCTCTGTCTTTATCTTTGCGTTTTTTCGGAATACCGGTAGTCAGATGGCTAACAGATGACATTTCTGGATAATTGAACCTAAATATTTAGAGGCAAAAATATACAGACGACGGATAGTGCATTGATTAAATAAAGCACAAAACCGACAGCAAGGTACGTCGTGGTCAGGGCCTAGGCAAGGAATACAGTATGAAAGAAAATCTTTGTGAGGTATTTGCTTTCCACAAGAAATGCAATTAACTTTTACTGGCATCGATAAGGAGCAAGAAAAGTTTCCCCAACGGGGTACTTATCTTTAGTTGAAGACTTCAGTTCTGAAACTCGAAAATGAAAATTTCAGGAGTCGGCCAACCGGCACTTGCAAACTGCTTCTGCTTCGGGCACCGCATGGCAAGAAAGACTGATGTAATGGCATCGGCTGCATGTTTTATACCCCTGACGACCTGACGTCACGGAAGAAGAGACAGCAACCAACGCAGGACCCAAGACTTTGCTAATCAGGCTGACTGAGGGCTACTGCAAGCAGATAACCCAAATGTAATGACTGCAACAGTGAAACACAAAGAACATCTAGTGACGCTTAAGCCAGAAAACAGCCATCAGTATCATTCTTTGTCAATCTGCCTTCACTTCCTGCAATACCCTGGGGATAAGGGGTACTGGAGGCAAGCCACAAAGAAAGTAGTTTGTCCAGTTGAAGAAGAAGGCATCTGTTCCCAACTATCCTCTCTGGGAAGTCAGCAAACAGAACTTGCTGATCGGCCTGTTTTCTGGGTAAGCGAAAAGGTCTATGCCTGGCACACTCCATTTCTTTGTCAGGTCTAGGAAACCTTCCCTTTTCAGCATTAATTTACCTGGATCTTGGAGAAATCTGCTCAGACCGTTTACCAGCATGATCTCTTTATCCAGGATATATGTAGCTATGGGAGTGAGGTCTAAATGCTGACCCAGTAGCCATAGTTCCACTGCAGAGGTGATAGGAATGAGTTATTCGCAGTATAAGTACCACATTCCTGTAGTGTTGTCTGTTAGTATCTTTATTACTCACGGCGCTAGTCTTTCTTGGAAAACTTTCAAAGTAAAAATAGCTGCCATCATTGCCTTTACGGTGTGCTGGGCTGCTTGTTGCCTGCCCCATGATCCCTGAACTCCAAGTTGTCTCAGTTACTCCAAATCGCATGTCCAAGTTGGCCTGCAGTTAAGGTTTGGACAGTTTCTGTGAACTGAAATGGGGTCCCTGAGCTGGCTTCAACACTATCTTCCCACAAAATAATTAATTATTTTCAAGGATGGCAGGAGGGGTATTGGTGTTTCTAGAGAGTGCTGGTGTCAGGACCAGCAATTTTTTTAAGAACCACTGTAGTTTCTTCAAGTGCAATTTTGTCAGTGGAGCCATTAGAATACGACAAGCCATGTACCTTAAGACAGTACAGTTGTGCAAGTTGAACTTGCTATAAACAGTAGATGTTTGAATGATCACTGCTGCAGTAGCAAAAGCTAAATGGTTATATCCTGCCAAAGATTTAATGGCCATCCATATTCAAAGCTTCAAAGCACCTTCCACGCACCCAAACTGTCAAGCAGCTTGAGCTGAGCTGACTACAAGACAAGTTTGGGAATGAAGCCCTTCAGAAATTTCCTTCTAGCAGAAGAAAGGAGGCGGAGCACTGAAAGAACTATGTTAGGAACAACAAAACATGAGTGTCCATACCCTGGCATAAAAATCACACCAAAAAACAAGGGGGTGAAGGGAGGGAGTGGCTACTGCACCAGTGACCATTCGAACAAGTGTATGGCA
This sequence comes from Protopterus annectens, assembly GCF_019279795.1. NCBI lineage: Eukaryota > Metazoa > Chordata > Ceratodontiformes > Protopteridae > Protopterus > Protopterus annectens. Next base: position 84,087,408 of record NC_056738.1, on the reverse strand, counting down.
AGTTCAACTTACTCAGCTACATTATGTCCATCACAGGATCATAGGACATTACTAGGCTATCGACCTGGAGGTTATTTCAAGCTTAGCCATTTCATCTCAGTGTAATACCATAGAAATGCTAATCAATATCCAAGATTGCATTTAGTAATGACTGCCTATGTCCAGAAGGGTTGTGGGTGCTATCCCTGGTAAGAATTTACAGTTCCCCATCCACTCATCCAGTTCCTTTTGAACAGTGTCATAGAGGTGCTCTGTTTCACAAGAATGGATAGCCTATTCCAAAGATGTGGCAGTTGCTTGGAGACAAATATGTCCCTCCAGCATGTCCTGTTTAAGTTGCAGGCCATATTTAAGTCACTGGAACAGGTAGCCCTAGACCCATTTGATTTACAGATATGCAGTAAGTTAATTAGGTTTGGGTCTTGGGTTGCTCTGTAAGCCAGGCATAAGTCTTCCCTAAGAAGTGTATATGACACAGAGTATAGTGACAGGCACTTGAGTCGGTCTGTGTAAGACACATGCTGGAGTCCCTTGATACTCTGTTAGAAACCTCTGAGGTCTCTCCAATTGCTGCAAGTGCTTTGCACTATACATGCCAAATGGGGCGTTATACTCAATTACAGGCTGGATTACTGCTGAGTACAGAGGGGTTATAACCTCCTTTGCTCTTGAGGTGGTGCCTTTATTAATCAAGGGTGGTACACAAAGTCTTCCTTAGTACAACAGACACATGGTGGTCAAAGTTAAGGTCGCAGTCAACTTGTGATCCCAGATCCTTTACCACTTTGTGGGTACTTAGGGTATTGCTGTTGATTTGATCATGTGAACGGACACTGTGCCAAAGGGAATGATGATTTATTTATCGGCAATCAGTTTGATACCATGACTAAGACACCAGTCGTTGGTCTGTCTAAGACCCTCCTGGAGTATATGGCTATCATTCGGGGATTCAATAATCGCACCCAGTTTGCAGTTAGCCACAGCCCCTTAGTTTTAACCAGAACTTCTGAGAAGTATATACCAAACAGTTGGGGGCCCAGCACTGACCTCTGTGCACCCTGCTGGTGACAGGTCTGCTGGCTGATGTGGAGTCGCACACTGATAGTGTGTCTGGTGTGCGAGCCAGTTGGCAACCTATCTTGCAACAAAGGGGTTTACATTCAGTTTGCTAAGTTTACCAATAATGTCAGAGTGTGGGATTGTGTCGAAAGCCTTTGGCAAGTCGAGGTATGCTGTGTGCACAGATTTGCCCTCGTCAATGGCCCCGGTCATATTTACGAATAAATCCACCAGATTTAACAGGCAGGATCTGCCCCTGACGAAGCCGAATTGGGTTGGATCCTGGGTTTGGAAGTTGCCTATGTCTTTATTTATGAGGTCCATAATGATGCATTTCATAGCCTTACAGGTGAAACTGGTCAGGCTTATGGGTCTGTAATTCCCCGGGATTGTTGCTAGGCCACCTTTGTGGAGGGGAATAATTGTCACTGTTCCCCAATCCGCAGGAACAAAGCCTGTGGTTAAGGCTATGACTGAAAAGGGTACTTAATGGTGAATGCTAGTTTATGTTTTAACCTGCTTAGAAGACAGCCTGGGATGCAATCTGGTCCCATAAAGGCTGTGTTTTCTGACTTGGATAATGCTTTAATGACCTGCTCTTCAGATATGTGTGGGGGGGGGGGGGTTGGTGGAAGGTTTGTGATAACTTTGGAGGGGATAATGGGGTGAATTTTTCACCAAACCTATCTGCTAGCAGGTATGCTATCTCTGTGGGGTCAGTGTGTGTGTGACACCGTTGGTCACTAGTTCTGCACATGCTTGGGTTCTACCTTTTAGGCAAGGTATGTAGCTGTAAAAGCCCTTATGGTTATCTTTGGCTGTGCTTGCTCGGTTTTTCTCAAAGAAGCCCTTAAAGGGTTATTTGACAAGTTGTCTTATTTGCTTGTTGAGGCTGAAGAGGGCACTTTTCCATTGTTGGGGCCTCACCTTTGTTTTCTTGGACAGCAACTTTTTGCATTTACTATAAAGTTTGTTGATGCTGGATGTCTACCATGGCAGCTTGTTTTTACTTGGGGGTCTGGTTTTTATTCTTTCTGGTACAGCACAGTCTATACACTTGTGCAAGTGATTGTACAGGGCCTCAGTGTAAGCTTCACTGTAGTTACCACATCCAGCTGGGGGCTGGTCTTGAAATGCATTTACACCTTCACCTAAGAGTGCATAGTTTGCTTTGAAGTTTTTTAGTCTGATTTCACACTTTGTGAGTTCTGGTGTTATTGCCAGCTCAAAGGTGACTGATCTGTGGTCAGATTTAACTAATGAGGGTCTGACAGTTGCGGCAGTGCATCTGTATGACATGTGAGGACCAGATCTAGAATGTTTGTTCCTCTTGTTGGGGTATGAACAATTTGTTCCAGGGCATTTGAGTTAACGAAGTCAACAAACGTTTGTGCTAGTGTGTTACGGCTAGTGTAGGCTTCCCAGTTGATGGTGGCATAATTGAAATCCCCCATAACCAGAGTGTTCGGTAATATTATCACGTAGGCTTCATGCACGTCATTACCTATGGAAGAGGCTCTACAACTGGCTATGACTTGAATGGGGGGGGGTCTTACCTACCTTAACCTGAACCTGAAGTAACTCCATGGAGTTGTCCACTCTAACTAGATGGGAGGTGAATTTACTTGTAATATAAAAAGAAAACCACAAGTGATAATGGAGCACTATATCACACAAAATGAACTTTAATCCACTGGCTTAGCACTTTCAGACCAAGAATTAGGCCTTCATCAGAACCTGATTCTGATGAAGGCCTAATTCTTGGGCTGAAAGTGCTAAACCAGTGGATTAAAGTTCATTTTGTGTGATATAGTGCTCCATTATCACTTGTGGTTTTCTTTTTATTTTACCAAAGTTACACAAAGTGTGAGACAAGTCTGCAGTTTTCTTTGAATTATTTCTAATATAGACAGAAACACTGCCTCCTTTGGTTCTCACGTTTGTTTTGCGGTCTGAAGGTGTGGAAGGCATGGCCAGGGTACTCTCTGAGGCCTGGAACCAGGTTTCTGTTACTGCATAAACATCTACATCTTTCAGTGATAGAGGTGCTTCCACAGTCTGCAGTTTTTGGTTTAAGCTCCTGGCGTTTAGCAGCATGACCCTTATTATGTTATGATTGGTGAATTTCACATTGGCAATTCTGTTTTTGAAACCTTGCCTAAAAAGGCACTATGGGGGAAGCAAGAGCCTTTGCCAGCAGCCGAAAACCTAGTGGTGCCACTTGCACACCACCTCTGGCAAAGCACAGAGGTTTCTCAACTATGGCTTCCCAGGCTGACAGGAACTGAATCCCCTTAGAATCACACCAAAAGCTAGGCCAATTATTGAAATCAATCATTTTTTGTTTATATTGTGGCATCATTCTAGGTGAGGGTAGTATGCTGCTAAAGGCTGGGGACATACCTGCCTGGGGCACATACTCAGACAGCTCAACCATGTTTGTCTTCATATAGTCCACTGAGGTACATCTCAGGTCATTCACTCAAACATGAACTACGACAGAGTCATAACGCTACTTGTTGCTGAGAGACCTGAGTGCATGCATGATCTGACGAATCCTGGTACTGGACAGGCAGCTGACCGTGAATTTCTCCTTGTCCATCCTGATAAGTGGGACATCCGTGTGTCTCACTACAGTCTCTCCAATGACAAGAACATTTGGTTTTGGAGTGTTACGCCTTACTGGCTTGGTAGGTGACACACTGGTGTTACTATGTATCATGGGTGCTGTGGGAACTGTGTTAGTTGTAACAGTCTTGTGTTTTGGAGATCTCTGGTGTTTCAGTAAGTTTTTTGAGAGAACCACTGCATATGATGACTTTTGTGTTTGACGCGTACTGTATGCATGTTTGGTAGTACTATGTGTATGAGTAGTGGTGGGTTGGTTGACAACCTCTTCAGTGTTACTGTTTTGAGAGAGGATGGATTCAAGATTCTTGGTGTAGATATATCTCTCACACTCCGTACTACAGTGAGTTATTAGCATAGGGTTCTCAGTGTACATGAGGCAATTGCTACACTGCCTCAAGAGACCAGTCAAAAAAGGTTAACAGGAGAAACAAGGGCAGTCCATCTATCTATAATGAAAAACCACGGAGTACCTATAAGTGCCCAAACACCTCCACATCCAGCAAGATTTCTCGTTCGCCAAATAACTTTGGGAGTGACCTGCTCCACTGCACCAAAAGAAAGCAATTCCACAGCTCCAAATAAAAAACGAATACTTTATTGTCTATTAGTGTGGATAAGAAACGCCAGAAGGAATTTGCTGAATAGTAACAGAGCGTTACTGCTTAACCACAAATGCAAACGAGAACATACAGCCAAATAATTGTAACTGACATCCCATTAAACAGCAACTTCAAAGTAAATCAGATTAAGCGCTTTCACCCATATAATACGGGCTTCATCAGAACACCATTCATGTAATGCTGACGTGTTATATAACCTTTTAGGCGCCAAAATCCTCATTTCAAAAAAATACAGCATTCCCAACGCTTAAAGAAACATGATCTTGATAATGTTCTATCATCTGCACCAATGACAATTCAAAATCCAAGAATATCTAATAAATTAAAAACATACCTAATAAATAGATAGCATAATATAGTTGAACAATTATGTACAAAAAATAATTTGCTACTCTTTAAAAACAATATGTACTATTAAGAGTAGTAATAATAATACATAATGCTGAGAATAAATTCCACAGTCCTACTTCTACAATTTACATCTAAACACATATAAACTTCTAGACTGTTGTTAAAATCTATACTATTATAAAATCTGCTCAAAATATACATGCTAAATCCACTGTTTACCCAATATTTTCTAATAATCAATGCCTCTCACAAAAAGTGTTCCGAACCATTCCTTCTATGTGCAAAACCTCAAAAATACATTATTTCCATCTCCATTTAACATGTAATATGAAATGTATAGATATTTCACTAACAAAATGAATAATAAACAAATTAATAATAAATCTGGAGAAATACCGTAATTAAGATGTTAGTTGATTTCCAAAATAGCCTTAGTAGATATGTTGTCATTAAGTCCTGGTGGTGTTGTGGAGTCTAAAAATAATTGCCACCAAACCTCCCTGTAGCTCAATAATTTCTTGTGATCCCTGCCTCTGGGATCATATTTGATGGTGTCTAATATTGCAAATTTAAAATAGTGTCTCTGATCTTTCACTTCAATATGTTTATATAAAGCACTCTTAGGGTCCCTCTTCCTTATACTGTATATATGTTCATAAATATGTTTTTTTAAACTTCTCTCCGTCTTTCCAACGTAATAACTTGTACATTCTTGACATATAGCTATGTAAATCACCATTTTGGTATTACAATTCCCCTTTGCAAACTTTAACTTTGGTCTGAACATATTATGTATGACAATTTCCTTTTTATCTGTAATGTAACTACACTGGTTACATGAATCACATTTAGTAGTGTACTGCTTAATACCATTACTATGGTCTTCTCTTGTCCTTTTGGCTTGTTCTAAGTAACCTTTTATATTCATTCCCATCTTAAAAACTGTTCCTGGTTTGCTTCCCACAATGTCCTTAAGACTCATATCTCTAGTAATTAAATGCCAAAAATTCTGTATGATTCTTATGACATTGTTAGCAACTGGACTGTATAAGACTATTAATAATCTTTGATGATGTTTGTTTCCATTCATTGTTCTATTGAAACTGTCTGTAATGTTGCCTTCACTACCTAAACCTAATAAAGGTTTATAAGTGGTATCCCATAATGGTAATACGCATTTGTCCACCTCATCCAACGTATTTTGTGGGTATCCCCTCTCTAAAAATATTTTGTGAATATTACTAATCTCTTGAACCAAGATGTCATACTCCGATGTCATATGTAGAGCCCTTACACATTGGCCTTTGTATATGTTTTCCTTTAACCTAGCAGGATGGAAACTGCAGTATGCTAAATAATCATTGGAAAACATTTCTTTTCTGTAAATTTTGGAATGTAAAAAACCTTCAAGTTTATATACCAGTAGGTCCAAGTACGCTATACCTCCAGTGTTGTAAGAATAGGTAAATTTAAGGAAATCGCTACTTTCATTCAAGAATTGTATGAACTCTATCAAATTATCCATATTTGAATTCCATAAGATGTAGATGTCATCTAAGAATCTAGAATAATGAGAAATGTGAGTATAGTATGTACTGGGAAAGAGGATGTTGTCCTCCCAATTAAGCATAACCAGGTTGGCAAATATGGGAGCACAAGCTGCTCCCCATAGCTACCCCCCTGGTTTGCCTGAAATACTCCTTCGAAAAATATAAAATTGTTGTCCAATACAATTTCCATCATCTCCATAATCAAACTAACCTCTTCCCAAGATATATCAGAATGTTTAATGATACTGTTACAAAAGGCTTCAAGGCCCGCCTTTTTGGGAATACATGAAAAGATCTATAACATCTATTGTGACAAATATACTACTGTCTTTCCATGTTTGTGTAGGGTAATTCTTCAAAATTTCCCACGAATCTTTGACCAAATGAGTAATGTTGTTATACATATGTTTCAATTTAACATCAATATATTTACCCATCGGAAATGTTTTGGATTTGCTTCCAGATATAATGGGTCGGAAAGGTGGATCTAACACATTCTTATGGATCTTTGGTATACCCACCATCGTGGCAAGCCTAGGAAACTTAACACTCAAAAATGTGTATATATCTCTATCAATTCTACCATCTATATAGAATTCTTCTATATAGCAATCAATTCTTTGATATGCAATATTGATCTCATTGCGTGAGATAGATTCATAGTTCCCTGATCCATCCATACAAGATGTTATATAGCCTGTTTATATATTCTAAGTTGTCATATAAGACTACCCCTCCGCCTTTATCTGGTTTCATTACCCTCACACTGTCATCTACTTGCAGACCATTCAACATGTCTCTCTCCTCTGTAGTTATACTACTTATATAATGTGTACTTTTGTATTCCTTAAACAATTTATACATTTCTCTGGACACAATTTTCTCATAAGTTTCGATACTTGGGCGATTTACCGGGACAAAAGTACTTTGCACACTGAGCTCAGAGTGCACCTTTTGAACATCCTTGTTGTTCCCCCCGTTGACATCAGTGTTGTTAAACATAATTGCTAGATTCATTTTCCTAGTAAATTTCTTTATTTCAACTAGGCAGTCTACTAAATCAAAACGCAGAGTCAGTATATATTTCATCCCCTTTGCCAAGAGACTAAAATGCGCGTTGTTTATATTTACATTGGAATAATTGTAAATATTGAAACAGTTTAAAGTGCATGTTCTGTCCTTCACCTTAATATCTTTATCTCCAAAGGTGTCAGTATTGGTATCAGTCTCTGTCTATCACCATCTGTTGTTGTCCCAATTTTTCTGTTTGTTTTTCCCTCTCGGGTAATATTGCTTTTGGTAATCGTTTTGGTATGGTTCCCCTTGTTGTGCATGTTCCCTCCAAAAATGTGGATGGTATGGCCTTTCTTTATTTTGGACACCATTAATATACTGTTCTTTCATATTTTTCATATCTAAATCTCCACTCTTCACATTGTTCCTACACCAATTATATGCCTTTCCTTCTCTATATTGTTCAACATCCCAATTGATCATTTTTTGTTTATCATCACAAATGTTGCGCATCAACCTTTCAGCTATATTAAACTGTTTACTATACAACCTCTCCCATTCTGTAAACAGTAAATCACTCGTAATTCTCATATTTAAACTCTCTGTTTCCTGTACCAATCTACCTAATTTTTCATCATTATACTTGATGATCCTTTTCATGAACTTCATTCCACAATCATCAAAAAATTGATTGAATTCATGGATTACATTGTCAGTCAACATCACTCCCATCGGTTCTTTAAAAAACCTCATACCCTTAGGAACAATTTTCATGGATATACACTTTTCCAAATAAGCATCGCCTGCCTTTATACCATTAATATTTTTTCATTTCTTCCCCATAGTGAAAATCATGTCCTTCAATGTCCCCAAGGTTTCAGACTTACTGTTGTTAATGTCATGTTTTCGAAAAAAATTATCAAAATTACAGTCAATTTCCATGAATTTGTTAAATTTGGTCCCATTACTATTACCAGCTCTATCTACTGGTGCCCTACAATGGGTTACAGGTTGTACAGTACCTTTGTGTTGCTCTCCATTTTTTCCCACAACATTAGAATAAGTCTTGGTAGAATATGTTCTCTTAGGTTTGGCTCCCAAGCGCTTAGACTCCTCGTCGACGTCATATATAGAAAAATCAAAAGTGAAATCTGAGGTATTGATTTTGCTAATGTTAAGTGGCTCAGTTGTATTGAATACCTGGTCTATATCAATAGGACAATCCCTGTCACCCCTTCCCCGTCCACTGGGAATGGGACAACTGTCCTGAAGGATATCTGTTCTCTTGTTCAAACCATTGGTATTCTGAGTCGCGATACAAAAATTACTACAAATGGGCATGTTCCGCTCCCCTTTATGCAAAGAATCTCTCTGCTCCATTAAACCTGTACGTTGCATATTGGAGCCGGTGCAGTCCATTGAATTTGTAAGGCACGCTTTGGGTGAATTGGCAGAATTTCCTAAACTTTGCTGGATAGTTCCATAAATCTGCCGACTTCACCTTTGAGTGCCTTCATCTCCTCTTTTAATGACTGTAAATCATCCTTCTGCTCAGTATTCTGTTCGGGTGTTGTATCACCGGTGCTCTCCATGGTTGAATGCGACTACTGAATAACCACCACAAAAAGGTACTACTAAATGAAAAACCACGGAGTACCTATAAGTGCCCAAACACCTCCACATCCAGCAAGATTTTCCGTTTGCCAAATAACTTTGGGAGCGACCTGCTCAGATATCATTCAGGACATTCTGCACCAAAAGAAAGCAATTCCACAGCTCCAAATAAAAAACAAATACTTTATTGTCTATTAGTGTGGATAAGAAACGCCAGAAGGAATTTGCTGAATAGTAACAGAGCGTTACTGCTTAACCACAAATGCGAACGAGAACATACAGCTAAATAATTGTAACTGACATCCCATTAAACAGCAACTTCAAAGTAATAAGAAGTTATGTACTCACCATAACGTTCCATCTGAGTAGGTAAACTTCATTTGTCTGCAACCTGTGGGATACGGATCTGATCTCGGATCCGAGCTGGCAACTTTACAAAGCTTAGATCCGAGCTCCTAGCTCCTCCCCTTACACATAATCCCCTGCCAACCCTGACTGACCTCAGATCAAGTTTGCCAGCAAGCACTATAGTGGATAACTAACTACATTATCAGAAATGGTACATCACTATATGACATGAAACACATGTGAAGGTCAGGGGGACGGAGGGGGGGAAACGGTTGCAGACAAATGAAGTTTACCTACTCAGATGGAACGTTATGGTGAGTACAAAACTTCTTAATCTGAAGTAGTTAACTTCATTTGGTCTGCAACCTGTGGGACAGAGTCCGCAGCTACCTAAACCTTGGGCGGCCTTCATGGAAGGATATTCCGGAGCACTGCGGAGCCAAAAGAAGTTCTCCCTCTGGAGGTAATGTCCAATTTATAATGATTGATGAAGGTATGAGATGAGGCCCAAGTGGTTGCTGAACAGATATCATCCAAGGAAACCCTGGATTTAAAGGCGGCAGATGTAGCCATAGCCCTAGTTGAATGGGCACAAACTCCTTGAGGTGCGGAGCCTGCCGGAATTTTGATACGCTGTAATGATACACTGTGAAATCCATCTCGATAAGGAAACTTTCGAGACCGGTTTACCTAGATTAAATTTGGCAAAGGAGACGAACAACTGGTCGGATTGTCTATGACCAAATGTCCTATGAATGTAAAATCTAAGCTGTCTGTGCACGTCCAAAGAATGTAGTCTGTACTCCCCTTTGTTCTGGTAGTTGGGAAAGAAGGCCGGCAAATTGATAGATTGGTTAATATTAGATTCAGAAACTACCTTCGGGAGGAAGGAGGGACTGGTCCTGAGGTAAACCCCATCTTTGTGAAAGGCTAAGTATGGGGGTTTCACAGAAAGAGCTTGCAATTCAGATACTCTCCTGGCTGAAGTAATAGCCACAAGAAAGGCTGTTTTCCAAGACAAATATTTGAGGTCTACTGAAGATGCCGGTTCGAAGGGAGGGGCTGTCAGGGCTTGTAATACTAAGGTCAAATCCCATGGAGGTACCGCTTCCTTTATTGGAGGTCTAAGAAGAAAGGTGCCCTTTAGGAATGTTTTGCACAATTTTGTAGTAATCAAAGGACCCATTTCACTACCTACGTGGTAATGAGAGATAGCTGCTAACTGAACCTTAACCGTAGAACAGCTAGTTCCGCCATTAAAAAGACCTGAAAGAAAGTCCAGCACAGCAGGCAAGGAGGCTGTAAAAGGGTCCAAATTATGGCGTTCTGCCCAGATAGAGAAAAGCTTCCATTTACTACCATGGACCTGCCTAGTAGAGGGCTTGTGAGCTGCTACTAGGATAGTTTTAACTGGAGAAGAGATACCGGGAATCCTAGCTACAAGTGGAACTGAAGCAGCCAAGCCGTAAGCTTGAGGCAGGCCAGGTCGGGAAGTAGGAGCCCCTGGGGGTGGGAGATTAGATCCGGAAGGGGATCTAGAATCCAGGGCGGATTCACTCGATGAGACCAGAAGTAAGGGAACCAAACCTGGCGAGGCCAGAATGGGGCAATGAGGATCATCCTGCTCCCCAACCGACTGGCTTTCTGAAGAAGTTTCAGCATGAGGGGAAGAGGAGGGTGGGCATAGAGAAGACCGGGTGGCCAAGCATGCACCAAGGCGTTCCTCGGGGCTTCCCGGCAGAATGAGGCAGTAATTGTTGCATTTCGTGTTTGAGGGAGATGCAAAAAGATCGCAACAGGGCTGCCCCCAAATGGCAAAAATTCGACTCGCTACTCGAGGATTGAGGGACCACTCGTAAGGTGAAAGGATGGTGCGACTTAGTCTGTCCGCCAGGATGTTGGTCCGTCCCGGAATGTGCGTTGCAATGAGAAAGCGGTTGGTGGAGATCGACCATTCCCACACTCTCATGGCTTCTCGGCAGAGTGGGTAAGACCTGGTTCCCCCTTGTTTGTTGATGTACCATACCACAGACATACTGTCTGTCTGGATTACAATTGTTCCTACAGGCAGAAGGCTCTGAAGTGCTTGCAGCGACAACAGCACTGCCCTCATCTCTAGAACATTTATATGCAATAAGGTCTCCGAATCGTTCCACGTGCCTTGGACCGTCCTGCTCGAATAATGCCCCCCCCCCACCCAAGATGAGAGGCGTCCGTGGTCACCGTGGCGAGAGGGGGGGACGTGGCAAAGGGGCGTCCCGCCTGGAGGTCCGGCGATTAAAGCCACCAAACGAGAGCCCTCTTGCAGGCCCTGCTGAGAGAAATGGGGTGACTCAAGGGGTATTGATGAAGGGACCATTGGACTTGGAGAGCCCACTGTAAAATCCTCATGTTCAGACGCGCCATGGGAAGAAGGTTTATAGCGGCTGCCATGGACCCCAGGGCCCTCAGAACCAATCCTGCCGGAGGTTTTGAAGATTGAAAGATGGCCCGCACATGTGCCCTCAAAGTGTGCAACCGGTCGGGAGTTAAGAAGACTAGTTGCCTGTTGGTGTCCAGTCTGGCCCCGATAAAATCTATCACCTGAGTCGGGGTGAGAGAGGACTTGTCCTAGTTTATAGTGATCCCTAGTTGCGGAGCAAGGTTGAGAAAGTAGTCCCTGGCTAAGTATAGTAGATGCCTTGTCGGAGCGGTGAGGAGCCAGTCGTCCAGGTACGGGAAGACCTGCATTCCCTGGAGTCTCAGGTGGGCCGCTATCACTGCTAATACCTTGGTGAACACCCTGGGGGCTGAGGTGAGACCAAAGGGGAGGACCCTGAATTGATAATGACTGGCTCCCAGCCGGAAGCGGAGAAACCTCCTGGACCATTCGTCCATCAATATGTGGTAGTACGCGTCTTTGAGGTCTATGGAGCACATCCAGTCGTTCTCCCGCAAGAGGGGGAGACTAGATTGAAGAGTGACCATCCGGAACTTTTCTTTGGTTACTGACAGATTTAGTAGGGAAAGATCGAGGATGGGCCTTAGGTCCCCTGTCTTTTTTGGCACCAAAAAGAACCTGGAGTAGTAACCCGATCCGGAATGGCCTGGGGGGACGTGCTGGATGGCTCCTTTTTCTAAAAGCAGTCGAATTTCCGCAGCTGCTGCCTCCCTCCGATTGGGTGGAACATCGGGGAGGTGTCCGGGGGTGTCGGGAATGTAGGAAAAGGGAATTCTGTATCCTCTGGATATGATACGAAGCACCCAGCGGTCTGTTGTAATGGACTCCCAAGCTGCCAGGTGCTTTGAGAAACACCCCCCCCCCGACTGCCTCTAGAGTGGAGCAGTTGGGCAACCCCTCAGGGTTGCTGCGTGGGCCGATCAGAGAAGGCTTCTCTGGACCCAAAGTTCTTCGGGCTCCCTCAGCCTCTAGGGCAGCATCCACACTATCCTCCTCTGCCGCGGAAGGACTGGGAGTCCAGAGCGGACTGGGATTGTTGCGAACCACATCTTCTTCTGTCCCTTTTGGTTCTTGGAGAAGGACCTCTGGGGAGCAGAGAAGCGGACTCCGACGGCAGACGTCTTCCCGTCCTTTTCGCTCTGGACCAAAGTCTCGCGAACTGTCTTGCCAAATAGGGCAGAACCATCAAAGGGGGCATTCGCAAAGGACGCCTTGAAGGGTTCCACGAAATCATAATGTTGGAGCCAGGCCTGGCGCCTCATAACTAGGCCTGCTCCCTGGCTCTAGCGGCTCCCTCTGTAGCATGGGATAAAAACCGCATAGAGGTGTTGGATATAGACCTAAGAGTGGCCATGCGAGTGGAGTACAACTGTTTGTCCGCCCCCGACATGGACTCTGGGGGCGATGCAGCATACTCTTTGATAAGGTCTCGCTGCAGTCGAATCACATGTGCCATGTAGTTCAGGGACCTTATAGTGAAGGTCGCTGAACTAAAGACCCGCTTCCCGAGACGGTCCATCGAGTGAGACTCCTTGCTCGGGGGATGGACTGAGGGACTCTCTTGGGCTAACTCCCTCTTGGTGGCTGCCGCCACCAACATGGCATCTACGGGGGGGTCCCTTGCTCCAATGGGATTTCTCTGCTGGCGGGCTCAGGATCTTGTCAGGACATTTGGGGACTGGCTCCACAGTGTCCGGCTCCTTCCACGCCCTAGTGGTGATAAGGTCCACTAAGGGGTCGGCCAGAGGGGACACCCAAGAGGTAGATGGGCCTGCTTCGAACCCCTCCAGGAACACGGATTCATCCGAGGAAGCCTTGGGGGCAGACCCCCCCCCCTCTTATCCTAAGCATTTCCATGATGTCTCCGAAGGAGACATCCTCGAGGGGGGAGTGACCTTGGGGAAAAAACAACAAAGACCTTGGGGAGCCTTCCCCCTCATCCAAATCTGTGTCTTCTGTCAAGGACTCGGGGGAGTCCACGTGCCTCCTCTTACACTTCCGCTTGTGAGGAACATCCTCGGGGGGGACTGTCCGAGGATGACTCACCAGCAACGTCTTGTTTCAGGGGAACGACCTGAGACGTCAAAGCAGGCTGTCCCTGTGGCTGGGCGACGGAAGCCTTACCCAAACGAGAGGGAGTGCGGGATGGAACGGTAGCAGGGAGTGGGGGCCTGGATGCACTCAACAGAGCCCTCTCCACCACATCAAAGGCTGAGGGAGAGCCACTCTCTCTGGGATCCGAGAGCCGACCCTCACTCGGATCCGATGGATGGATCGGAGCCGGTGCAGAGACCATCGGATCCGAAGGGCCAGTGTGCTCCGACCTGGATGGAGCCAAAGGCACACTAAACCCCTCGGATCCGAAGCTCAGAGCACGGCTCCGAGAGCTCGGATCTGACAAGGATGGATCCGGTAAACTCGAAGGAAGAGTCGGAGCCGAAGTACCAGATACTGTCGGCGCCGACCCACCCCCGGCTCCAACGCTGCCCGGCTCCGAGCGCTCCAAACCCGGGAAGCGGGTCAGAGAAGGAGCTATCGGGGCAAAGAAGGGTGTTGAGCTCCCTCCCAGAGGGGGGGGGGGAGGAGGCAGGAGCACTCCCATCTGCATTTGGGCCTGGATGAACCTTCGCATCACCCGGTCCAAATCAGCTTCAGAAAGGCTACGCGTTGACCACGACGAGGCCACCGAGGCTGGCCGGGAGTGTCGCCACGATGACCTAGACAGAGAACGGGTCTCCTCCTCCTCGCGTCCCGGTGTGAAGCATGGAGACCAGAGCAGAGAAGGAGGAGACCTGGAAGCCGTGGAGGGAGAAGCCCGCTTAGCCGGGGGGGCTGAAGCGGAGGCCTCGGCCCGCCGCTTGTGGTGCTTCCCCCTCCATTTTTCTTTACTGGCCTCCCTCTCCTCCGGCGCCGAAGCGGGAGATTGAGTACCGGCCGGGGGGAGAGAGGCAGGAGTGGCCGCCACCGAAGCCTGGGAGGAGGCCACAGAAGCACCGGAGGCCGAAGCCAAATCTGGGGGCAAAAGTCCCGCCAGGATCAGCTTAGACCTCCGGTCCTTCAGTGCCCTGGGGTTGAATGCTAGCACATCCAGAGGAAAGGTGTTCAACCCCAAGGCACCGGACGCACTGAGTGTGGCCATCCGCCGGGGAGAGCTTATGGCCACACTCGGTGCACTTACAGAATATTGGCTTTGGGGCCTCAGACATATTAAAAGTAAAAACTCACTCGGTACGCCCCAACACACACACACACACACACACACACACACACACACACACACACACACACACACACACACTAACTATGACCAGCGAGGTGAGGAAGAAACTAGACCAATTTTAACCAAAATTTAACTGAACTAGTTTAAATCAAAAGGGAACCTAACACACACTAACACTCACTCAAATTTAACAAGTAAATTCAAAAAGAGAGACTTATCTGGCCAAAAAAAAAAAAAAAACAGGAGCTCGCAATCTAGCTGCTGTTCAGAAGCGCGGTAAACTAGATCTGAGGTCAGTCAGGGTTGGCCGGGGATTATGGGTAAGGGGAGGAGCTAGGAGCTCAGATCTAAGCTTTGTAAAGTTGCCGGCTCGGATCAGAGATCGGATCCGTATCCCACAGGTTGCAGACCAAATGAAGTTAACTACTTCAGATATCAGGTTAAGCGCTTTCACCCCTATAATACGGGCTTCATCAGAACACCATTCATGTAATGCTGACACCTTACATAACCTTTTAGGCGCCAAAACCCTAATTTCAAAAAAATACAGCGTTCCCAATGCTTAAAGAAACATGATCTTGATAATGTTCTATCATGCACCAATGACAATTCAAAATCCAAGAATATCTAATATTTGCACATAGAAGGAATGGTTAGGAACACTTTTTGTGAGAGGCATTGATTATTAGAAAATATTGGGTAAACAGTGGATTTAGCATGTATATTTTGAGCAGATTTTATAATAGTATAGGTTTTAACAACAGTCTAGAAGTTTATATGTGTTTAGATGTAAATTGTAGAAGTAGGATTGTGGAATTTATTCTCAGCATTATGTATTATTATTATTGTTACTACTCTTAATAGTGCATATTGTTTTTAAAGAGTAGCAAAGTATTTTTTTGTACTTAATTGTTCGACTATATTATGCTATTTATTAGGTATGTTTAGTATGTTTTTAATTTATTAGATATTCTTGGATTTTGAATCGTCATTGGTGCAGATGATAGAACATTATCAAGATCATGTTTCTTTAAGCGTTGGGAACGCTGTATTTTTTTGAAATGAGGGTTTTGGCGCCTAAAAGTTATATAAGGCATCAGCATTACATGAATGGTGTTCTGATGAAGCCCGTATTATACGGGTGAAAGCGCTTAACCTGATTTACTTTGAAGTTGCTGTTTAATGGGATGTCAGTTACAATTATTTGGCAGTATGTTCTCGTTTGCACTGGTGATTAAGAAGTAACGCTCTGTTACTATTCAGCAAATTCCTTCTGGAGTTTCTTATCCACACTAATAGATAATAAAGTATTTGTTTTTTATTTGGAGCTGTGGAATTGCTTTCTTTGGGTGCAGTGGAGCAGGTCACTCCCAAAGTTATTTGGCGAACTGAAAATCTTGCTGGATGTGGAGGTGTTTGGGCACTTATAGATACTCCGTGGTTTTTCATTTAGTAGTAGTACCTTTTTGTGGTGGTTACTCATCTGTCCATAATGCTAAGTTGAAGACTGTTATCACAAAGGGGGGCTTTTCAGGATCGATCAAGGAGGAGCTAAGTAAATGGACATTTGTGCCGGGGTTTTTCTGCTGGTGGTTTAACAGGTTATAGATCACTAGAAGTATTTCTTTGACGGGAAAAGTGCTAAGGTTGAGGGCTACACTAATATGCTACCTCAGTCTCTAAGGGAAAAATTGTTGAATTTATCTGTCCGGCTATGGAACAAAATTGCCTGGCAGCACATGATGCTGCACAACACGCAAACAAGCAGAAACTTGCTCAAATACATGTCTTAAATACCAAAAGCTAAAAACTTGAAAAAAATTAAAAAGGTTCAAAAGGACAAATAAGGATGCTTTACTCCAAGCCCTAGACCAACCACCCTTCACCAGACAGGTTCCCATCAGCACGTTTCTCTCACTAGAGTGCAGAAGGGAACTTTTCAAAAATGGCCTGAAAAAATGTGCTCAAAACAAACCGCCACTATAAACAGACATGCAGCAAACCTGTAATTGGACTATGCTACTGCTACTAGTTACCCTAGTTTTGGCAGAAAACACTAGAGAATGTTTAACATAGCAGAAAAACAGCAGTGAGACACTAACAAAACATTTTAAACAGCAGTAAATCAAGAATGTTTTAAGCAGCTAACAATTCAGTTATTTTAACACTGCTTGTCAGGAAAAAGTACAGTTTTGTACCTACCATAAATGTAGATGTCCGAACTGGATAGCATCTGCAGTCATAACAAATGGGTTGTCCTGTCGTCAGGCAGCCCTTCGGTCGGCCGGATTCCAAAGTCTGGGTCCGGCTTCGGCTGATGTTGCACTTCACCCGACGTCATCTCTGCTGGTCTTCGGGTATAAAGGCATCAGCCGACGCCATTTTCCTCAGTGTTTCTTGCCCCAGATGCCAGTTGCCCTCTTGGAAGGCTAAATTTTGGATAAATGCCAATGTTTCCAAAAGGATAGAAGGCAAACACAAAAAATAAGCATGTATGTACATATATACAAACAAATACACCATAAGAGACCACCCCCCCAGCTAGCTATTAGGAGGGTAAATACCCTAGGAGTACCACAGAGGGGAAGGAGGGAGGGTAATCCTGACTGCAGATGCTATCCAGTTCGGACATCTACATTTATGGTAGGTACAATACTGTACTATGTCCTTCATGGATGCATCTGCAGTCATAACAAATGGGTAGAATACCATAGCCAACTAGGGGAGGAGGAAGAAAAAATTATGGTGTGGTTAGGATCCCTTGCAGTACAGCAGTGGCAAACCCTGCTCGGGATCTAGAATACAGAGGTAAATTATAATGCTTGGCAAATGTATGCACGGAGGTCCAAGTAGCCGCCTCAATAATGTCCTTGGTTGCCACTCCTCGTAAGAAAGCTGTGGTAGTGGCTGTAGCCCTTGTAGAATGAGGCCTTATGTTCTGTGGAATTGGTTTTCCATGGTAGGAGTAACAGAATCGTATGCAATTTCCTATCCATTTGGAGATTGTCTGTTTGGAAATTGCTTTTCCTTCCCTTCCTGTTGCATAGGCTACAAAAAGCTGGTCAGTTTTTCTGTTACTTTTGGTTCTGTCCAGGTAGTAGCGTAGCTGTCTATGTACATCCAAGGTATGCAGCATTCTTTCCCTCTGTTTTGTGGATTGGGAAGAAGGTAGGTAGGTGGATTGCCTGGTTTAAAGACACTCTGGATACCACCTTAGGCATAAATGTAGGATTAGTTCTCATGGACACCCTATCTTGATGGAAGATTAGGAAGGGTTGTACTGCCATTAAGGCCTGAAGTTCAGAAACCCTCCTTGCTGAGGTAATTGCCAGTAGGAAAGCAGTTTTCCATGACAGGTGCTGTAGATCTGCTGTTGCTGCTGGTTCAAACGGAGGGAGTGTCAACTTTTCTAGCACAAAGTTCAAGTCCCATGCTGGTAATGGTGGTTTCCTAGGAGGTTTTACATTCTTGATCCCTCTGAGGAACTGCCTGAGTAGAGGATGTGAAAAGACCGGTGGATCAAAGCTGTATTCTGCTGAAATAGCTGATGCATGTATCTTGATGGAGGAATAGGACAGGCCTGTATGTAGAAGCTCTGCCAAATACTCCAGAATGTTAGCAATATCTATACTCGACACATCTTTTCCTCTTTCAGCACTCCAAATGACAAACCTTTTCCATTTTCCTGCATAGTTCCTTCGTGTTGAAGGTCTGCGGGCTTCAAGGATAATGTCTTTAACCCTTTGGGAAAGATCTGGATTAGTTGCAGCTATGTGATGTTCCAGGCAGTCAGTTGCAAAGTTTTTAGGTTTGGATGCATGATGCTGTAGTTGTTCTGAGTTAACATCAAAGGCATCAGGGGTATTGTCCACATTTTCTCCCGAGACATGCTCCTCAGCAATGGGTACCAGTGTTGTCTTGGCCAGTTCGGAGCTATCAGGATTATCCTTGGACGTTCCTCCTTGATTTTTAGTAATACCCTGTGTATCAAGGGAAGAGGTGGAAATGCATATGCTGTCAGGCCTTTCCAGCTGAAGGAGAGCGAATCCACCTTCCATGCAAGTGGGTGGAATGTCCTTGTGCAGAATTTTTTGAGCTGGTGATTGAGAGGGGAAGCGAATAGATCTATTTGTGGCATTCCCCATTTCTTTATGATGGTCTTGAAGATGTCCGGGTGTAGCATCCATTAGTGAGCATCCGAGGTGGTTCTACTTAACATGTCTGCTAGAGTGTTCTCCTTTCCCGGTACAAATATTGCCTGTAACTGGATGTTGTAGCTGAGTGCCAGATTCCAAAGGTCCAAAGTCATTCTGCATAGGGGGTATGAATGAGTGCCTCCCTGCTTGTTGATGTACCACATGACTGTGGTGTTGTCTGTCCTTATCATCAAATGTCCTTCCTTGAGGAATGGTCTGAATTTTTGGATTGCCAGTTTTACTGCCAGCATTTCTTTTTGGTTTATGTGCAGGTGCAGCTGGTCCTGAGTCCACAATCCTTGTACGCATTTGTCCAGCATGTGTGCCCCCCATCCTAGGTCTGAGGCGTCTGTTGTGATGGTTTGGCTTGTTCGGAAGTTGCGGAAGGGTAGGCCTGGGTTTGACTGGCATGCTTGAGCCCACCATAGGAACTCCTGTTTTAGGCATGGGATTAGTGGTATTTCTGCTTCTAGACTGTGCCTGTGTTGGGACCATAAATTCTTTAGGTACCACTGTAGTTTTCTCATATGTAGTCTGGCATGTGGGACCAAGATTATGCATGATGCCATGAAGCCCAAGGCCTGCAGAACTTTTCTTGCTGTTAGTTTGTTCTGTTTTGTTAATGCCAAGAAGTAAAGAAGGAGTTCTTTTTGTTTTTCTGCAGTTAGGAATGCCATTTGTTTTACTGTGTCCAATTCACCAAGAATGTTCTTGTTTGGGATGGTATCAGCCTTGACTTTTGTAAATTGACTGTGTATCCCAGGGCTTGTAGCAAGTAAATGACCCTTTGTAAATCTGTTGTCAGCTTGCTTTTGTTGTCCGCTTGTAGCAGGCAGTCGTCCAGGTATGGATAAATTTGGATTCCCTGTAGTCTGCAGTGAGCGATTACTGATGCCAGGCATTTTGTGAATACTCTGGGTGCAGCAGATAAGCCAAAGGGCAATGCTGAGAATTGATAATGCTCTGATCCTGCAAGAAATCTGAGGTATGCAATTTGGTCGAATGGGGACGTGCAGTTATGCCTCCTTGAGATCTAGAGTTACCAGCCAACACTCCTTGCCCAGCATGGGAAGAAGTTGCTGTAGGGTCAGCATTTTGAATTTTGGGACAATGATGTATGTGTTTAAGATGGACAGGTCGAGAATAGGTCTCCAGCTTTTTTCTTTTCTTGGTACTAGGAAGAGTCTAGAGTAGAATCCTTTGCCCTGTTCTGTCATTGGTACTCTTTCCACAGCTCTCCTCTTTGTTAATTGCCTTATCTGTTGTAGAGCTTCTATTTTTTGATTTGGAGGCAGGTTTGGCATTCCTCTTTTGACTGGTAAGGTGTGGAAGTGGAACCGGTAGCCTTGGTCTATGGTTTGCAAAATCCACTTGTCTTTTGTGATATAGTGCCAATTTTTCGAAAATAAGGCTAACTTTCCGCCTAATGGTGCTGCTATTTGCTCCCTGGTAGGCGAGTTAGAGCCAAGTCACTGTGATTGTCCTGTTGCAGTGGTAGTGGTCGTGTCTGTGCCTCTGTTATTACCTTGCCACTGTCGTCCTCTGTAGGCACCTCCTCTGGATTGATTTCTGCCTCTGGAGCATCTATTTCTGCCCCTTTGGGATCTTGTGGAGTCAGGAAAGGACCAATTTTTGGCAGGCCAGTTCCTGCTAAAACTTGGGGGCTGAACCTGTAAGAAATCTTTAACTGTTTGTACAGATTTTGCCTTTTCTTCCATTTTCTTCATTACCTCCTGGGCAGGTGTACCAAATAAACTGGCCTTATCCATAGGAGCATCTAATAGCTTAGCTTTAACATGATCCGGTAAGACCTGCTCTTTCAACCATGCATGCCTTCTTATCACTGTGCCAGTCATGGCTGATCTAAATGAAGCCTCCAGTGCATCATAGCCACATTTTAAGGAATGGTTACTAACCTGTTGTATGTTATTCACCATTTCTAATACATATTTCTTATCTATAGATTCATCAGAGGTTAGTTTTTTAGTTAACTGATCAAGCATAAACTCTTGATATTGGATCATGTGAAACTGACAGTTTAAAGCTCTAGCTGAGAGAGTAGCAGAAGTGTAAACTTTTTTACCCCATCTGTCCAAAGACCTGGTTTCCCTTTCTGAAGGAATAGGGTATTTTGCTGTGGTCGAGGCTACTGCCTTAGGCCCCTGGGAAATAGTTTCGGGGTCTGCCAGTGGGGCCTTGTATAGGTGGTGATGAGTGTCTGGTACCCTGTAAAATCTATCAGGTTTGGCAGGGGCTGGAGGTAAAGAATCAGGAGCAGTGCAGACATCATTAAATGCATCATCCACAACAGGCAAAACAGGAGGAATAGCTAAGGGCCTATGTTGTGGTAAGCGCAGAAAAGTCCTAAGCCTTTTTCTTGAATCTGAGAAATCTTGTCCCTGCCATTGGAATTGCTCTCTCATGGCATGTAAGGTTTCCCCAAAGGAAAATTCCTCTGGTGGAGAGGCAGCTGGAATGGATTCTTCCGCATCAGAGTCTTCATAAGTAGAGAAAGGATCCTCTGGCTGTTCTGTAATGTCGGAGTCATCCGCAGAATCATCAGAGTACACTGGCTCGGGGGGCTCTGTTCTAGGTCTCTTTTCTGGGGGCTGAGAGGCCCTGTCTGGGTGAGATTGGGATCCCCTAATTAAGGATATTAAATCTTCTGCCAGAGTAAGCATCTGTGAACTGGAAGTGGGCCTGTGTGAGGGAGGTTTAACAGGCACTGACTTAGCAGATTTGGCTGCTTTAGCCCTGGCAAAGGCCTTGATAGACATGGCTGCAGGGGGTCTAGCAGCACCACGTGCTGGGGTAGAGACATCCAAAGGGATGGTGTCTGATAACTCACTAGAAGCCACAGTTGTAGGTAAAATTTCTGAGACCGATTCAGGTAAAGTAGAGGGAGCCTCAGTAGTAGTCATGGATTCGGCTGAAGATTGACCAGTTTTCTCGGTTTCGGCCGAAACCGAGACACTCGCGGCTTGCTTAACCGTGGTTTCGGCCGAAACCGCGGACCGCGAGTGTCGGTCTTTTTCCTTGCGTTTTTTAACAATTTGGGTGGTCGGAGGATCCGACGGCATAATGTACGCAAAGTCTGAGCCGAAAAACTGTTCAGCAAACTCCGACCGGCGCCTTAGCGTTCGTCGGTTGAAGGAAGCACAGGCCGAACAGGCTGCTACGTCGTGGTCTGGGCCTAAGCAAGGCAGACAGTAAGAGTGGAAATCTTTATGAGGTATTTGTTTCCCACAAGTTAAACAGTTATTGACTTTTTCTGACATCGGCTGAGGCAAGAAAGAGTCCCCAACGGGGTACTTAGCTTTTAGAAGTCTTCGAAGTAGTATTCGGTAGTAGTAATCTCTGGATCTGACCGACCGGCACTTGCGAACAGCTTCTGCTTCGGCCACGGCAAGAAAGACTGAGGAAAATGGCGTCGGCTGATGCCTTTATACCCGAAGACCAGCAGAGATGACGTCGGGTGAAGTGCGACATCAGCCGAAGCCGGACCCAGACTTTGGAATCCGGCCGACCGAAGGGCTGCCTGACGACAGGACAACCCATTTGTTATGACTGCAGATGCATCCATGAAGGACATCCACAACATGCAGAAGAGATTGCTTTGCAAACAGTGAAAGTAGCAATAAAATATGATTTAACAGGCACAGTAAAGCAGACAATTGCAGTACAACAGTGCATGTTAGTACACAGTATTTAAATATGATATTAAAGTAGGTGGCAGACAATACAAAGTGCAGTAAATGGTATAAATAAAAAACAGGCAACTTATGTTTTTTGGGAAGCTCAGAAGCCTCTAGTCATCTGGTATGTCAGCTTAGAGTCGTGGCTGGCATTGGTATTGATACTGATCACTGCTGCAGTACCCTTAGCTATATGGGTAGAGTTTTACTTCCACATCCCAAATGTAGGTAACAAAGTCCCGGAACCCCTACAGAATGGTCCTAGCAAAGCTGGATATGGATCTAGAGAGGGAATCAAGCTTATAGCGCTTTGTAAAAGTATGTACAGAGGACCACGCAGCTTCTGGAAAAGATCTAGAATCCAACCACTTACAAAAAGCCACAGATGAAGCCAAGGCCATGATAGAGAGGGCCCTGACCCTGCCTTGATAAACTTGTGATGGTGAGCATAACAAAAGGTAACAGCCTTAGACAGCCATTTGGAAATGGTCTGTTTTGACACAGGTTGTCTCTTAACCTTCACAAGAAAAAAAAAAAACTGATCCAAAGATCTAAGACATAGTTCTGTCAAGATAGTACTCATAGTATCATGTCTTTTTTTTTTTTTTAGATTCAGTAAAGAAAACGGGGAAAAGGGCAGCATGGCTTAAAATAAACTTGGATACATTTTAGGCATAAACGATGGATTAGTTCTCCAACAAACCCTATTCTTATAAAAACTAAGGTAGGGTTGCCTCACCATAAGAGCCTGCAATTCAGATAGCCCTCTTTCAGCGGTCAGGGCAGTCAGTAAAACTGTCTTCCTTGTTAAGAACCTCGTCAGCCAGATTTGCCGATTCAAATGAAGCAAGCGCTAGCTTCTCTAACACAAAATTAAGATCCCAAGGAGGGGTCACTGGTTTACTTGGCGGCCTCTTATACAAAACCCTTCTCAAGAACATTATGATATGAGACGGCCTTGAAAGAGGAGGATCTACAGGCAGACATGCTGAAATGACAAATAAATGAATCTTGACAGAGAAAATAAGAAAACCCACAGGACAGTCACTCACACAAATATTGAAAAAACAGAGAACAACTAGCCCTGAAAGGGTGCTGGTTATGTTGTTGGCACCAACTAGAAAACCTTTTCAATTTGCTAATATACAATTTGCTAGTAGCAATCTTTCTTGCCTCCATTAGTACCTGCTGTACATCCTCAGTAAACAGGTGCCTAAAAGAAATTAAGACATTACCATCCAGGTAGTCTATTGAAAATGATTGATGTCAGAGTGCATCAAACACTCATGTTCCTGTGTGAGTTGATCCAGTCTATGATCAACCTTGTGGTAACTGCCCCAGCCATTTCCGAAAGAAGACAGAACCACAGCTGGCTAAGCCAGAAAGGAGTCACAGGATCATTGAAAGTTACTAGGCTAATGGCCCAAGGGCCCTTACAAGCCTGGTCAAATTTTACTCTTGTTACCATGATCAGCACCTATTGCCCCTGTCCAAGAGGGACACAGGGTGAACCCCAGGGGTGAAATTACAGTTACCCATCCAATCGTCAAGACTGTGTTTGAACAGGGTCAATGAGGTGCTCTGTTTGATGTGAAGTGGGAGTTTATTCCAAAGGTGTGGTAACCTCTAGTACACAAATCTGTCCCTACAGCAGGTTCTATTGATGTTATATACCACATTTATGTCTTTAGAGTATGTAACCAGTGGGCCATTAGACTTGCGGATGTGCAGCATTTCCAATAAAGCGGGGTTAGAGATCACCTCTGAGTAATCTGTATGAAACGTAATAAAGTGACAGCGATTTGAGCCGATCCACATAGGACAGCTGCTGAAGACCTTAAATTTTCTTTGTGAGGAAGCTTTGTGGTCTCTCCATTTGCTGCAGGTGCTTTTGAAAGGTACATGCCAAAAGAGGCATTGTACTCAATTATTGGCTTAATAAGTGAAGAGTACAGGGAGGAGATAACTTTACTTTTTCTCAAGGCAATGTCCCTACTTATGAGGTGAGCCATACAGAATGCCCTTTGTCGCTCGTCTAGTCAGGACACAATAGACGAGACTTCATGGGTTTTGTTCAAGCAGCTTTATTATGTACAAACACATCAGGATAGAGGCTTAATACTTTAACTTAGGTAAACTTATAAACAAACTAGCTATTACATTCATACGTGTTTGCTCTCGGGCTGCACTCTCAAAATGGCAGAGTACAGCATGTGCTCATTATTTACATATGCACATTCAGTCCTTGAAACGGTTCTTAAAGACGCAGCACACACACACACACACACACACACACACACACACACACACACACACACTGTTCTACATCCTCCCACTTTCAGAAATAAGTCATGCAATGCTGAAAACAGTAATTGATGTGCAATCAATATAAATAATTCTTGGTCATGCAATTGTACAGAACTAAATACACACACACACACACACACACACACACATATATATATATATATACACACACATATATATATATATATATATATATATATATATATATATATACAGTTAAGTCCAGGTTGCTGTGCATTTCACACTAGGGCTGGAAATATGACCAAATCATGTGACACAGAAATTAGAATCAGACTTAGCAATTGGGACCGTCTCTGTGGAATGTTCAACTTTTGGGATATCTGGAACATCAGAAATGGAAGTAGAAGTTAAGACACGTTCTGGACCAGGAACACTGTCTAGGTTGCTTCGAGATCTGGAGTCTGTATCATAGGAACAATTCTGCGATAAAGATTCTGATACAGGAAGAAGGTATCTACGATCTCTCCTGTACTCCACACCCTCAGATTTCACAAAGTAGGATCTCTGCTCGGTACAGATACCTGTAACTTGACCAATCCGGTCAAAACCTTTCACCGTTTGTATCCTCACTGTCTCTCCATCTTTCAATGGATGAAGAAATCTGATCGATTTATCATAGCTGGACTTCTGGAAAGAACACTTAAGAGTTGAACTCTACTGTCCTGTTGTTCTTAGCTTTAGGCCTCAACAAACTGGAACTGATGGCCAGTGTTGTTCTTGGTTTGCCTAGATAGAAGGCTCTGAGCATACGAGCCAAGTATATCGGCACGGGGTATGTTTCTGAAATTAAGTAAATTCAAATAGACATTGGTATTGTCAAGCTTGGATCTTTCAAGTAATTGCTTTGCATTCTGCACTGCATGTTCAGCTAGACCATTTGAATGTGGATATTCTGGACTACTAGTAACATGTATGAAGTCCCATTCTCTTGTAAATTTCCAAAAACAACTGACTAGTAAATTGAGCAGCATTGTCAAAAATAACTGTATAGGGTACCATGGACTGAGAAATGACATTTCAACTTAGTAATGACAGCATGGACGTTAGGTGAGGTAGTAAATCAATCTCAAAACAGTTTGAATACGAGTCTACCAATACCAAGTAATGCTGATTGTTCCACTCAAATATGTCAGTGGCTACTGTTGACCAGGGTCGTTCAGGAACTTGACTTAGATGAAATGATTCTTTTTGTAAATGCGGTTTAGTACTATTACCCACTGAACAAAATGAAAGTACTTTATCAATGTCTTTTGCTGGAGAAGGCCAAAATAATAGTCCTCTCGCCTTTCTTTTGGTAGATTCTAAACATGGGTGACCACAATGCAAAATCTGGATATACTCAAGTTGTAAGGAAGCAGGAGCAACAATTTTAGGACCTTTGAAAATAATGCCATCTTCCATCTATATCTCGGCTCTGTAAGAAAAATAAGGTTGCACTTCAGGTGGTACACTAGATTGCTTTGAAGGACATCCAGCATTAATGTAGTGGTTGAGCTTTTGCAAAACTGGAGCAGTCTTTGTATGATTTCTCAGCTCATCAAGTATCGTGGTAAACAATTATGCATTGCCATCACGTCAAAGTCAAAATTCTCTGTGTCAAGCTGTTCTGTCATATTTCTGGGCCATCTGGATAAGGTATCAGCCAGATAAAGAAGTTTGCCTTTTGTATAGACCACTTTAAAGTCGTACTTTTGCAATTTGAGCATTATTCTTTGTAATCTTGCTGGAGAAGAATGCATAGGCTGCTTTAAAATAGCGACTAGACACTGGTGATCAGTTTCAATCTGAATAGCTCGACCATAGATATAATTATGATACTAAGAACGCGCAAACACTAATGCCAAAAGTTCTTTCTCGATTTGAGCATACTACATTTCACTTTGGGTAAGAGTTCTTGATGCATAGGCTACTTTACTGGTCTGCCTTCTTGAAGAATGACTGTGCCAGGACCAAATTTGGAAGCATCACAGGAAAGCTTTACTGGTTTATTAACATCATAGTATCTCAACGTAGGTGGGATGGGAATTTTCCATTAAGGTCATCAAATGCTCTCTAGTGCTGTTCTAACCAAGGCCATGTAACATTTTTGTGCATAGTCTCCCTCAAAAGTGCTGTCAACTCACCAAAGTCTGGTATAAACTTGCCTAAATAGTTGACCATACCAAGAAAAAGTACAGTTTTGTACCTACCATAAATGTAGATGTTCGAGGATCCACATTGCTGCAGTCCTAACTATTGGGTAGTCCGCTGTCCAGTCGGCCCGAATACCAAAGTATATGGCTGACGTCGGTCAGGGCGCATTAGACTGACGTCAGTACGTCAGGGTACTAATGCGCATGACCGACGTCATATCCTCAGTCTTTTCTTGCCCCAGATGTCAGAAGACCCTAAAAAGACAAGGCCAAAACCAAAAACTCCAAACATACCTGCACCAAAAATATGTACAATATATACAAAATTACCAGAATATAACCTCACCTACACAACCACCCCGAAACACAGAGGGGAAGGAGGGAGGGTAAATTGGACTGCAGCAATGTGGATCCTCGAACATCTACATTTATGGTAGGTACAAAACTGTACTATGTTCTTCATTCCACATTGCTGCAGTCCTAACTATTGGGTAGAATCCCAAAGCAGAGGTAAGGGAGGCTGGGAAATCATAAGGAAGCAGGAGCTGACAACATGCCTTGCAAAATAGCTGTGGCAAAGCCAGCCCTAGACTTAGAGTAGAGAGGAAGGTGATAATGCTTAGAGAAAGTATGCACTGAACTCCAAGTAGCTGCCTCCAAAATATCCTTAGTTGCCACCCCCCTTAGAAATGCTGTTGAAGTGGCAGTAGCCCTAGTGGAATGAGGCCTAATCCCAGCTGGAATCTCCTTGCCATGATGGGAATAACAAAATGCAATGCAAAACCCAATCCACCTAGAAATAGTTTGTTTTGACACAGGCTTGCCCTGCGAACTCAAAGCAAAAGAAACAAACAACTGCTGAGACTGCCTAAAATCCTTAGTCCTGCTTAAATAAAAATGCAATTGCCTGTGTACATCTAAAGTGTGCAAAATCTTTTCCCCTTTATTTTGGGGATCTGCATAAAAAGTAGGCAAATGAATAGTTTGGTTTAAAGCCACACTAGAAACCACCTTAGGCATAAAGGAAGGATTAGTACGTAATGATACCCTATCCTTATGAAAAATCAAAAAAGGCTCTACTGCCATAAGGGCCTGCAACTCAGAAACCCTTCTTGCAGAAGTAATGGCCAACAAAAAAGCAGTCTTCCATGACAAGTATTTCAATTCAGCAGTAGCCGCAGGCTCAAAAGGTTGTAGAGTAAGTTTCTCCAACACAAAATTGAGATCCCAAGCAGTAGTAGGAGCTCTACGTGGGGGTCTTATATTCTTTGCCCCTCTAAGAAATTCCTTGAACAAAGGATGCGAAAACAATGGTGGGTCACAATCATAGTGAGCTGAAATTGCTGCAGCATGAATCTTAATGGAAGAAAAAGACAAACCTTTGTCCAATAACTCAGTAAGATATTGAAGAGCCACACTCAAATTAGGCTCAGAAATCTCCAAATTGTTCGCTGCACTCCAAAATAAAAATCACTTCCATTTTTCTGCGTACACTTTCCTTGTACTAGGTCTTCTGGCTTCCATAATCACATTTAAAACTTGTTGAGGAAGTTGAGACCTGCTGTGTTTCAAAACAGAATATGCCAGGCTGTTAGATGAAGAGAGTGTAGCTTGACATTGAGCAGGTGACCGTCCCTCTGAGACAACAGGTGTGGAATCAAAGGTAAAGGCCATGGAGGCTTCCTTACCAGACTCCTCAGTAATGGGTACCAGTGTTGCCGAGGCCAATCTGGAGCTATTAAAATCATCCTTGGCTTGTCTTGTCTGACCTTCAGGAGCACCTTTGGGAGAAGAGGCAGAGGTGGAAAGGCATACACATGAAGATTTTTCCAACTGAAAGAAAGAGCATCCACTTTCCAAGCTGTGTGATGAAACCTCTTTGTGCAAAACTTTGGCAGCTGGTGGTTTAGTGGAGAAGCGAACAGATCTATGTCTGGAGTTCCCCATGACACTGTCAATTTTCGAAATACATGAAGATCCAGTTTCCACATCAGAATCAGAATAAGGAGGATACTCCTGCAAGTCTTCAGCCGAAGACTCAGAAGCCTCCGAACATTGCTCAAAACTCTCAAACTCAGGTTCCACCCTAGGCCTCATCAGGAGGGGGCATAGAACCTCTAATCATAGTAATCAAATCCTCTGCCATTTTTAGCATATGCTTCTTAGGCAAAGACCCTGAAACACTCGGAGAAACCCCCACTGAAGCTAAACTAGGCCTGCCTCTTAAAGAAACCTTGGAAACAGAAGGGGAGGCCCTAACCACCTTAGGAAGAGAGGGAAGAACAGCCACCTGAGAAGCCCCTTCAGCCTGGCCTACTTCCTGAGAGGACACATCCTGTAACGGTAAAGTCTCTCCCTGAGACTCCAAAGAAACTCCTGGCAGAACCTCCGGCTCCACTGAGCCTTCTAAAGCACCGACGTCCGGGACTGTCGGTTCTTCCACTCTAGGCTTTGCTGCTTTGTCCTTGCGCTTTTTGGCCGAAGCGGGCGTCGGAGCATCCGACGGCATTTTATAATGACAACGCTTCCCAAAAACTAACCTGGCACAGTCTAACCTTCTCTTAATAGTGCGTTTGTTAAACCTAGCACAAGAGCGGCATCCAACAACGTCGTGCTCAGGCCCTAAACAAGGTATACACAAAGTATGGTAATCCCTATGAGGTATCTGTTTCCCACAAGAAATACAGTTATTCACTTTTTCTGACATCCGGTTAAATACTGAGGCAAGAAAAACCAAAATATTCCCCAACGGGGTACTTAGCCAACTTTGATTCGGTCTGAAACTCTGACTTCAGAAACTTTCAGAACGCCAACCTGCACTCGCAAAACTGCTTCTGCATCGGACCATGCGGCAAAAAAGACTGAGGATATGACGTCGGTCATGCGCATTAGTACCCTGACGTACTGACGTCAGTCTAATGCGCCCTGACCGACGTCAGCCATATACTTTGGTATTCGGGCCGACTGGACAGCGGACTACCCAATAGTTAGGACTGCAGCAATGTGGAATGAAGAACATCGTTGTAGAACTTGAACATAATCTGGTGCTGGCATCTCGAGAATGGTTGCCTGTTTAGATGGGTCTGGTTGCAAGCCAGTATTAGTAAATAAATGACCTACATATGCAACTTTCTGGTAGTCTGAATCTGCACTTCAGAGGATTGAGCTTTAAGTTCACTTCATGTGCTCTGTCTGGAGCTCTCTTAAGGTTTCTGTCATGCTCTGCTTCACCATTGCCTCCAACCAATGAATCATCTATTATGACATAGGGATAGCCTGAAAAAATTTGCTCCATTGCACACTGAAAGACTTCACTTGCAGAATTTATTCCAAATGGCATCCTTAGGAATCTATATCTGCCAAAAGGGGTATTGAAAGTAGTCAGTAATGAGGATTTGCGATCAAGCATCACTTGCCAAAACAAACTCTTTGTAACTAAGACAGAAGGCTGTGACCTCTTTTCGACTGTACGCACTGGATGACGCAGTCTCTACAATGATTTCTTCAAATCTCTTGGGTCAATACGGGTCTATATTACATAATCAAACGTTTAAAAGTTCGACTATCATATGGTCGACACTATATGATCGAACTTTTAAAAGTTCGAATATCTAATTTAAAAAAAAAAAAAAAAAAAACTACACAAAACACCTACCCGAATGCTTTAAGCAGGGGGCAAGCCTCCCTGCACCCCCACACCCCCGCTCTTTAAATATACCAACTCCGAGACTGCACTACAATGCAGAAAAGGGAAATCTTCCCATTCCGCGCTGTACGGAGATCTCCGTTACAACGTTCGAACATTCAAAAATCCAATCATATGGTGTCGACCATATGACACTTGGAATTTTGAATGTTCGAAACATTCAATATAGACCCGGTCAATACCTATTCTGATTTCGTCTGAGCCCTTTTTGTGACTGCTACCATGGACGAAACCCATTCAGCTGGTTCTATAACTGGACAAATTACACCTTGCTGCATCATTTTATCCAACTGAGCTTTGATTCTATCTTGCATGGCTATCGCAACTTTTCTTACTGGTCTGACCACTGGACTGACCCTCTGGGTCTAACTTCATAGAATACACAACTGGAAGTTTGCCCAACTTGCCATCAAAAACATCAGCATACTCTGAGAAAATGGCTTTGGTGAAATTGGAACTAGGATATGTGCTTATCTGATGAACTTCTTTGGTAAAAGAAAGCAGATTCATTCTCAAACTGTCTTTGAGACCCAGTAATGACTGCACACAGGTCTTCGAACCACATAGAACAAGTTGTAACAGTTCTTGGCCAAATAACACGAAAGTACTACTGAGCCTTCAGTTTAAATTTCTTCTCCTCCATAGGCAACAAGTTTCGCACAACTGGCCACACTGAGTTGCTCATTAGCTCTCACTTTAGCAAAAGTATCGACTTGACATAACATTACTCTTCAAAACCAGTGTCTACTTTGAGTTTGGTGGATTTACCATTGATCCTTAAATTCACTTCATCAACTACTGATGCACCATCTACGTAGAAAGTGGACTGCTGCAATTCTACTTGATCAGTTTGCTTTCTTGAGTGACCTTTCTTTATAACTGTAGGAGGCTTAATTGATTTGCAAAACTTTTGAAAGTGATTCCATTTTCTACACTTGTGGCATTGCTGACCAACTAACATTTCTCTCTTTTAGACTCATGACTGGCACCACAATTACAACAGTTAACAATAAGGTTGGACTTGAGTTTTGCTGACTCATGCTTGTACTGCACTGAAAGTGATGACAATGAGCCTGCTCCTTTCTTAGAACTTGCTAGAAAACTACGTGGTTTCCCTGGTGAATCAGCAAGGGCTGTGGCTGCCTTGGGCTTAAGTCTGCTTCTGTTTGCCACGTAGTGCATGCTACCTACATTTGCTCTAGAGCTTGTTGAAACCATACTCTTATCACGTGCAAGCATACTTGTGTGCCTTTCTGTAACTTCATGGATTTGACAAATCTCTATAGCTTTGCTCAACGTTAAATCACGGTCACGAAGCAAAATCTCTCACAGGAGCACTATTAATACCACACACAAACCCGTCCTTTATCAACTCATCTTTTAAGTCACCAAACCGACACGTTTTAGCTGTGTTTCTCAGGCCAGTTATATAAGCTGCAAATGTTTCTCCTGGTTTCTGATCTCTCGTGTAAAACAAGTGCCTCTCTAATGTAACATTTGTCTGGAGGCCACACATCTCTCTAACTTTGCGCTTCAAACACTCAGGGTCTTCCCTTGATTCAGCCTGTACAACAATATGACAGTTTTCACCTTCTCCTTCATATAGTGCTGGTGCAGCACACAAATGAATGCTCTCTTTCTACGGTCTCTGACCCAGCAAGGGTTAGCAAAATGAATGCCCTAGTGTGTGCATCTATGTCTGCATAAGCTGCTTGTATAAAAATATCATACTCTTGCTCAAACATTCTCCAATTCCCTGCAATATTCTGATCAAATACAAGTGGTGAGGGCTTTCAAAATCTGTCTGCCACATTAACACACCAGTGAAGGATTTTGCAAACATGCACAAACATACACACTTACACATACGCCAGAAATTTATGCCAGTACTTGTAACTAAGCCCAATAACACAACAAGCCTCTGAATAACTGAACTTTGCAAAATAAGTCTCTCGGGCACTGTAACACTCTTGAAATCACTGTACTGGAAGAAATCACCCCTCATCAGTGTAAGAAACATTTCAAATAACTGCACTGTGCGAATGAAGTGGGCAGAAGAAGCACAGGACAAGAAACATTTCAAAGCAATTGCATTCTGCGAATAAACAGTACAAAGCATACTGAAATTTCCCCAAAATGGTGGTACTTCACTAAGTAACTCTTTACAGCATAAGACACACTCTGCAATAGCGGCACTTTGCGAACAGACACATCCAGCACAAGAAACTTTTCAAAATGGCTGTACTTCACGAAATAGTTGCATTTTGCACACTAACAGACTCCTCGGAATAAATGCACACAAATAATCACACACTGTAAGCACTTTTACACACTTTGAGATACTTCAAATAACTTTAGTTATGCCCTGAATGCAATACGAAGTCGTAGTTATGCCCAAACATAGCACTTTGTCCAAAAACATGCAGTTGCCTTGCTTTATTTACACTTACTGTGCCTTTTTTTGCCCTTATTACATTAATTTTGCTCGTTTAATCTCTTTTCATGCCCATTGTAGTTTTCTTGTGCCCGTTTTACTCTAAACATGCCTGTTTTGCAATTCCGAGGTAATTTCTTACCCTTTATGAGCTTTTCTCACAATCGTTTTATCAAATAACTTACTCAAACATTTCACTTAATCAATAAACCTTTTGTGCCTTTTCTCTTATTTAATAATGTGGTTTGTGCCCTTGTAATGCTCAGTTTCATCTTTTTTATAAGATAAACTGCTTGTGCAATGTTTTGTTACCTTTGGTGCTTTTCTGGCTCTTTTTCCTGCTAGTTTCTCTTAGTTTACCATCACTGTTATCTCTGCACCTCGTGGCTCTGAATATCAGTCTCTGGTATCCCTCTTCTAACTCCATGTCGCTCGTCTAATAAAGACACAATACACGTGACTTTGTGGGTTCTGTATAAGCAGCTCTATTATGTACAAACACATCAGGATTGAGGCTTAATACATTAACTTAGGTAAACTTATAAACAAACTAGCTATTACATTCAGACACGTTCACATTCTGGTTGCACTCTCAAAATGGCACTGAGTATATGCACGTTCAATCCTTGAAACGGTTCTTAAAGACACAGCACAAACACTCTGTTCTACAACATTCTTACCACTATGGAGACATGGTGATCAAAGGCAAGGTTGCTGTCAACCTGAGTGCCCAGATGTCTCATCACTGAGTGGGTACTTAGGGTATTGCCATTAATTTTCCTGCAAATTACCATATCACTCTTACTGAAAGGGATGATACTACATATTTTGCATAGATTTTGAGGCCATGACTTTGGCACCAACTATTTGTTTGCTTAAGACCTTCTTGAAGGATGTTGACATCATTTGGAGAGGCTATGACTGCACCCAGTTTGAAGTCATCAGCAAACTTTGTCAGCTACAGTCCCTTGGTTTTAGCCTACGCTTAGGAGAAACAGATTCTAAACAGTAGATTTTCCAGGACCGATCCCTGTAGAACACCACTGGTATCAGGCCTGCTGCTGGAGGTGGATTCCCCTATTTTGCCTATATATGTTCTATCAGACAGGCAGTTTGCAACCCACCTTACTATACAAGGGTTGATATCTACCTGGGAGAATTTGTAAATTTTGTCTGAGTGAGGGACAGTGTCAAACACCTTGGTCAGGTCTAAGTAGGCTGTATGCACAGATTTCCCCTGGTTCAGGGCTCTTGTGACTGTCTCGAAGAAGTCCAACAGGTTTAAAAACCATGAGCTCCACTTGACAAATCAAAACTGGGTAGGATCTAGTGTTTGGAGATTACCTATAGCTTTGATGATAAAGGTCCATGATGATTCTTTCCATGACCTTGCAGATAAGGCTAGTCATGCTAATAAGTCTATAGTTCTCGGGGTCAGTAGAAGCACCATCTTTGTGCAGGGGATAACAGCGGCAGTTTTCCATTCAGCTGGGGTTAAGCTGGTGTTTTGACTGTTATTGAAAAGAGTAGCCATTGGTGCTGCTAATTCTTCTTTCAGTCCATGAAGGACGCAGCCTAGGATGTTATCAGGTCCCACTGATGCTGAGTTTTTGGCCTCAGAGAGGGCATTTAGAACCTGCTCTTTAGAGATACAAGGTAGGGGGACAAGTGGTAAGGATTTCATGAAGTACATGTAGCGGGGATGGGGAAGTGAAGTTTTCATCGAACCTGTTGGCTAGCAGGTTAGTTATATCCACTGGCTCAGTGTATGCGTTACCATTAACTACCAGTTCGACACATCTGAGCCTTGGCTTTTAGGTTACGGATGGAACTAAAGAATGCCTTATGGTTGTCTTTGGTTGAGTAAGCTAACCTGGATTCGTAGTTTGCCTTGGAGAACTTCATAAGAAGTCTTATTTGCTTATTTAAGCTGAGGAGGGAGTGTCTCCAGTTTAGAGCCTGCTCCTTCTTACTCTTGGACATTAACTTCTTCCTTTCACTGTAAAGCCTGTTAATGGTGGTTGTCCACTAGGCAGGTTTGCTTTTCCTTGAAGAGCTTGTTTTGGTGCTAACGGGTACTGCAGAGTCAACAGTTACACAGGTGCTTGTACTGGGCATTGGTGAAGAGCTCAGCATAGCTACCGGTTCCGTCTGAGGGGAGAATTGCAATGAAGCTATTTATACCACCCCATAAAATATTATCTGTTCTGGAGAATTGTTTTAGTACAGCTGCTGCTAGGGGAGGGTCAGGTGTGACAGTTACCACAAATGAGACTAATCTGTGGCCAGATCTCACCAGGGATTACCTTACAGTGGGGGAGCTACAGCAGTCTCCCATATTTGTAAGCACCAGGACCAGGATGCTGGACCCTGGTTGGGGTGTCAACCAGCTGGCCCAGGGCACTGGAGTGGGCAAAATCGAGGAACCTTTCGGCAAGTGAGTTTGAGCACAAGAAATTCATCCAGTCAATGCTAGGGTAGTTAAAGTCGCCCAAAACTATGGTGTTAGGATGTATCTTGATAGACTCAAGCTGATC
Organism: Protopterus annectens; assembly: GCF_019279795.1. Classification (NCBI taxonomy): domain Eukaryota; kingdom Metazoa; phylum Chordata; order Ceratodontiformes; family Protopteridae; genus Protopterus; species Protopterus annectens. The sequence continues at coordinate 84,051,533 of NC_056738.1, read as the reverse complement.
CATATTTGGAAGGAGTTCTGTAGCTTGCAAGGACTTGAATAGGTGTCCTACCAACAGTTAACTGCACCTGAAGTATCTCTGGGGCATCATACTGTTTAACCAATTTGGAGGTGTACTTATCCTTGATGAATATTGATACACTGCCTCCTTTAATTTTCTTGCCTACAGTTTGTGGTCTCAGTGACTGCACAAATGTCTGCATGATCCAGGGTGAGGACTGCTTCCAGTGAGTGCAGATTCATGTTAAGACTCCCAAGATCACCTCAATGATCTTGGGGAATTTCTTCTAAATCTTCAGAAGTGTTCTGGATATTAGTGGAAAGGGTGGAAACGCATACAGGAACATTCCTGTCCAAAGAAAAGAGGCATCTACCTTCCAGGCCTTCTCACAAGGTGTCCTGGAACAGAATCTTGTCAGTTGATTGTTCAGGTAGGCAGCAAAAACATCTACTTTAGGAACAGATGGATTAAATGTTGGAACATCCTAATCTAGTTTGTATTCAGGAGAGTCTGCCCTGGTCCTGTTCAGCTTGTCTACAAAACAATTTTGCTCAGACAGAATGGAGGAATCCTGTAGAGCGAGACTGCGCTGAGAAGTTTTACCCAAGCTAGCATGGCTCGTCTGGCTCCCCCTTTGTTGTTGATGTATCTAGCACTGCCACCTATCCATCTTTTTCTGGACCATCTGGAAATCAAACATATTTTGGTAGCCCAGAAAACACTGTACACGGGAGTTTGTTAAATATGCAGCCTTACTATGCTTTTTAACAGAAAAGCATAGTAAAATGGCAGAAAAACAGCATCTCAAATGGGAAAAAGAAGGCATTTTCCCCTCATCCGATGATATGACGATGTCACAGAATGGGCAGGGAAAGGGGAGGAAATGAGCAGGGTTATGGGAGGTGCTATGGGGTGTAGCGTTGGTCCAGTTTTTGCCACAAGGAAAGGTGGCAACCCTAGCACATATCACAAGACTGTGGTATAGTCTGAACCACTTTGAAGAGGTCTGGGGGCCAAATATGGTTCACAGAGTTGAGTGCCTTGATCATGGCAAGCATCTCCGAGATATTTATGTGCTTACATCTGTCCTTGGTGTCCCACACCCCTGCACTTTTATCCCTCTTGAAATTGTCCCCCAAGTATATAGTCTGAAGGGTGTTTGATGACTAAATGCTTTGGAGTAGAGAGAGAGAAAGAGAGAGAGAGAGACAAAGAGAGAGAGAGGGAGACCTGGGTTTAAGGACATCTGTTGTCTCTACCAAAAGATTTTTCTTCCGATAAACCCCAGTACTAGGATTTGAAAAGATAAACGGTGTTGATGCTTGGAAATCTTGACAGGGGTATCAGAATTACAGATGCCATGAGACCAAAAATCATGAGGTATTCCCTCACAGGTTCGGAAGTCTGACTGGATAACCCTAGAAACAGATTTAAATAAGGATCTATTTTTCCTGTGGAAGAAAAACTCTGAACTGGGGTGTCTAGCTGACATCCCAGGCACAGAAAGTACAGTTGTGTACACTTACCATAAATGTAGATGTTTTAGTGTATTCACTGTTGCAGTCATTACATTTGGTAATCTGCTGGCAGGTTGCCCTCAGTCGGCCTGAATTCCAAAGTCTTGGGTCCTGCGTCGGTTGCTGTCTCCTCTTCCATGACATCAGGTCATCAGGGGTATAAAACATGCAGCCGACACCACTTTTTTAGATTTTCTTGCCCCCGATGTCAGATGCCCCCAAAAAAGGTAGCCAAAAAAAAAAAATAAAAAAAAATAAAAAATAAAATATATATATATATATATATATATATATATATATATATATATATACACACACACACACACACACACACACACACACACACACACACACACACACACACACACGCATCAATATAAACTTTACGGTCATCTACAAGCAAATACACTACATAGGTTGAAGATAGAGAAGGAAAGATAAACTCCAGAATGACATGGGGATGGCGGGAGGGTAACCTGGACTGCAACAGTGAATACACTTGAACATCTACATTTATGGTAAGTGTACACAACTGTACTATGTTCTTTATGTTTCACTGTTGCAGTCATTACATTTAGGTAGAATCCCAAAGCTATGGTTGGGAGGCTGGAGCTAAACAGCATTAGGTGTGGCTATAAAGCCCTGCAGCACTGCAGTGACAAAGCCTGCCCTGGCCTTAGAGTAAAGAGGCAAATGGTAATGCTTTGTAAAGGTGTGAAGAGAACTCCAAGTAGCAGCCTCTAGAATGTCTTTGGTTGATACTCCTCTGACAAAGGCTGCTGAAGTAGCTGCAGCTCTGGTGGAATGAGACCTAATGCCCTTGGGCACAGGTTTACCATGGTGTAAATAGCAGAAACGGAAGCAGTGGCTTATCCACTTTGAAATTGTCTGCTTTGAAATAGCCTTTCCTTCTGATCCTGCAGCATATGACACTAGTAATTGCTCAGTTTTACTTGGAGCTTTAGTCCTGCTCAAGTATAATCTTACCTGTCTGTGTACGTCCAAGGAATGCAGAATTCTCTCCCCCTTGTTCTGCAGATTTGGATAGAAAGTTGGCAGATGAATTGTTTGGTTAAGGGCCACACTGGAAACCACCTTAAGGCATAAAAGTAGGATTTGTTCCTCAAAGACACCCTGTCTGGGTAAAATCTGATAAAAAGCTCTACGGCCATGAGGGCCTGTAGCTCTGAAACTCTTCTTGCTGAAGTAATTGCTAGCAGCAGAGCTGTTTTCCATGATAAGTACTTTAGATCAGCGGTAGCAGCTGGTTCAAATGGAGGCAGGGTGAGCTTTTCCAACACATAATTGAGGTCCCATGCAGGTACTGGTGATCTTCTAAGAGGCCTTAAATTTTTGGCTCCTCTAAGATACTGCTTTAGTAAAGGATGAGAAAAGATTGGTGGCTCTGTATTGTAATGAGCCGAAATGGCAGAGGCGTGGATTTTGATTGATGAGAAAGATAGGCCTTTGTCAAGCATCTCAGTTAAGTATTGTAATATCTGAGGAATACTTGGTTCTGCTGTATCAGTTCCTTGTGCTTTATTTCAAGCACAGAATCTCTTCCATTTGTCAGCATAAGATTTTCTAGTACTAGGCCTTTTGGCGTCTAAAATGACATCCATCACAGCTTTACTGAGAGGTGTTGTTTGTATGACTACATGATTAGCCATGCTGCCAGGTTCAGAGTCTGTAGTTGATTGTGCAGGATCAGATTGTTTTGCTGGGATAGTAGTTGCGGTCTTTGAGGCAAGGTCCAAGCTGGGTATTGAGAAAAGTTCCTTAGGATTGGGTACCAATATTGGCGGGGCCAGTCAGGAGCAATTAATATCATCTTTGGCTTCTCTTGTCTGACTTTTAGGTGGACCTTGGGTAGAAGAGGCAGAGGAGGAAAGGCGTAAACAAATAAGTTGTTATGTACTCACCATAACGTTCCATCTGAGTAGGTAAACTTCATTTGTCAGCAACCTATCGGTTATCGGATCCGAGCCGGCAGTTTCCAACAGCTGAGATCCGAGCTCCAAGGTCCTCCCCCTACCCATAATCCCCTGCTATCCCTCCCTGACCTGAGATCAAGTTTGCCTAAAAGCAACACCTACAATATCAGAGAAGAGGATCACCTCTATAGACTAACCTGGATACAATCCGTCATGACACAGGAATACCATGAACATCCAAGTAGGTCAGGGGGACGGAGGGAGGGATGGTTGCTGACAAATGAAGTTTACCTACTCAGATGGAACGTTATGGTGAGTACATAACTTCTTAATCTGAAGCAGTTAACTTCATTTGTGCATCAACCTATGGGACAGAGTCCCCAGCTACCTGAATCTTGGGAGGTCCTCATGGAAGGAAGTTCCGGAGCACTGCGGAGCCAAAGGATGCTCTCCCTCTGGAGACAAAATCCAATTTATAGTGGTTTATAAAGGTATGAGATGAAGCCCACGTGGCTGCTGAGCAAATGCCATCCAAAGATACTCTAGAACGAAAAGCAGCGGAGGTCGAAATAGACCGAGTAGAATGGGCATGGACTCCCTGAGGTGCAGGCCGGCCAGAACTCTCATAAGCCAGAAGAATACACTGGGAAATCCACCTGGACAATGTGACGTTCGAAACAGGTTTCCCCAGACTAGATTTAGCAAAGGATACAAACAGCTGGTCTGATTCCCTATGACCAGCTGTCCTGTGTAAATAGAATCGTAGTTATCTGTGTACATCTAAGGAATGCAACTTGTACTCACCCTTATTCTGATAATTGGGAAAGAAGACTGGTAAATTAATAGACTGGTTGATGTTAGATTCGGACGCAATTTTGGGCAGAAAGGAGGGATTGGTCCTGAGGGATACTCTATCTTTGTGGAAGGTCAAGTACGGTGGCTTGGCGCAAAGGGCTTGAAGTTCTGAAACCCTTCTTCCCAAAGTAATGGCAACAAGAAAAGCTGTTTTCCAGGATAAGAGTTTGAGACCCACCGAAGCTGCAGGCTCAAAGGGAGAAGTTGTTAAAGCCTGGAGTACCAGCGCTAAATCCCAAGGAGGGACTACATCCTTCACCGGGGGTCTTAGTAAGAAAGTGCTTTTTAAGAAGGCCTTACACAATCTGGACTAGGTCAAAGGTCCCAGATCACATCCAACATGGTAGTGAGAGATAGCTGCCAATTGTACTTTGACTGTGGAGGAGCTAGCACCTTGGTCAAATAACCCTGATAGAAAGTCTAATATTGCTGGCAACGGAGCTGTAACGGGGTCTAAGTTCTGATGCTCCGCCCAGACAGAAAAACATTTCTATTTGCTATTATAAACGCTTCTAGTAGACGGCTTGTGAGCAGCTACTAGGATGGCTTTGACCGGGGAAGAGATACCGGGAGTCCTAGCTAACAGTGGAACTGGATCAACCAAGCTGTGAGCTTGAGGTTGTTCAGGTTCGGGGCCGGCAGGCCCAATGGGTGAGAGATCAGATCTGGAATGGGATCTAGAATCCAGGGAGGATCACCAGATGAGACCATAGATATGGGAACCAAGCCTGACGAGGCCAGAATGGGGCAATGAGGATTATTCTGCTCCCTAACAGTCTGGCTTTCTGCAGAAACTTCAGCATCAGGGGAAGTGGAGGGTAAGCATAAAGTAGACCGGGTGGTCAAACATGCACCAGAGCGTCTCTTGGAGATTCCCCAGGTGGGGGGATTAGAGCAAAGTAGTCGTTGCACTTTGTGTTTGTGGGAGAGGCGAAAAGATCGCAACAAAGTTGACCCCATTTGGAGAAAATCTGCTTTGCTACTTTGAGATTCAGAGACCACTCGTACGGCGAGAGGATGGTGCGACTCAATCTGTCCGCTAGGATGTTGGACCTTCCCGGAATGTGCGTCGCTATGAGAAAACGGTTGGTGGAAATCGCTCATTCCCACACTCTCATGGCCTCTTGACAAAGTGGATAGGACCTGGTTCCCCCCTGTTTGTTGATATACCAGACGACAGACATGTCGTCCGTCTGGATCGCAATTGTCCCGACGGGAAGAAGGCTCTGAAGTGCTAGCAACGCTAACAGCACCGCCCTCATCTCTAGAACACTGATATGCAGTGAGGTCTCCACATGGTTCCACGTGCCTTGGACGGTCCTGCCCAAACAATGCCCCCCCCCCACCCGAGGAGAGAGGCGTCCGTGGTCACCGTGGCTAAGGGAGGGGACATAGAAAAGGGGCGTCCCTTCTGGAGGTCCGGAGATGGGAGCCACCACAAGAGGGCTCTCCTGCAAACCCTGCTGAGAGGAACAGGATGGCTCAGGGGGTAATGTAGGAAGGACCATTGGACTTGGGGGGTCCATTGCAGGATTCGTACTTAGGCGCACCACGGGCAAAAGGTTGATGGTTGCTGCCATCGAGCCTAAGGCCCTCAGGACCAATTCCGCCGGAGAGGCTGGGCAATGAAGAATGGCCTGCACATGAAGTTTTAGAGATTGTAGCCGGTCCGGAGTCAAGAAGGCTATAAGCTGATTTGTGTTCAACCTGGCTCCGATTAAATCTATGACTGGAGTTGGAAGAAGGGAAGATTTTCCCACATTGATCGTGATCCCCAACCGGGGAGCTAGGTGAAGAAAATAATTCCTGGCCGTGCAGAGTAGATGCCCTGTGGGGGCGGTCAGGAGCCAGTTGTCCAGGTATGGAAAGACCTGAATTCCCTGGAGTCTCAAGTGGGCCGCTACCACAGCACCTTGGTGAACACCCTGGGGGCTGTGGTGAGACCAAAGGGGAGGACCCTGAATTGGTAATGGCTAGCTCCTAGCCTGAAGCGGAGAAACCTCCTGGACCGTCTGTCCATCAAGATGTGGTAGTGCACGTCCTTGAGGTCTATGGAGCACATCCAGTCGTTCTCCTGCAAGAGGGGGAGAATGGATTGAAGGGTGACCATCCGGAACTTTTCTTTGGTTACCGCCAGGTTCAAGACAGAAAGGTTGAGGATTGGTCTCAAGTCCCCCGTCTTTTTTGGCACCAAGAACAACCTGGAGTAAAAGCCTGATCCGTACTGGTCTAGGGGGACGTGCTGGATCGCTCCCTTTTCTAGCAGCTGCTGAATTTCTGCGGCTGTAGCCTCCCTCTGATCAGGTGGAACATCGGGAAGGGATCTGGGTCTGAGAGGGGGATGGAGAAACGGAATCTCGTAGCCTCTGGATATAATCCGAAGCACCCAGCGGTCTGTTGTGATGGACTCCCAAGCTGCTAGGTGCCTCGAGAAACGCCCCCCCGACTGCTTCCAGAGTGGAGCAGTCGGGTAACCCCTCAGGGTTGCTGTGTGGGCCGATCAGAGAACGGTTCTCTGGACCCAAAGTTTTTTTGGGCCCCCTCTGCCTCTAGGGCGGCGTCCACCCTGTCCTCCTCTGCCCCTGAAGGAAAGGGGGGTCCTCAGCGAAACGGGACTGCTGAGACTTCGGGAACCACATCTTCTTCTGTCCCTTTTGGTTCTTGGAGGAGAACCTCTGGGGAGCAGAGAAGCGGACTCCGACGGCAGACAGCGTCTTCCCGTCTTTCTCGCTCTGGACCAAGGTGTCGCGTACGGTCTTGCCAAAGAGGGCAGAACCATCAAACGGGGCATTAGCAAATGAAGCCTTAAAGGGTTCCGTGAAATCACAGTGGCGGAGCCACGCCTGTCGCCTTAGGATGATGCCCGCTCTGCTAGCTCTAGCGGCCCCCTCCATAGCATGAGATAGTAGCCGCATAGAGGTATTGGAAATAGACCTGAGAGTGGCCATTCGGGTAGAGTAAACTTGTTTGTCCTCTGCCGACATGGATTCTGGGGGCGACCCAGCATACTCTTTGATAAGGTCCCACTGGAGTCGTATTACGTGTGCCATATAGTTCAGCAACCTTATAGAGAAGGAGGCTGAAGCAAACACCCGCTTCCCCAAGCGGTCCATCGCCCGAGAATCCTTGTCAGGAGGATGGACTGTGGGACTCTCCTGGGCTAGTTCCCTTTTAGTGGCAGCCGCCACCAACATGGCATCTACGGGGGACCCCTTACCTCAATGTGACCTGTCCAAGGGGGGGGGGGCTAAGAATTCTGTCCGGCCTCTTGGGAATGGGCTCCACAGTGTCTGGCTCCTTCCATGCCCTGGTAGTGATCAGGTCTACCACGGGTCGGCTGGAGGGGACACCCAAGAGGTAGACGGGCCTGCTTCAAATGCTTCCAGAAACACGGACTCGTCTGAGGTGGGCTTTGGGGCAAACCACCCCCCTCTAATCCTGAGCATCTCCATGATGTCTCCAAATGAGACGTCTTCGGGGGGTGATCTTGGGGAGCCTTCCCCTTCCTCCAAGCCCGTGTCCTCTGTCAAGGACTCAGGGGAGTCCAATTGCCTCCTTTTGCACTTGCGTTTGTGAGGGACTTCCTCGGGGGGGGGGGCTGTCCGAGGAGGCCTCACCAATCACATCCTGTTCCAACAAAAGAACTATCTGGGACATAAGAGCAGGCTGTTTCTGGGGCCGGGTGATGGAAGTCAGGCCCGTCTGAGAGGGAGTGCAAGGTGGAGCCGTAGTTAGGGCCGGGGGCCTAGAGTCCCTCAACAGAACCCTCTCCACCACGTCGAAAGCCGAAGGAGAGCTGCTCTCCCTAGGATCCGAGAGCAGACCCTCCCTCGGATCAGATGCGTGGATCGGAGCCGGCGCCGAGCCGATCGGATCCGAAAGGGCAGCATGCTCCGACCTGGACGAAGCCGAAGGCATGCTGACCATCTCGGATCCGAAGCTCAGCTCTCGGCTCAGAGAGCTCAGATCCACTGAAAAGGGACCAAACAGACTCGAGGGTGCCATCGGTGCCGAAGCACTTGACTATCGGCGCCGACAGTCCCCTGGCTCCAACGCTAGTCGGCTCCGAAGACCCCGAACCCGGGAAGTGGGTCGGGGAAGGAGCAATCGGGACAAAACATGGGGTCGAACTCCCTCCCGGAGGGGGGGGAGGCAGGAGCACTCCCATCTGCAGCTGGGCCTGGAGGAACCTTCGCATCATCCGGTCCAAGTCTGCATCAGTTAAACTTCTAGTGGACCTAGAGGAGGCCACCGAGGCGGGATGGGAGTGCCACCTCGATGACCTTGAAGGTGACCGGGCCTCCTCCTCCAGCCCCAGCGAGAAGCAGGGTGAACGGAGCCAAGAAGGAGAAGGCTTGGAGGTCTCGGGGGAAGAAGCCTGCTTGGCTGGCAGGGCCGATGCAGAGGCTTCGGCCCGCCGCTTGTGATGCTTCTCCTTGTGCTTCTCACATCTAGCTTCCCTATCCTCTTGGCCCGAGGTGGGAGGTTGAGTCCTGGCCAAGGGAAGGGAAGCAGCAGTAGGCGCCGCCGCAGCCATGGCAGGAGCCATGGGGGGACCAGTGGACGGAGCAGAGTCCGGGGGCAGAAGTCCCGCCAGAATCCGCTTAGACCTCCGGTCCTTGAGAGCCCTGGGGTTGAACACTGCACAAATAACGCAGCCGGATGACAGGTGTTCAACCCCAAGGCATAAAACGCAGAGAGTGTGGCCATCCGCTGGGGAGAGCTTATGGCCACACTCGGTACATTTAGAAAAAAATGTTTTGGAAGTCTCTGCCATAGTAAACTAAAAACACACTCACTAGGCCCCAAAACCACACACACCCCAACGCCCTCATAAAACAGGGGGGGGGTAATACAAAAAAAGGGTACACTAACGATTAGTTTTTAAAAAAAAAAAACTATCCTAGAAAAACATACACAAACAAATTCACACACAACTTTAGCTACCCAAAAAAAGAGAAGATTTTCTCACAGAAAATACACTCTAAGGCCCGGAAGCTCGAGATCAAGCTGCTGGTGTAACCGCGGCAAACTAGATCTGAGGTCAGGGAGGGATGGCAGAGGATTATGGGTAGGGGAGAGGAGCTTGGAGCTCGGATCTCAGCTGTTGGAAACTGCCAGCTCGGATCCGATATGGATCCGATAACCCATAGGTTGATGCACAAATGAAATTAACTACTTCAGATTAGGTTTTTCCAACTGAAGGATAGGGCGTCCAACTTTTCATGCTTGTCTGTGATAAGTCCTTGTGCAGAATCTTTTCAATTGATAATTTTGAGGAGAAGCAAATAGATCTATGTTTGGGCTCCCCCATTTCACTGTTATCATGCTGAAGACTTGTGGATTTAGTTTCCACTCGTGAGGATCCATAAGATTTCTGCTTAAATCGTCTGCCAGAGTGTTTTGCTTTCCTGGCAGGAATTGAGCTTGAAGATTTATTTGGTAGGTCAAAGCTGTCTCCCACAGTGCCATGGCTAATCTGCAAAGGTGGTATGAGTGTGTGCCCCTTGCTTGTTTATATACCACATGACTGTGGTGTTGTCCGTCCTTATCAGTAGTTGTCCTGGATGAAGTAAGTCCTTGAAGGCGGTTAGGGCATTTTGAACGGCTAGCATCTCTTTCTGGTTAATGTGCAGATGCATTTGTTTTGGTGTCCATAAGCCCTGAATGTATCTTCCTGCCATGTGGGCCCCCCCAGGCATAATCTGATACGCTGTTGTTAAGGTTTGGCTGGCAGGGGGTAGAGTGCAGGGCAGTCCCATGCTTTGGTGACATACCTTTTCCCACCATAGAAACTCTTGTTGCAGGCAGGGAATGAGAGGAATCATTGTTTCCAAATTGGGTGAATGCTGACTCCATAAACTTTTTAGGTACCATTGAAGTTTCCTCATATGCAGTCTTGCATATGGAATTAGTAGGATGCAGAATGCCATGAAGCCCAGAGCCTGCATAATTTGTCTTGCAGAAGACTGGGTCTTTGTTGCCATCAGTTTGAAGTAAGTAGTCAGTTGCCTTTGCTTGCCTGGCGTGAGGTAAGCCATCTGGGCAGTTGTATCTAAGCTTGCACCCAGGAATGTTATCTTTTGAGAGGGTACCAGTTGTGATTTCTTTTCATTTATTGTGTACCCTAGGCATGTTAGAAGCCTTCTCACAAACGCCAGGTGTCGAAGAAGAGTGCCTTTGCTCTCTGCTTGAATGAGACAGTCGTCCAAGTAAGGATATATTTGTATACTTCTTTGTCTGCAAAATGCAATTACTGGTGCAAGGCACTTTGTAAAGACCCTGGGCACAGTAGATAAGCCAAAGGGCAGTGCAGAGAATTGGTAATGCATTAAGCCAGCCTTGAATCTGAGGTATCTTCTGCATGATTGTCTTATTGGGACATGCAGGTAGGACTCTTTTAAGTCTAAAGTCACCAGCCAAGCATTCTTGCCCAGCATGGACAGAAGCTGCTGCAAAGTCAGCATTTTGAATTTTGGAATGTCCAGGTATGTGTTCAAAATCGATAAGTCCAGTATTGGCCGCCAGGCCTTGTCCTTTCTGGGTACCAAGAAGAGTCCTGAGTAAAAACCTTGTCCTTTTTTCTGTTCTGGTACTGTCTGAATGGCCCCCATATCCACAAGGGACGTAACCTGTTTCTGTGCCTCTGCCCATTGATTTTTTGGCAGATCTGGCCAACTATTTACCATTGGCAGAGTGTGGAAATGGAATCCGTATCCCTGTGATACGATGTTTAGTACCCACTTGTCCTGGGTTATTAACTGCCAATTTTGAGCAAAAAGTGCTAATTTTCCCCCCTGTTGGTGCTGCCAAAAGATAAGTGCTTGGTGTAGGCAGAGGGAAGTCATTGGGATTGCTTTCTGTAGGTTTGCGCTTTATCTCCTCCAGATTTGGAGTTGGTAGTGCCCCATTGCTTTGACCTGTATGAATCTTGCGCCTGGTATCTGGAACCCTTAGGATGTCTGGATTTGCCCCTTTGAGCTCCGTCTTACACAGGAAAGGGTCAATTGTTTGTAGGTCAGTGTCTACTGAATCTTGGTGGCTGCACTTGTAAGAAGTCTAACAGTTTGCATAGACTTAGCTTTATCTTCCATTTTCTTTAGAACCTCTTCTGCCTTAATACCAAACAGAGCATCATGCTGTAAAGGTGCATCTAGCAATTTAGCTTTAACATGATCAGGTAAATTTGTTCCTTTAACCAGGCATGCCTCCTAATCACAGATCCAGTAACTGCAGCCCTGCAGGAGGCCTCTAAGGAATCAAAACCACATTGCAAAGTATGCTTTCCAACTTGTTCAGCTGCATGCAAGAATTCCTGCAATTCTTTATTTTCTGCACATTCTGAAATCAACATCATTTTCTGTTTCAGCAATCCCATAACATGTTGTTGGTACCTAATCATATGAAACTGACAGTTTAAGGCTCTGATTGCCAAGGTTGTAGATGTATAAACCATTTTCCCCCATCTGTCTAGTGCCCTTGAATCTCTGTCAGAGGGTGTAGGATTTTTTGCTGTTGAGGCCTTAACACCCTTTGGACCCTGTGAAATAGTTTCAGGATCAGCAGCAGGGTTTCTAAATAAAAATGTATGGGAGTCAGGTACCCTGTAATATCTGTCAGGCTTACTGGGAGCAGGAGGTAAGGAGTCAGGGGTCAAGCTCGACTCCGAAAACACATCATCCACAATATCTAAAACTGGGGGGATAGCTAAAGGTTTGTGCTGAGGGAGAAGGAAATCTCTGAGCCTCTTTTTTGATTCTGAGAAATCTTGACTCTCCCAGTGAAAATGCTCCCTCAAAGTATGCAAGGCTTCTCCAAATGAATAATCCACAGGAGGAGATGCAGATGGAATAGACTCCTCAGCATCAAAATACTCATAGGGAGGTATAGACAATTCTTGATCAGAAGAGAAATCAGAAGAAATAGAAACCTGATCTGAAGATTCATAATCAGTGTCTTGCCTACGCCTCTTATCTGGAGGGGGATGGGTACCCCTGATCAAGGTAATAAGGTCTTCAGCCATTCTGATCATATGTTTTTAGGCATAGAGGCATGTGCACGTGGCTCATGCGTCAGTTTTTTTGTTTTAGAAGTTGCTTTTCTCTTTGGTTTTGCAGTTGTTGTTGGTTTGATATACAAATGTTAAGGTCTGAATACACCCTCAGAAGCCGGTGCCTGCTCAGCGGCTCCTGACCCATCCGAGGGAGATACATCCGTCGGTCCGATACCTTGAGTATCTTGCGGCATGCCTGACTCCACATGGGTGTCGGTAGAGGCCTGCGACTAGAAAGTAGCGGGTATCAGGGGCTGCGAAAGCACCTCACTGAGTACCGGTGAACCGGCGACTGGCTTAGGAGAAGCTTCGTCGTCGGTTTTGGATCTCAACTGCCTTTCTCTGTCCTTTTCCTTGCGTTTTTTTGTGTACTCCGGTAGTCGGATTGCTATCCGACGAGATTTCTGGGTAGTTAAATCTGTTTCAAAAATACTTTGATGCAAAAATATACAGATGCTTAATAGTGCGTTGGTTAAATCTAGCACAAAACCGACAATCAGGCACATTGTGATCAGGGCCTAGGCAAGGAATACAGTATAAATGGAAATCCTTATGAAGTATTTGCTTCCCACAAGTAATACAATTATTAACCTTTTCTGACATCGGTAAAAAGCAAGAAAAAAAGTTTCCCCCAACGGGGTACTTAGCTTTAGTGAAGGCTTCGGTTCTGAAACTCAAACTCAAATTTTTCAGTTTTCGACCGACCGGCACTTGCAAAAATGCTTCTGCTTCAGGCACCGCTCGTCAAGAAAGACCTAAGAAAATGGCATTGGCTGCATGTTTTATACCCCTGACGACCTGACGTCATGGAAGGCAGCAAGCGATGCAGGACCCAAGACTTTGGAATTCAGGCCGACTGAGGGCAACCTGCCAGCAGATTACCCAAATGCAATGACTGCAACAGTGTAACATGAAGAACATCTGGGATATTCTGTCTACTGTACACGAGTTGAATGGGGTCATTGGCACACAGCCAGATTTTGCTTTTAGAAATAACAGATCACTTAAGAGTCAGCTCTGTTATCGATTGTTTAATACTAGATCGACTATAATATCTGATAGACTTGGTACATATATCTGTAGGAATTGTATGGCCTGCACACATATACACATTGGTTATCAGTTCACACATTCCACTTTGGGTTTTAAGATAGATACTGCTTTTTATGCAGATTGTCGAACAAAAAATGTTGTCTATTTTTGCTATTGTACTACCTGCTTCTCATTTTACATAGGGAAAACAAACAGGGCGTTTAAGGATAGAATACTTGAACACCTTAGGGATATCAGGAATGTTAAAGAAACCAGCGCATTATCATTACATATAGCTAAAGAGGGTAAAGATCCTAAATTTAGCTTTATGGTACTAGAAATTCTGAACATGTACCAAGAGAGGAAGTGACATAAATAACAGAACAGAATCTAGTGAATAAAAATGGATTTTGCGCTTTCAAGCTGCCAAACCTCCTGGTTTAAACAACAGAGTTTCCCTGAAACCCTTCCTTAAAGCACGGCCATTAAAGCAATGATCTCTCTTTTAATATTTTATCATATATATTTCAATAGTCCATCTTTTATTTTTTTACTACTGTATTCGTTACCATTTTTAAGTACATATTGTTCATTTAGTCTGTTTTTATTCAATTTTTAAAGATCTATATATTCTACAGATGTATTTTATCATGTGGCTTTTAGCTATGATGCACATTTTATCTGATTTTTGATTGGATGTTTTAGTGTTTAAAAATGTAACTGTTATTCTATCTTTGTTGGTCTGATGAAGCGGATGTTATTCCGAGAAAGCGTTTACCTTACCACAATAAAGGACATATTGATTTTCACTGCTGTGTGGAACCAGATTATTTTTCTTTTTCTTGTATAAAACACATCATGAAAAGCCCCAGGGCTAAAACACAACAGTGAATTCCCAAGCCACAATGAATTCACCTTCCACATGCTCAAGACCCTGGACAAAGGAACACTACAGCGTAACATGAAAGCCATCTTGGAAAAGAAAGAGCCCGAGTGGCAAGTCAGACTGAATGCTTATAACACCCTGGTCACAATTCTAGCATTTCCAACAGAAGTGTACCCGCTCTCTGAAATCTCAACCACAAAACCTTCTATTAATGTTTTATAAGTGCTCTCTTTTCTATACTGAAGGACCTCCAAGAGCATAAAAAAAAACATTCAATTAACAAAATTGCATGGGACCAATACCAAGCTTGGAATATTTCCAATCCATTTTTAATTATTGGTTTACACTCAATAGCGGATTCTCACTTAATTAGATGACCAATGAGTTTGTTTTACATTAAAACTACAAGGATTAATAGCTCAGCAATCACTACGCTCCACAAGATTTCCTAACTGCCAATGATGTTGAAGCTTTTTATTTGCAATTCTTGAAAGGTGCCAAATAAAAGGGACGTTCCCAAAGACTATTACTGATACAGGCTGACTAACAATGGCTGTAAATCCCACTTCCGAACACCAAACTGTCCCACCAAACTGTCCTTCCAATGACAACAAGGACTGGAGCAAAAGGACCGACAGAAATGAGGAAGGACAACATGATCATACTGAAGAAAGTACACAAAAAGTCGGTATGCAGCTCCTGCACAACCTCCAGGAACACAAACACTGGGCAAACACTCTCTGCCAAACTTAGAGTAACAGGGACTTTTACCCCTTCGGAGGGACATTTAAAGATGCTAATTCAGATGAAGTTGTGCTCTTTAATACAGGCTTTACTAGTGTTTTGTTCTCAGCAGCTTATTTCAAAATGCTGGACATTTTAGACTCCTGAATGCTCAGCAGTCTTCATTTACTGTGTATTTTCATAATTTATATAAAAAAAAAAATATATATATATATATATATATATATATATATATATATATCTGTGTGTGTGTCTGTGTGTGGGTTCATAGGTGTGTACTAGGCTAATGGCCCTGGAGCCTTTACAAGCCTAGTCCATAGAAGTGCCCTGGCATCACGCTGCCCGTCGTTAGTTCCCAGTGCCTCTATCAAGTACAGCCACTGGAGTGATTCCCAGGGTGAAGTTTCTATGACCCATCCACTCATCAAGAGTTCTCTTGAAGAGGGACAGCAAGGTGCACTGCTTGACATGTATGGGAAGTCTATTCCAGAGCATGGGCAGTCACTGGGTGAGGAACCTGTCCCTCCAGCATGTCCTGTTGATTGTGGTAATGAGGTTGAGGTCTCTGGAGCATGTGGAGTGGAGGGAAAGGGATTTCTTTAGATGTAGCATTTTTAACAGAGCTGGGTCAGGTATGGCTTTGTAAGTCAAGCAGAGATCACTGCTAAGTAGGCGATATGCGACAGAAAAATAGCATGAGTCTTTTGAGTCTGTCCGTGTAGGACATGTGTTTAATGCCAAGGATCCTCTTCGTGAGGTACTTCTATGGCCTCTCCAGCTGTTGCAGAGTGAGGTACATGCCAAATGGAGTATTATACCCTATGACTAGTCTACTAAGGGAAGAGTAGAGAGAGACGATGACATCTTTGTTCCTGGATGCAAAAAGTACAGTTTTGTACCTACCATAAATGTAGATGTCCGATAGACATGCAACTGCAGTCATAACATGTGGGTTGTCCTGCCTCAGGCAGCCCTCGGTCGGCCGGATTCCAAAGTCTGGGTCTGACGTCGGCTGATGTCGCATTTCTCTCCGACGTCAGAGCGGCTGGAGTACATAAGCATCAGCCGACGCCATTTTCTTCAGTGTTTCTTGCCCCAGATGCCAGGTGCCCTCCAAGGAAGGCTGTAATAAAATTGGAAGACAAAAACAGGATTCCAAACAAATAAATGAGCAATAAAACAAATACACCATAACAGATATCCCCAGCTAAGAGAAACAGGGATAGGAGTGGACCCTAGGCATAGAGGGGTATGGAGGGTGGGAAAATCCGACTGCAGTTGCATGTCTATCGGACATCTACATTTATGGTAGGTACAAAACTGTACTATGCCCTTCAAGAATGCAACTGCAGTCATAACATGTGGGTAGAATACCATAGCTTAGCTGGGGGAGGAGGAATGCTCTAGGAAAAAGATGGTGTGGCAATCAAACCCTGCAGGACTGCCGAAGCAAAGCCTGCTCTGGATCTGGAGTATAGAGGGAGATTGTAGTGTTTGGAGAATGTATGCACGGAGCTCCATGTAGCAGCTTCTAGAATGTCCTTAGTAGGCACCCCTCTCAAGAATGCTGTAGAGGTGGCTGTAGCTCTGGTGGAATGTGGTCTGACATTGGCTGGAACATCTTTCCATGAAAGGAATAACAGAATCTGATGCAATGTCCAATCCATTTTGAAATAGTCTGTTTTGAAATTGCTTTTCCTTGGACTGCAGGGCGTAAGCTACAAAAGTTGTTCAGACTTCCTACTGGCCTTGGTTCTGTCCAGGTAGTAACGGTTGTCTGTGAATGTCCAAGGTATGCAACAGTGTTTCTCCCTTGTTCTCAGGATTGGGGAAGAAAGCAGGCAGATGAATTGCTTGATTTAAAGAAACCCTAGATACCACCTTTGGCATGAAAGTAGGGTTGGTCCTTAATGAAACCTGTCTCTGTGAAAAATAATAAAGGGTGGTATTGCCATTAGGGCCTGTAGCTCCGAAACCCTTCTTGCTGATGTAATTGCCAACAGGAAAGCTGTCTTCCAAGAGAGAAATTGCAAGTCAACTGAAGCTGCTGGCTCAAATGGAGGTAGAGTCAGTTTTTCTAGGACAAAATTGAGGTCCCAGGCTGGCACTGGGGCCTTTCTTGGTGGCTTAATGTTCTTGATTCCCTGAGGAATAGCCTTAGTCAAGGGTGTGAAAAAACAGGAGGATCAGTGTTGTATCTAGCTGAAATAGCAGATGCATGTCTCTTTATGGAAGAATATGAGAGGCCGTTCTTTAACATATCTGCCAAATATTCCAAGATGAGTGGGATGTTCAACAATGATGCATCATGTCCCTTGCTGGTATTCCAATTGCTGAATCTTTTCCACTTTGCCAAGTAAACCTTTCTGGTGGATGGTCTTCGAGCCTCTGTTAGTATCCGCTGAACTTCCTTGGAGAGAGATAGGCTGAAGTTATTTATGGGATCTCCCAGGCTGTTAGCTGCAGTGTCTGTAGATTTGGATGCACTGTTTCGAAGTTGTGTTGAGTCAGAAGTAGAGGCCATTGGGGAAGGGCCCACCTCATGGTGTGACATATGCTCTGTAGTAGTGGGTACCAGTGTTGTCTTGGCCAGTCCGGAGCTATTATGATTCCCTTGGGTCTCTCTGCTTTGATCTTTAGTAATACTGAGGTCATCAGTGGCAGAGTTGGGAATGCATAGATTGTTAGTGAGTTCCAGTTGAATGAGAGGGCATCTATTTTCCAAGCTTTTGGATGGTATGTCCTTGTGCAGAATTTTGGTAGAAGATGGTTGAGATGAGAGGCAAATAGGTCCACTTCTGGCTTGCCCCATGTCGAAGTGAGTTGTCTGAAGGCCTGCGGATGTAACCTCCACTTGTGTGGATCTGTGAAATTCCTGCTTAGGCTGTCCGCCAACACATTGTCTTTTCCTGGAACAAACTGGGATTGTAACTGGATGTTTAGACTCAGTGATTTCTCCCAAAGATGCATTGTCAGTCTGCAAAGGGGGTAAGAGTGGGTGCCCCCTTGCTTGTTTATGTACCACATCACAGTGGTGTTGTCTGTCCGTATCAGTAAATGGCCTTGCTGGAGTTGGTGTTGAAAAGCCTCGATGGCATGCATTACTGCCAGCATTTCCTTTTGGTTTATATGCAGATGTGTTTCCTTTGGAGACCATTGTCCTTGTATACACCTGCCTTCCATGTGCGCCCCCCCATCCAAGGTCTGAGGCGTCTGTGGTCATGGTCTGTGTAATCTGTGGTTTTTTGAATGACATACCTGTGTTTGCCTGGCTCACCGAGGCCCACCATAGGAATTCCTTTTGTAGGCATGGAATGAGCAGTATGATTGTCTCCAAGTTGTTGCTGTGTTGAGACCAAATGCTTTTTAGGTACCATTGAAGCTTTCTCATGTGTAGTCTTGCTAATGGAACCAGGAGAATGCAGGATGCCATGTAACCCAGGGCCTGTAGGAATCTCCTTGCAGTCATCTGGGTGAGTTTTGCTAAACCTTTGAAGTAATGAGTTAACTTCTCTTGCTTGTCTTCTGTCAGGTAAGCCATCTGAGAGGATGTGTCTAGTTTGGCTCCTAAGAAGATTATTTGCTGGGATGGCTGCAGTCTTGACTTTTGGAAGTTGACTGTGTATCCCAGAGCTTGAAGTAATCGTATGACATAATCCAAGTTTTTTGTCAACATCAATTTGTCGTCCGCTTGTATGAGGCAGTCGTCCAGGTACGGGTAAATTTGTATTCCCTGGAGCCTGCAATGAGCAATTACTGAAGCCAGGCATTTTGTGAATACTCTGGGTGCAGTAGATAAGCCAAATGGCAATGCTGAGAATGGATAATGCTCTGGTCCTGCAAGAAATCTGAGGTATCTTCTGCAGCTGTGTCTGATAGGGACATGCAGGTATGCCTCCTTGAGGTCCAGAGTAATCAGCCAAGACCCCTTGCCCAGCATGGGAAGGAGTTGCTGTAGAGTCAGCATTTTGAACTTTGGTACTATGAGAAAGGTGTTTAATGCGGACAAGTCCAATATTGGTCTCCATTGAGATTCTTTTCTTGGAACAAGGAACAGTCTTGAGTAAAACCCCTGGTCTTGTTCTTGTTGTGGAACTCTTTCTATTGCTTTCATCTGAGTCAGCAGAGTGATTTGCTTGATAGCCTCTGCCCTCTGGTTTTGTGGTAGGTTTGGCATGCCTTGTTTTCTTGGTAAGGTATGAAAATGAAACCTGTACCCTCGGTCTATAATGTCCAAAATCCATTTGTCCTTTGTCAGTCTGTGCCAATTTTCTGCAAACAGAGATAATTTCCCGCCCAAGGGAGCTTCTATTTGTTCCCTGGTAGGCGGTAGTAGAGGAAAGTCATTGAGATTGTGGTTGTGGGGCAGGTGAAACCCCTGCGTCACTTCTTTGGTTTCCTGGCTGCCATTGTCGTCCCCTGTAAGGGCCTCTGTATTGGCCTCTTCCTCGGCCACGCCTGTTCTTACCCCTTTGAAACTTTTCTGTATTAGGAAAGGACCAGTTTTTAGAAGGCCAATTCCTACTGAATCTGGGGGGTTGAACTTGGAGGAAATCTTTCACCGTCTGAACTGATTTTGCCTTTTCTTTGATGGTCTTTAACACATCCTTAGCATTCGCACCAAAAAGCTTGTTCTTTTCCAAAGGTGCATCCAGAAGTTTTGCTTTTACATGATCTGGTAGAGGTTGATCTTTTAACCAAGCATGTCTACGAATGACTGCCCCTGACATAGCTGCCCTACATGAAGCTTCCAGTGCATCATATCCACACTGCAGGATATCCACACTGCAGGAAGTGATTGCTTACTTGCTGAGTGTTATGTACAGCTTCCTGCAAAGTCTTCCTGTCTAAAGGATCAGGAGTGGCTAAAGTTTTTTGTAAATCTTCTAAAAGGTAATCCTGATATTGTAACATATGAAAAAGGCAATTTAAAGCTCTCATAGATAAGGTAGTGGATGTGTAAACCTTTTTACCCCATCTCTCTAATGACCTGGCCTCCCTGTTGGAGGGCAATGGATTTTTAGAGGTGGAGGCTGAAACTCCTTTAGGCCACTGTGAAATAGTTTCCAAATCAGCAGAACGGGCCCTGAATAAATGGGAATGAGTTTCTGGGACCCTGTAATACCTGTCTGGCTTGGCTGGAGCAAGAGGAAGAGAATCAGGGGTAGCACTAGAGTCAGAATATAGATCATCCAGAACATCAAGTACAGGAGGAATAGCTAAGGGCCTGTGCTGGGGCTTCTTAAGGTAAGTCCTCAGGCGTTTCCTAGAATCAGAATATTCCTGACCTTGCCACTTGAAATGTTCCCTCATGGTGTGCAGAACTTCCCCAAAAGAAATATCCTCAGGAGGGGAGGCCGAGGGGATGGAATCTTCTGCATCCGAGTCCTCATAGGTCTGGAAGAGCTCTTCCTGGCTATCAGAGTGGACAGAGCCCTCAGAGTCTTCATCTGAAGGAATAGGTTCAGAGGGTTCAACCCTGGGCCTTTTATCAGAAGGAGGCTGGCATCCTCTCTCAGGATGGGCCTGTGAACCTCTAATCATGGAAATTAAATCAGCAGCCATGGACATAATTTGTGTCTCTGGAGTAGGCTGAGGTAAGGATTTAGAAGTAATATGCTTTGTTTTACTGGCTGCCTTAGCCCTAGTGTAGGCCTTAATAGACATGGCCATAGGAGAACTGGCAGCTCCACGTGCAGGAGTGACCTTGTCTACAGCAATGGTCTCGGGCATTTCCTCGGTTTCGGTATCC